>NC_073388.1:16595016-16920243 GCF_028641065.1 Leucoraja erinaceus | reverse complement strand
GTACATTATAACTGGATCAATTGCTTCTTTTTTTGACAAACAGATGAATATACAAACAAACCAGACACAAAGGGACTGTGGTGAAATGGCTTATTTTATTGTGTGATACAAGGATGTTACTTTACAACAGGTGGTACCTTAATACAAATAATCTAATAACTAGCTGTAATGAGACGACTTTTATTACTCGAAATATGAAGACAGTTTCTTTATTAAACAGTTGGTGTCAGTGAATTGTTTGAGTGATGTGACATTAATCTTTGCAAAAGACTTCAGACACAGGTACACAGGCTGAGCTAATCTAAGTGATAAGGGCATAAACTTCAGTACAGATGAGTGGGTTAGTGTCTTACTGCTTTTCCAAAGATTTTAAACTGGCAAATGCATACATAGACATGAGAACAATACAATTGTTAAGTATTTACAACAAAAAAGACAACTGTTCTAAATATTCAAAAAATACACAACTGATGGAGGATGCTCAGGTACTACTAGCCCGCAGATATTGTCATTGTTATAGGCTGTTTTCAAATTATTCAAGAGAATGTCCTTCATCACTGGCCTCCACAGGCTGCATTAGAATACCAACAATCATTGTCATGACGAACAGGAAAGCCATATTTTGTATCTCATTTGCAACTTCAACCTTGCATATCTTCACCATCAAATGAAGCTGATTAGATATGGTAAAGTTCAAATGGAGTATTTCACTGAGTGACACAATTAACTCACTCACTCGTGTTCCTATCCTTCCAGAAAAGGGCACGCTGCTTATTTCAAGTGTGATTGGAGATACAAATTTAAAGTGAGACAAAGTGGATCACTACTACGTTTTAATGGTATACTCGTTTCAAAGGATTCTGTCACAATATTTGTGCACAACACATCACTATTTCCAGGTTCCTAAATCCCACTATTTATAACCCATTTTTTTCCTCAAGCTATTCATGCAGTTTCATGATAGGGTTTGATACAGAAATGATAGGGTTTTCTGAAACCAAAGAGCTGTAATCATCAGTGGTTAAATGTTATGAAGGGGGACAATGATATCCCATGCTCTCTAGTTACAGGTACAAAAATGTATAACAAAACAATGTTAATTTGGAGTCTGCTGAGAGTTCAAACCAACCATCACATGTTAATACCTTCCTACGTGGTTAAAATAGGTTTAAAAATGGATGCTCAATTGAAGAATATTGGCCAGAATCCGTTTAATCTGCACTTCTGTTAGGTCTCTAACATAAAATGTTAAATTAGCTTTAACATAGCATCTCAATGTGTAGTGATCTAATACACAGCATCACATGAATATTTATAGTGGAGGGAATATGGAAACATCAGGAGTACGCAGCACACAATCTTATAGGGTGAACGAGTCAATAGTTGAGATTTAGGATTAGTTGAAAACTGTAAATTCATTAAAATATTGTCCATAAATCCATTTGAGTCTGCAAATCTCATAAAAACCAAAAGGATTACAAATTAACGTGCATACGTTGTTGTGGAATTAAACTTCCTAATGGGCAGATTTCAGTTGTTCACAAAGCAATAAATGTTAGACTCGCCCAAATCAAGCAGTTGCATATCACTGCCTTTTGGTATTACAGGCATAGACGCTGTGTGCAGACCAAGAGACTTTAAAAACTGTAATTGTGGCTCATCTTGAGAATGTTTTCTGGTAAATTGGTAACTTGCAAACAAACTGGTGTACAGAGCTGTAAATTCAAGTAATATTAATTCCACTTGATTCCACTAATTACACTGATCTTGTACTAAAACATTCTTTCAACCCTATTCAGAAAGATTCTAATTAGTCTCAAACAATGCAGTGTGGGTCAATACATACATTTGCAACCAAGCACCTGGTTACTTGGACATTCAAATTAACAAATAAAATTATTGTATCCCTTTTCAGAAAACCCAATCAGAAAAATACCGACAAATGCAAACTACCTGGGAACGGGATTTTAGTCTAGAATATTAAAGCAGATTTGGAAAATGAAACTTGAGACTTTTGAAAAGAATGCTCTTTATTAGAATATTATCTAGAAGATTAAGGAAATAGCAGTAAGAAATGCCTCCTGTTCAACTGTTTCAGCCCATATCACAAACTTAATTTATATAGCATGATCTTGTTTTAAGGGTACCAAAAGCCATAATCACTGCCTACTTTGGAAGGAATAATCAGAGGGAAATCTTTAATTACTTAATCAAAGACAATAATCTGTCATTAAACTTTTAAATAAGCAGCTATCACACCACTGCATTCCTCTTCTGCACTTGAACTCCATATGCTTATGCACAAAAGCTGATAAGCCATATTCAGAGGAGGCAAGTAATTAATGCAGCATTGTGAATTTCCTCAAAGGTAGAAAAATCAACTCTGGTCTGCTATTGGAATGTATCCATCACAAATCACCCAAGACAGCATACCAGATCAATCAGACACCAAGAGTCTTTCAGAACACGTTTGTTGCTTCCACACCCTCCCCTCATCTATTGCCAAACCAACACCCGCAACTCAGCTCAGCTCATACTCACATCAGGACTTCATCACAGACAATTTTTCCTTTTTGAAAATCTGATACAGCAACATCTTTGCATATTCACACAAACTCATCGTGCACACATTTCTCATACTCACATCAGGACTGCAATCATCACAGACAATTTTTTTTCCTTTTTGAAAATCTGATACAGCAACATCTTTGCATATTCACACAAACATTTTACATCGTGCACACATTTCTGTACAATGTAGAGGACTGCATCGCTCAGTGTTAGAGTGCAATACATAACATAAAATCAAACTCGATCTCAGATCTTAAATAAACCATGCAGCTGAAGGAAATGAAATTGAATTTTCTGAATGAAGCTCCTGGTGTGTTTGACACCTTGGCGGCAGCAGCACGCTCACACATTACCAAGCCAGCACACCATCAAGAGGGAGAAAGGTGGCTAGTCAATGACTAATGTGATTGGTGATGCTGGCCAATAAGGAAGAGTTTGATTGTGCCAGTATTAGCAGGAGCAGCCACCCTCATTGATTGGTGGTTCAGGTGGTTTCTCCAGCTTGATATCAATCACTGTGTAGTTGAAATTAAGGAAATGTTCATCTTAAAAATGCACCTATACAAAGGGCAAATGCAGAAAAATACCCTGACGAGGAAAGCACACGATAAGCCTGAAGAATGACAATAAACTAATCTAATCTAATCTAAGAGAGATGCAATGCCAATTCATACCACGTATAAAAACGTTCTAATTGTTAGCAGAATATTAGGAGTTTCACGTACTTCCTTTGACTGCGTGGGTTGCCTCATATTTTTTCCAACATCCCAAAGATGTGTGTTGTAGGATAACTGGCTGCTGTAAATTGTCCCTGCTGTGTAGGTAGTGGATGCGAAAGCGGATGACATGGATCTAGTGGGAATGGGTGATCAGTGTGGACTCGGTGGGCCGAAGGTCCTGATTCAATGCTGTCTATTAACTCAACTGTAATTTTAAGGTCAGCATTACCGATTGATTTACATGCATTTTCCCTACTATTGTAATTTAATCTGTATCAGAGGAACACGTTTGAAGAGGAGTTTCCTCAAAACAGCCCTAGCATTTCTTTGAATTGATTTTTATGCTCGAGTTCCTTGAAAAAGCAGCAAACTACTCTACGACATTATTAACTACACTGCAAGCTCAATAGTATTCACCCAGCTTGGGTAACACTGTGGCATCTTGTATAAAAATATCATATTATTTGTTTACATCAATATATTCCATTAGATGTTGGGTCAGGATAGGCCTGCAATTAAGTTTGAGAGGAGCATGTTGGGGCATAAAGAATATGGAGGGCTTCTCCTGTCCCTAATACGATATATGCCAAGTTAAAAGTGATCTGATGAATGTCGATCTCCATTCATGAGCTGTGACCCACTTTACTGAAATGAAACAAACCCCTTGTTATTGAATGAGCGGCTTGTTCCTGACTCTCATTGCTATTCTTCCTGCACAAGCAACAAATTCAACCATTTGTTCACCCCAATTCTATCCCAATCCTTTAACTGACATTACTGGCCATTAGGACGATAATTAAACTGCTGCACCATCAGCCACTTAATAATTCTCAACAAAAACCTAGCAAATAGGATGTCAATTTTAAAAATATCAACATCAAATGTCAACAAATTACTGGGTCTCTGTTTTAAAAAAACCCTTAAGGGACTGTCCCACTTGAGCGACCTAATTAGAAGAGTTTGAAAAAATTGACATGTAGAAGACCTCCTTCAACTATGTTGAAGACTAGCTTTGACAAGCTACGACTACTTTCGGGAAAATTGGACACCGAATAGTGGAGAGTGAAGACGACCTCCTTCGATCTCCCTTCGACTATGATGAAGACCATCTACAACTACCTTAGACTCCCTTCGACTACCCTCGATTACCTACGACTAACATGCCGACCTACTACGACTAAACCTACGAGTAAAAAAAGTATCGATTTTTCCCATGGCGACCTTTTTTTACTCGCAGGCAATTTTTAACATATAGAAAAAACGCCGCGACCTAGCTGAGGCCTTGAACACGCGGAGACCACTCTCGAGCATGAAGGAGAGTTATGAAGAACTCCTATGACCTCATGTCAACCATGCTGCGAGTGCGAGTCGAGGGCAAACTCGCAGATTAGGTCGCCCAAGTGTGACAGGTCCTTTATTCATAACATTTGAAATGACGACATTTCACAAACCCTGCATTGCCAATCATCTTTCCCAAATATATGAACTCCTTCTTTGCGACGTGGTTTTTCCATATTCACCTCCTCTTGGGACACATCTGTGTATATTCTGTGCAATCCATGCATTTGTACTGGGCTATCTAACAGAACCCAATGTCTTCTTATTCCTGAATGGTGTTAGTTCAAATTTGAAGTTTAATTAAAAAATATTTAGTTTATTTGTCTGGAGGGAGTGGCTGGATAATCATCAGGTGTCCAAGCAAATTTACTGTTCCTGCAATTTGCGGTGGGCATCACTCTGGCCATGGAGGAGGCCCAGGACAGAAAGGTCAGATTCAGAATGGGAGGGGGACTTGAAGTACTGAGCCACCGGGAGATCAGGTTGGTTATTGCGAACTGAGCGGGGGTGATGTGCAAAGCGATCGCCAAGCCTGTGCTTGGTCTCACCGAGGTTGATCATACTCTGAATAATCCAACCACATTTTTGTTTGGAAGTGGAAAGAAATAATAGAAATTGCATTCATTGCAACGTGTAAAAAGAGTTGAGATACTAGATTATAATTTTGCTGCATGTCATTGTGGTATAATATCATGTCTTGATTGGTGAATATGTTTAGTTTGTGAGACTTTATTTGAAGCAGAAATAACATGTGAATGCTTCATTGAGCATAATTCCGACTGGTAATTACGCACTTCGAGCACATTATCGCACGCGTCATGCAAGCCGTCTTAAATGACCACCTAAACTGTGATTTGGCAACCTAAAAAGCTGCTTCGGTTGCCCGACTGGAAACAGAGAAAAAAAAGTTAAGTGAGAGCCCTGTATATACTTTTAATTCGATATTCACCTCCCCTCTCACACCAGTTCCTATTTCACCTGACCTTACTCTCTTATACCGTCTTGAACTTACCATCCCTGAACGTTCTATTCTGACAGATAGCAAAAAAACAAAAACATAACCACTCTGGTTTTGACCTACAAGTAGATTTTCTTTTAAGGATACTGTCTTCTTTGCTCTTTTCAGGTGCATTATCCATTCCAGGGAGAGCAGCTGCTACACGCCGGAAAAGCTGGAAGATAAGAATCAGAACAATTAGATCATGATCAACAGAAGTCAAACCTGTTTTTGGAATGCACAAGCAGTGTTTACAACCTACACTTGTCATAACCTGTCATAATTTTGCCTTAAAATTTATTCCATTAACAAGCTTGCACGGATTGAAGGGGAAATGAGGAGATAGGAAAGAGGATGGCGTGCAGAAAAAGACCACGTATGGAACTTTGAAGAATAGGATTTGATGTTTGAACTCATCTTTCAATTGACTAAACCATCAAAGCTACATGTAACTTAATTGATCAAGTGATAACTAGGAAAGCAATTAACTTTTGAAAGAAGTTGGAGATCAGTGGAAAATAAAATTGCAAATGCAGGAAGAACTCAGCCAGTTATGCAGTACCCATGGGAATAAAAGCTGTTAACATTTCAGGCCAAGAGCCCTTTTTGAGAACTGGGGAAGAATGGAAGGCTCTGGTTTTTATTTATTTATCATTATTATCGTTATTTATCTCTCTTTATTTATTTATTTATTTATCCATCCATTTATCTATTTATTTATTTTTTTATTTTTTAATATATATTTTTTTATTTTTTTTAAAAGAGCCGAGGTACCAGGAAGGATCCGTCCCAAAAACATTTTTTTTTTCCTTTTTACAGATACTGTTAGACTGGCTGTGTAGCATTTTTGTTTCAGATCAAGTCTGAAACAAGCGTTTGGTTCTTTTAACTGAAACAAATATATTGTATCTAAAAATTAGATCTGTTGCTACTTTACACAAGACATGAAACATTGTTGCAGGTTGAGATATATACAAGTCAATTCTTAATTATTTATCGTGTTTAAGAAGGAACTGTAGATGCTGGAAAATCGAAGGTACACAAAAAAGCTGGAGAAACTCACTGGGTGCAGCAGCATCTATGGAGCGAAGGAAATAGGCAATGTTTCGGGCCGAAACACTTCTTCAGTCTGAAGAAGGGTTTCGGCCCGAAACGTTGCCCATTTTTTTTGTGTACCTTAATTATTTATCAATGAGTTCAACATTATGTTCTTTATTGTAACTATTGTAACTAGTTTATTATTCCAGTTGAATATCCTGCTGATCAGATCTGATCATTCTTCCATCGGAAAATATTTTATGAACTATACAAAATGAGCTTATGCTAACGGTACATGGATATCAGCTAACATGCAGGTATGAAGGGAGCTGGTGGGCGGACATACAAGAGCCACGACGGAAGAGGATAGGAGCAGGCAACATGAGATGGGAGCAGAGCAAAATGAGACATGTGCATACATACAATCAATAAGAGCCAAGGGGAAAAAAAAAAAGGTAATCCAAACAAGCTGGAAAACCATGGGAATTTGGTCTCTGGGCAATAAGCAATTCTACTACTTTTTTTCTTTAAAATGGTTGATTTTATTTCGGGGAACTATTACAGCTCAAGTTTATTGAGCAATAATAAGACCACCCTTTGAGCAGATCATTCTTAAACTTGTAATTTATTCATAATATCAATGCAAAATTTGGATAAATTAATAGAATCGTGAACAGTTTTAGTCTGAGGTTGCAAAATGTGGCACACCTGAACTGCACTCTTGGGATATACATTTTAGAGGAAAAGTACAATTCAGCCAATAGCCATTTACAAAAATATTTTTCATATTAAAGCAATATTTGGATAGATTAATTTCAGAGATCAGCTCCGCCTATTTCACAAAAAATAGTTTGTAAATTCAGACAGTCAAGTCAAGTGAGTTCCCAGATTCTTGCAGCTGTTTGGTACAGTTAAATTCTAAATTCCCTGGACATACCTGCTTGACATTATATCCTGCTTTAGCACTGGTTTCAATGTACATAACGTTCACCTCCCTGGCTTTCCTCTCACCTTCTTCCATCGAAACCTGCCTACAACAATGTTAATGCAACAAAATATTAGCAATCTTATTGAAAGCAGGAGCTGCAGCATAGTAACATTTTTCTTTAGAAATATTAAAAGGAACAAAAATCATCCCTTACCTATTTGCGCAAGACATCAGGACTGATAAACAGTTACTATTCTCCTGCAATGTACTCTGATTTAAAAGACTGTTGGCGAAATTGATTCTACTAATTTCAACACAATGAGTTTTGATGTTGCACAATATAGCGCATTTAGTGCTTCTAATCAAGGATCAAATTATAGTATACGATTTAGTTGATCGTAAATTAATCTGCAGTAATATGAAATAAATCTCTTTCAATATCAGGGAATTGGAAGTTAATTAGCAATATCTATAACATTTGCATAAACAGTAAATATATTTATAATTTAATTTCCGAAGAGCATGAAATCACAATCTGCAAGACAATAGCTCATCATTGCTTAACATGCAAGCTCACTTTCTAATCCTTGTATCTGATTGTGCTGTTAAATATGGATTGCAGAGTCACTATTGTCTCATGTCAGTATTTTTCGAATACCTTAGAACACAAGATTTTCCAATAATCCTGGAGCCTCATCCTCAAGAATATGATATTTTATTAAATTGGTCTGTGCTCACACTTCATCAGGCATATGGATCAAGTTGTACCTAACTACAAATCCAGCCTGCAGCCATCATGAATCACTGTCAACTTTTATTAAAACATGAAAATACTAAATATCACACAGAAGGTGGGTTCACAATTTTGGATCAGGTTCCACTTAAGTCTGCCTCTGAGGATGCTATTTTGAAGATCTGAAGTTTGACAAATAGTACATCAAAACGTACATTTTACAAATATCAAGGTGTAGATTTGATGAGAAAAATACCTATAACTAAATTACCAAGCTTAATAGTAGGATTATTAAAAATATTTTAAAAAACAGCTCATTTTAAATAATCTCATAATTATCAATTAAAGAGTGGAGCATGCGAAATCAATATCAAAAGCACATCCAATAATCCTAAAGGTTGTTACCTTTTATCTGCCAGATCGGTTTTATTCCCAACTAACATAATGATGACATCGCTTCCTCTTTCTATCCGTACATCATCAATCCATTTTGAAGTCTGTTGGAATGAGTTCAGATCTAGAGGTTGGAGGGGAAAATGAAAAGAAAGACAATTAAGAATATATCAATGCAACCACGTCATGATAAGTGTTACCACTGGATGTTAGCATCTGTGGTTCTTTCTGAAACATTTTGTCTAATCCACTGCAAAATCTCCTCACGGTATGCCTACTTTGAAGAAGTTCTCCTCTCTCCAAATCAGTCTGAAGAAGGTCTCGACCCGAAACGTCACCTATGCCTCACCCGCTGAGTTTCTCCAGTATTTTTGTCTACCTTTGCTTAATGTGGGATTCATTTCCATTATACCCATGCAAGGTGTTCATTCTCCTCCAAAATGAATAAAACTAATGTATACAAAATGAAAGATTTTATGAAAAGCTCATTCCCCAATGATCAGAAGCAAGCAGATATTAAATCATATACAGAAATAAACTTCTTGGATCAGCTGTTAAAGAAGGAACTGCAGATGCTGGAAAATCGAAGGTAGACAAAAATACTGGAGAATCGCAACAGGTGAGGCAGCATGTATGGTGACAAATATGCTGGAGAAATCCATAGATGCTGAGTTTCTCCAGTATTTTTGTCTACCTTGTTGGATCAGCTACCATTTTAAACAGGCTGCTGTTTTGAGAAAAAGTTTGAAGAATTTTTTATTGTTCTACATACCAAGTGTGAAAAACATTGAATATTGATACCGATGAAGGCAATACACACAATAATAAATGGTTTCAAAAGCCAATATGGTATGTTCTTGAATGAGATGAAGTTCAGGGTAAAATATTAAGATTGCCAAAAAACAAACAAAAAAAAAAACAAAAAAAAGGCTCGCTGGCTGCAATGTGATTCATTTGCTGGTTAATTTGTTAATTTGTATACAAGATGATATTCATGAAGTGCAAGATAACGTGGTTTAGGCCCAGGTACACAATGGACCAAAAATTTGTAAATGGAAAATGAATTAACAATCCGATCATACAAACTCCATTGTATTTTTGTGAAGCTTACTTTTAAACACTGGCATTCTTTGGATTAGAAAAGGCTCAATATGATTAATTCTTGGAAAAACACGAGCACTGCGAAGGCTGCAGTTACAATTGCATCATCGCCTTTGGGGTTCAGAGGAACGTGCACACAAACGTTCTACATTATTTGAAGTAATTGCATTACTATCATATGGGGGGAGTATACTGTGGTGCCACTAGCTATTTATTATGACTATTAGTGGAGCACAAGGACATTAACCACACTCTATGACACAAGGTTATTAATAAGCACACCAGCTGTGTGATAAACAGAAGAATGTCATGCACAAGAACATAGTGGAGTAATGGAAAGAATTAGCAGGAACTTGCACTCACTTGTAATATCATAGACTACAACAGCAATAGTGGAGTCACGGATGTAGCTGGGAATCAGGCTGCGGAATCGCTCCTGGCCGGCTGTATCCCATAGCTGCAGTCGAACCTGCAGAGACCAGGTCCAGGACAGCAAAGACAGAGAAAAGGCAAGGGGAAAACGACAGGATCAAGGACCAATCTCATTCACCACAGTAGAACGCCACCCACTAGTAGGTAAGAGCTCAACTCTCATTTCAGAATAAGAGTCTCCACTATTGTGTTTCATGATAATTGGATTTAGTTGCAAAATAAAGCAGTTAGAAAGATTGAAAAGCTCAACCACAAGCATTATATATCAATCTCATCTGAGGCCTGCACAATGAAATGTGCTGTACCCCATAACAATGCCATGCTTTTTGCAAAATCACTGATAACTTTTCTGATGCATAGAGAATTGACTTATCGGGTGCCAAATTATTAAGAATTACATTTTGTATGGATCATTGTGAAAATGTAAAACACTAAATTTGCTTTGTAAATTGAACTTGAAATCGCCTGCAATTTATACAAATATTTTGAATGTTCAGGCATAGTAACAGTTACAAGCTAGCTCAACACCCAATACAAATTCTGAAGACTCCGATACAGCTTCCTTTGAACCTCTCAACTGTATAAGTGCTTTGCATCTCCTTAGCACATGTCTATTTTAAACAGTTCACCTGATAAGATCACATTCCCATCAATTTGTCTTGTGGATGACTTAAACTGGTTATCTTTTCATAAAATGCAACTTCTAATGTAATGACCCTTACACAGCTGTTTCATTTGACAGCACAAATGAGTCCATCAAATATTCAATCTTTTCTATCACAGGCCTCAGAAAGATTGCCGAGTTAAGACAATCTGAATGCAATTATCAGAGCAAGACAAAGATGAAAAATAGCAGTTCTCAAACAAAGCAGCTCCATCAATGTGATTCAGGGTATGCAGGTGGTAGAGCCATTTCTCTTTAGCAACTGGTAAGTATTGTTTAAGAGATATACACCTGGCAATACCTGAATATTGTACAGCTAGATCCATAAACACACAAACTTTCAATTTCAGGATAACCAAATCATCAGTGGTTAGCTATTGCAAAAGAGCCATCACATAACAGAGCAAGTTCCCTTAGTTACTGCAGTAGGTATCACAGTTGTACAGTGGTTATAGTCAGTTGTATAGAAGCGAGTGAAAGCAATAATTCTACATCTAATCTGACCGTAAAAAAGTTAGTGTTTAAAAAATATATTGCAGAGGAGTAGAAAGCTTTCAAGGGCTGCCTGATGCTGTTAATGAAAGCAAAAAAGGAAAATCTCAGGATGTTTTACCCTTCACTTCAGGTCAATAAATTTTGTTTGGTACATTGCATGAATATCTAGTCCCAGAGCAAGGTATTTTATTGAAGGTGATGGTTCAAATCCCCTTAAACAGAGCAAGTCTTTTTGGGGAAAAGTGCGTTAATTGCCAGATAGTCCACAAATTGTTTATATTGTACTGGAATCAATGCGCACATACTGAATACCTACTTGTAATATCAAACACTACAACAGCAGCAGCCGAATCACGGATGTAGCTGGGAATGAGGCTGCGGAATCGTTCCTGGCCTGCAGTGTCCCACAGCTGGAGTCTGATCTGGGGTGGAGGAGCAAAGGGGAAAAACCAAATGGAAAAACAACATAGGAAAAATACACTAAACGATAAAATAAACAAAATAAAGAATGCAGGGAACCTATAAAGCTGAAAAGCAGATTGATGTCTTTCAAAACAATCAGAAACCTCAAGCACGGTATTAATCCCAGATTCAGATATGTATGAAACCTTTTAGATAATATACCGTATTTCCCGGCAATGAAGACGCTATTTTTTACCCTAAAATACGACCAAACAATTTACCTGTGTCTTGGAGATCAAAGGTTAGATTGTTAGCCAAGAAAGATAGACTTTGGCCAAATCGCTTTTAAACATGGGGACACACACAATGAGGCCTAACACAGGGGTCAGCAACCTACGGCCCAGATCCAGCCGTAACCCAAACTCATTAGGCCCGCAGGCAAAATTTTTTTCAATTTGTTTTCGCGACCCGGGAACTGCAGCCAGACCTGGGGCAAGCGAGCCGACCTGAGAACTGCGCTACAGCCAGACCCGAGGCACGCAGGCAACCTGGGAACTGCAGCCAGCTGGGGCAACAGACCTGGGAACTGCGCTACAGCCAGACCTGGGGCACGCAGGCGACCTGCGAACTGCAGCCAGACCTGGGGCAAGCGAGTCGACCTGGGCGCAACAGCCAGACCTGGGGCAAGCGAGCCAACCTGGGTGCTACTGCCAGACCTGCCAGCTTTTTTTTCCAAAATTTAGCAACTCAAAATGGGGGTTTGTGTCTTCATTGCTGGGAAATACGGTATATTAAATCAAAGCCCTGTACTTAGTCATCTCATTAATGTACTGAAACAGAATTAGGACCCAATCTGCCACATATACTCAATGAGCCCCTTATAACCTTGTGATTTTATTCTTCATTGTTTTATATGTGATTTCTTCATATCTTCTTATGGCAATTCACGCAGAGGTGCTGGTCCACAGATGCCAACCACTCTGATAATTCACCCTAATAGACACTCATGGCATAATGCTAGATAGTAAACGCTGACATGTTATTCAACTACTAAGTTATCACAGTTGAGGCCAAATCACTTGGTCAAAAGCTGGAATCACTAGATAATAACCAGGATAAGTTCCTTAACTGATTTTAGCTAGTCTCTGAAAATAGTTGTATGGTACTTTCGAAGACTTCTGCTTTTCCCCACAAATACACCTCAGGCCAATAAAGCTGAATTCACTTTTTGTCATGAATAAGCTGAAAATCAGCTTTTACCTCTATCTTTCCTTGGATACATTTTAAGTTCTCTAAACTGATACCAGAAATTTAGATGGATCGAGACTTTTGCAAACGCTCTGTAGCACTTCGTATTCCTTACTATCCATGCATTGGCTGACAACATAATAAAGATACAGTGCTAATTATCTTTTTAGGCATGCCTCAGACTGGAAATGTGATGCAAGAAGTTGTACTGTATTCCATCATACATTATTCCAAAAACTGGTGACGAGGTAATTTTAAACAATATTGTTGCTAGGCTCCTGTTCGTGCAAATGCAGCAAGCTCGTTTACAGGACTTGTATTATGATGCATGACTAGATGGCCATCTGAAAGGCCGATCATACTTATCTATAATCTGCAGCATGCAACAGTGACATAAAGGAAAAAAATAATTACACTTGAACGAATGCAGAAAAGATTCAAAAGTATGTTGCCTGGAATAGAGCATTTCAGCTACAAGGCGTGGTTTGTTTCCCTTGGAACAAAGGTGGTAGGAGGAAAATAAAGTTACGAGGGGAAAATAGTGAGACGCTATTCTCTTTAGCGGGGTTATGTATCAGCAGAGCGCACAAGGTAAGGAGGTAGGGGATTTTTTAGGGGATTTGAGGAACATTCTTCACCCAACATTTAGTTGAAATTTCAGACACAACACCCGATAAACAGGCTGTAGAAGACCAAGGACAGCACTAGAAAACAGTGTTAACACAGACAGGTATGTAATGGCCAGCAAGGACACATAAAGCGGAAGGGCCCGTTTCCTTGCTGTATGGCTCTTGACAAATTGTGGTTTTGATGAGGAGGCAGAAGAGGTTTGCTTAGATTATTTGGGTTTCTACCGCTATATTAATAGCAAAAGGATAACGAGGGATAAAATTGGTCCATTAGAGAGTCAGAGTGGACAACTATCTGCAGAGCCAAAAGAGATGGGGGAGATATTGAACAGTTTCTTTTCTTCGGTATTCACCAAGGAGAAGGATATTGAATTATGTGAGGTAAGGGAAACAAGTAGAGTAGCTATGGAAACTATGAGGATCAAAGAAGAGGAAGTACTGACACTTTTGAGAAATATAAAAGTGGATAAGTCTCCAGGTCCGGACAGGATATTCCCTAGGACATTGAGGGAAGTTAGTGTAGAAATAGCAGGGGCTATGGCAGAAATATTTCAAATGTCATTAGAAACGGGAATAGTGCCGGAGGATTGGCGTACTGCGCATGGTGTTCCATTGTTTAAAAAGGGGTCTAAGAGTAAACCTAGCAATTATAGACCTGTTAGTTTGACGTCAGTGGTGGGCAAATTAATGGAAAGAATACTTAGAGATATATATATAAGCATCTGGATAAACGGGGTCTGATTAGGAACAGTCAACATGGATTTGTGCCTGGAAGGTCTTGGTTAACTAATCTTCTTGAATTTTTTGAAGATGTTACACGGGAAATTGATGAGGGTAACGCAGTGGATGTTGTGTATATGGACTTCAGTAAGGCCTTTGACAAGGTTCCTCATGGAAGGTTGGTTAAGAAGGTTCAATGGTTGGGTATTAATGGTGGAGTAGCAAGATGGATTCAACAGTGGCTGAATGGGAGATGCCAGAGAGTAATGGTGGATGGTTGTTTGTCAGGTTGGAGGCCAGTGACGAGTGGGGTGCCACAGGGATCTGTGTTGGGTCCACTGTTGTTTGTCATGTACATCAATGATCTGGATGATGGTGTGGTAAATTGGATTAGTAAGTATGCAGATGATATTAAGATAGGTGGGGTTGCGGGTAATGAAGTAGAGTTTCAAAGTCTACAGAGAGATTTATGCCAGTTGGAAGAGTGGGCTGAAAGATGGCAGATGGAGTTTAATGCTGATAAGTGTGAGGTGCTACATCTTGGCAGGACAAATCAAAATAGGACGTACATGGTAAATGGTAGGGAATTGAAGAATGTAGGTGAACAGAGGGATCTGGGAATAACTGTGCACAGTTCCCTGAAAGTGGAATCTCATGTAGATAGGGTGGTAAAGAAAGCTTTTGGTGTGCTGGCCTTTATAAATCAGAGCATTGAGTATAGAAGTTGGGATGTAATGTTAAAATTGTACAAGGCATTGGTGAGGCCAATTCTGGAGTATGGTGTACAATTTTGGTCGCCTAATTATAGGAAGGATGTCAACAAAATAGAGAGAGTACAGAGGAGATTTACTAGAATGGTGCCTGGGTTTCAGCAACTAAGTTACAGAGAAAGGTTGAACAAGTTAGGGCTTTATTCTTTGGAGCGCAGAAGGTTAAGGGGGGACTTGATAGAGGTTTTTAAAATGATGAGAGGGATAGACAGAGTTGACGTGGAAAAGCTTTTCCCACTGAGAGTAGGGAAGATTCAAACAAGGGGACATGACATGAGAATTAAGGGACTGAAGTTTAGGGGTAACATGAGGGGGAACTTCTTTACTCAGAGAGTGGTAGCTGTGTGGAATGAGCTTCCAGTGAAGGTGGTGGAGGCAGGTTCGTTTTTATCATTTAAAAATAAATTGGATAGTTTTATGGATGGGAAGGGAATGGAGGGTTATGGTCTGAGCGCAGGTATATGGGACTAGGGGAATTTGTGTTCGGCACGGACTAGAGGTCGAGATGGCCAGTTTCCGTGCTGTAATTGTTATATGGTTATATGGTTTGGCTTTGAAGAGTTGGAGATCGAAGGGAGTCCTGATGCAAGTATATAAAATTATCAAGAAGCATAGGTAGGATAGCCAAAACCTTATTCTACCAGGGTAGAAATGTCAAAGACAGAGAGGGCATAGTTTTAAAGATTAGATAGAGAAAGGAGACGTGCAGGAGAATTAAAAAAAAAAGATTATTATACACAAGAGTGGTGGGTGCCTTGAACATGCTGCCAGGAATGGTGCTTAAGAGACTTTTAGATGGGCACATGGATATGCAAGTAATGGAGAGATATAGATCACATGTAGTCTATGGAGATCAGTTTAACTTGGTACAGAAATGGTGGACCAATGGGCTCTGTTCCTGTGTTGTATGTTCTATGTATTTAAGGAATCACATTAATTTACAAGATAGGATGCCCAATTTCAGCATGGTGAGCGGGTTCCCTCTCAAAGATAAACACAAAAAGCTGGAGTAACTTAGCTGCCCAGGCAGCATCTCTAGAGAAAAGTAGGTGACGTTTCGGGTTGAAACACTTCTTCAGTCTCGACCCGAAACGTCACCTATTCCTTTTCTCCAGAGATGCTGCAGACCCGCTGAGTTACTCCAGCTTTTTGTGTCTATCTTCAGTTTAAACTAACATCTGCAGTTCCTTCCTACAGGAACTAACTTTTATATCCAGAGAGTTATGAATCTGTGGAATTCTCTGCCACAGAAGATCTGGAGGCCAATTCACTGGATGTTTTCAAGAGAGTTAGATTTAGCTCTTCAGGCTAACAGAATCAAGGGATTATGGGGAAAAAGCAGGAACAGGGTACTGATTTTGGATGTTCAGTCATGATCATATTGAATGGCGGTGCCGGCTCGAAGGGCCGAATAGCCTACTCCTGCACCTATTTTCTATGATTCTATGTTTACACATTCCCTCTCAAAATGTTTATTGATACTGTAAATCCGTTCAATTGAATTTTGTACAATTTGTTAAAAGGTTTTATTATGAGCTTCTGGATTATCAGTTTGCAAGGTAGTTTGTCTTTATAGAAGGCACTTTGCAAGTTCAGTTACTAAACTACTAATGAAGTATAGGGGATCATGTAACCTGCATGCAACAAATGCTGCACTGAAGGAACGGGATAAATTTCAACACTGACGGGAAAGAAAGTGGATGAAAGCACAATAAAAGGCATCAGCAGAAATTAAGAATTGATTGGCTACATAAAATTAATCAAGGAAAAGTAGAACCTCAAGAGAGACCATAACCTTCACTAAGCAAGTAGAGAAGGAAACCAAATTTAACCCTGCCATATTTAATCAGAATTACATAGCAGCCTACAAGTAGTGAATGAGAAGTAAAGAGTAGAATACAATTATTGAACAGGAAGCTATCAATCCCTTAACATCATTGTGGAACAATTTATTTAGTCCAAATCCCCCATTTTTCCCCACAGCTCATCAAATTATTTTTCTTAATAAACTGTTTCCTTTTGGAGTATCCAGAGAATAATTCCCATTGCTTTGTTAAAGGCAGAGTTAAGGGCCTGTCCCACTGTATGAGATAATTCAAGAGCTCTACCGAGTTTAAAAACCCCCCCAAAAAAACAAAAAACAAACTCATGGTGAGCACGTAGAATGTACGTAGTGGCTACGTCGGAGCTCGGGACGATTCTTAGTGGCTCGTAATGAGGAAATATATTTTAAAATTGTTCAAATGATAAGTTCTTAAGGAACTTGTGTTAAGTTGCAAGAGAAGGGTTTGGAGTTGGGGCTTTCAGAAATACATGCCTCCACAAAGAAATAAAGAACAAAGAACACACACATGAGAACAGATGGCTTATCATAACATGGAAAGGGTGATCTGGATAGGCATATCTATTCTTTATTGCTTTGGAGCAACAATCATGTTGTGAGAAGGTGTAGTTGGTTTAGGTTGGTGTTTATAATAGATTGTTAATGGGGTCTTTCTCCATGACATGGGCACCATCCTTCTTCCTTTGTGACACATCTCAGAGCTTGGGTGTAGCATTAAGGCGATTTATGATTGTCTATGTTGGATTGTAGGCACCAAGGGTAGATACTAGTCTGTGAGATGGTTTGTGCTGTTTAGATGTGTTTATGTTGGGATAAAAGATAAGGCATAGATGATGGTTGTGTGACCTTTGTATAAGGATAATTTCTTATGTGTATAAAAAACTGAGAAAGTAACTCTGTTTTAATCTAAGCCAAACGATTGGGGTCTGCATATAGTAATCTTCCATTTGCTGTGTGGAATGCTATTAGTGGGGGGGTCGTAAAGAGACCTTACATTCCTTTCCTCCACTGATAGTAGGAGGTTGTAATTCAGAATGAAACTAGACCCGAGCTTGGAAGGAGGAATTATAATTTATCAAGTGTGACAAGTATATGGCCTTTGTGAGCTTGGAGGTGGGAATTGTGTGATTAGAACTTTGTCTTTACCACTTTGTAAGAATGGGGTAAAACTCATCTTTAATCTTTGTAATCCATAAGTAACTGTATTTTAACTAAGTGGTTGTAAGGAAATTAATTGTGAAGTGTATTGTGTTTAATTACGATTGTAAGTATTAGACTTTGTTTAAATCGGAAGTTTTAGAAATAACTTTCTTTTCCAAAAGTGAAAATATGTTTTGTATGTATGTGTTGTGTGATTGCTATATTATGTGTATATTCTGAGAAGTATTCTGTGAGAATTAGTTTTATATCTGTGGTTTTACTTTAATGAAATAAAGTGATTTTGAGCAAAGAGGTTGAAGAAACCACAGAGGGGATGAAGGTTGTAAAGGGGCTGGAAAAGGGAAAATCATGTGACTATACGTGTTGTCAATCAATGGAAAGGATTTAGTTGATTGGTTAATGCAAATAAGTTAAATGTATGGTAAACCATAATGATTGGTTAATAGTTTGCCACTCCTTTTGTACTATCCTTGTCTTTTACCTATATAATGTGTTACATTTATGCCAAAGTTGTAGTTCTTTCAACCTGCCCCAGAGTTTCTAACTCTGTGTTGGAAGGTTTAAAGAATTATCCAGCGCTGTCAGAATAAAGAATCGATTCCAGCAACAAGGGTTTGAATCAAGTTTTCTTGAATTAGACTGGCAAAAATAACTCATTTTAACATTAACACTAACGGCAGGTACTCGGGAAACGCGGTAAGCTTGTAAAGATTTTTCAACATGTTGAAAAATGTCCACGAGAGCCCCGAGTACCTACGAGCGGTTATTACTGTAATTCTCTGAGTTCGAATCAGGGGAAACTCGGGAGAACTCCTGAATTAGCTGATACAGTGGGACAGGCCCTTAATGAATCTTCTTCATACTTTCCTAATGCCTCTCACCAACGTTTTAAAATTTTCAAACCAGCTTGTAATTCTAGCTTTCTTCTAAATACCCTTTCCAGTAATCTCCCCATGACCTTATATCTTCTTTACATGTGAGGACCAGAATTACATATGTTTCATTTGTGCTCCAAATACAGTATTATAGTGTTCAACATTTAGACTATGTCTGCCTATGAAGCCCAGGACCCTCATGTTCACTCTACATACTCTGCCACATGCCAAGAGCCAGATTCATGAGCTCCTGCATCTATCTATCTATACAACTAAAAGTCTCATCTTGACCACTTCCTGTCTGCGCTGTATATTGATTTTAGAAAAAACGCTACCATATCTCGCAATGATTTTTGGCCATCTTACTCGCAGTCCTCCTCCGCTGAGGCAGCCCCAAGGAATTTACCGACCAATGAAAAAAAAGTTATGAGTGTTTAAAAAAAATCTTGAGATCAGCTGATTGGTCCACTCGCCTGTCAATCACCACGATGAAGGTAACGTCCCTTCCGTGGGGAGGGGAAAGAAGTACTATAAAATCCCGGATGCCTGGATTCGAGTCTGTCACTGGAAGATCACGAAGGAGAGTCCACAACTGTGATTCTAAGCTGTGAATCAACTGAGCTGTGAGTCTGCAATGTACTTGCAATAAATGATTTGTTAGCCCTTAATGACAATGCAATAAGTTGTTTGGCAATTTGGTGACCTGCACTCTGCTTGAAATGGAATTTCAAGGAATAGCCGTGAGTGAACTGCCAGCCCACCAGCCCCGAGTGACTGATCTGTCAGCCCACCAGCCCCGATCTGCCAGCCCACCAGCCCCGAGCTGCCAGCCCACCAGCCCCGAGCTGCCAGCCCACCAGCTCTGAGTGACTGAGCTGCCAGCCTACCAGGCCCGAGTGACTGAGCTGCCAGCCCAAGAATCCATTCGGCCCACAATGTCCATACTAGCCCTCTGGAAACCAGTCCCTTCAGCCCACAACACCCATACTAGCGCTCCAGAAAGCCCCACCCCCCCCCCCCCCCCCCCCCCCCACCGGCCACCAATATTGGAATTGGTGGAGAGGTGGAATATTGCGTTGGGGGACCAGCCCTCCTGTGTGAACATGGGACCCAACGGGTCCCATTTGGTCTAGTATCATTTAAAAGCATGCAAATACTTTTCTCATTTTCCCCCAACAAAATGCATTACAGGTGCACAACCTTTTATCCGAAGATCCAAATAACGAAAACCTCCGAATAGCGGACATTTTTTCAGTCCTTGAAGAAAGATCCTTGAAAACGTTCACCGAGGGCGGCCCGCAGAGGTGACAGCAGAACCTCTGGTCGGTCCTCGAAGAAAGGGGAACTAAATCCCCATTCATAAAAGAGAAGGTGAGGGTATATTGCGCGGGAGGGTTAATAATTGACAATCTGCTGCTACCTGCCCGCTGAGTTAAAAACTTCCCATGGTAGACATGATACACAGTGTGTCGTGAGTCTTGCGTGGGAACTTTTTAAACTCAGCGTGCAGGCAGCAGTAGATTGTCGCTCCCTTCAGTTTCACCCCACCTACACCCCTCTGCTTCCCGGCCATGTGTGTGACCCCTTCCCTCCCCTCTCCAGCTCCCCGCGCATTGCACCGGCGCGGGGGCTTTGCACTGTCTTCACGTTGGAGCCAGTGCCAGTCACCGGAGACGTCAGGACCAACGGGACACCGACCCCCAGGCCCACTGCAAGCACGGAGATCCCAGACACCCACAGTCAGCAGCAGCCCAGCCCCGTTCCAATTCCAGAGGAACACGCTCTCCGCTGTCCCCGTAGGGACAGAAGCTGATGGCTCGGGCTGTGACGTCTCCGGCCACCCCCCTGTACAGGAGCTGAGACTGGGAACTGTGGGGTTGTTTGCAGTTGCAGAGGGAGGGGGCAAGGGCGGTACAGTTCCCGGTCTCAGCTCCATTCCAGGTGGGGGGGGTGACCGGAGACGTCAGGACCAACGGGACACCGACTGCAAGCACGGAGATCCTGGAGACTCACAGCCAGCAGCAACTCTAGCCCAGCCCCGCTCCAACTCCAAAGGAACCCGGGTTGCGGATGAGGGGCCGCAGCTCGGGCTGTGGGCGAACTGCCACTTGTCGCTGTAGCGGCGCATCGGGCAGCGGGTTCCTGTTGGTCCTGACGTCTCCAGCCACCCCCCTGGACAGGAGCTGAGCGACGTCAGGACCACCAGAAGCCGCTCCCCGATGCGCCGCTACATCGACAAGTGGCAGTTCGCCCACAGCCCGAGCTGCGCCCCCTCATCGGGACACCGACCTCCAGGCCCACTGCAAGCACGGAGATCCCAGAGACTCACAGCCAGCAACAACTCTAGCCCAGCCCCGCTCCAACTCCAGAGGAACCCGGGTTGCGGATGAGGGGGCGCAGCTCGGGCTGTGGGCGAACTGCCACTTGTCGCCGTAGCGGCCCATCGGGGAGCGGATTCCTCTGGAGTTGGAGGGACAGGGAGACACAGCGGCTTTTGAGAATGGTGGGCAATCACTTCCAAAGTTCTGCCCACACAGTCAGTACACCTCTCCTACACTTGTCTCCCACACTAAGATCATCTAGCAGAGAATGATCCCAGTCTAACCCTCCCTATTCTCTCCTATTCTGCAAGAAAAAACTACATTGAAGAATCAAACTCGCGATCGAGTAACTGCCAGGATCGAGGCGCAAACTCGCGACCTTGCGGATACGAGCCGAGCACTCTACCACTGAGCCAGCCGTTAAAATCTACGCTAAAAATCTTCCATTCCGAAAGCCGAAAAATTCTGAATTACGAAAAGTGTCTGGTCCCAAGGCTTTCGGATAAAAGGTTGTGCACCTGTATACATTAAACGTTATACTTAGTCTGTTATTTTTCCGCACATTTTTCCAGCCAATGTATTCTTATATTCTTTTACTATTCCAGGTTGACTGCAAATTCTGAAATTATATGTTGTGCATTAATTTCCAATTAGAAATCTCCAATGAAATCATGCTTGACTAATCTTCTGCAATGTTTTGAGGATGCAACTAGGAAAATGGACAAGCGAGAGCCAGTGGATGTAGTGTAGCTGGACTTTCAGAAAGCATTTGATAAGGTCCCACATAGGAGATTAGTGGACAAAATTAGAGCACATGGTATTGGGGGTAGGGTACTGACATGGATAGGAAATTAATTGGCAGACAGGAAACAAAGAGTAGGGATTAGCGGGTCCCTTTCAGAATGGCAGGCAGTGACTAATGGGGTACCGCAAGGCTCGGTGCTGGGATCGCAGCTATTTACTATATACATTAATGATTTAGCTGAAGTGATTAAAAGTAACATTTGCAAACTTGCAGAAGACACAAAGCTGGGTGGCAGTGTGAACTGTGAGGAGGATGCTATGAGGATGCAGAATGACTTGGACAGGTTGGGTGAGTGCGCAGGTGCAGTTTAATGTGGATAACTGTGAAGTTATCCACTTTGGTGGCAAAATCAGGAAGACAGATTATTATCCGAATGGTTTCAAGTTGGGAAAAGGGGAAGTACAACAAAATCTGGGGTCCTTGTCAGTCACTGAAAGCATGCAGGTACACCAGGCAGTGAAGGAAGTTGGCTTTCATAACAAGATGATACGAGTGTCGGAGCAAAAAGATCCTTCTGGAGTTGTACAGGGCCCGTGTGAGACCACACCTGGAGTATTGTGTGCAGTTTTGGGTCTCCAACTTTGAGGAAGGACATTCTTACTATTGAGGGAGTACAGCGTAGGTTCACGTGGTTAATTCCCAGGACGGCGGGACTGTCATATGTTGATAGAATGGAGCGGCTGGGCTTGCATACTCTGAAATTTTGAAGAATGAGAGGGGATTTTATTGAAACATTTAACATTGTTAAGGGTTAGGACACGCTAGAGGCAGGAAACATGTTCCCGATGTTGGGGGAGTCCAGAACCAGGGGCCACAGTTTAAGAATAAGGAGTAAGCCATTTAGAACGGAGACAATGAAACACTTTTCTTCACAGAGAGTGGTGACAATAGACAATAGGTGCAGAAGTAGGCCATTTGGCCCTTCGAGCCAGCACGACCATTCAATGTGATCATGGCTGATCATCCCCAATCAGTACCCCGTTCCTGCCTTCTCCCCATATCCCCCGATTCCGCTATTTTTAAGAGCCCTATCCAGCTCTCTCTTTAAACCATCCAGAGAACTTGCCTCCACCGCCCTCTGAGGCAGATAATTCCAGACTCACCACTCACACAACTGATTGGGGATGATCAGCCATGACCACATTGAATGAATGGCGGTGCTGGCTCGAGGGCCGAATGGCCTACTCCTGCATCTATTGTCTATTGACATTAATAGACAATAGGAGGAGTAGGCCATTCGGCCCATCGAGCCAGCACCGCATTCTGCTTTTAGCTTGAGCCAATGTTAATTATGCTTACGATGACCCTTCAAATTAAATGGCCTTAAGTTTTACTAATCCATTTTCTGGTGACACTTTTGATAAATGCCTTTTGAAAATCCACATGATTGACATCTATATATTGTCATCTATTGCAGGTTGTGCTTACATTTCAACCACCTTCTGTCAGCTCCGCGCATTGGAATATATAATAAAGTTATCTAGCATGTCAATTTTCACTCCTTTGTCACTTCCACTGTAATTGGATTAAAAGATGGCAGTAAATGTTTCTGGGTGTTTCCGTAAATACAGCAGTCAGTAGTGAAACTGTAGGTCGCCAAATGTCCAGGTTATTTTCCTGTTTTTTTTTTTAAAGGTAATATTCCCATTGTTTCATATCCTGTATTTTATGCAGTATAGATAATGGTGTAAAACCGAAATAATGAGATGAAGCGAAGATAAATAAATCTGCTTTGACAAAGAAAACTCAGTTGTGTCCCTGTGTTTACTTGCCTTTTGCAGTGACATTTTTCAAGCTGGATTTCATCAAATGCTTAGGCTAGTTTATACCAGAAAGATTACATTAATTTTGCAATTATATAACAGAATAAAAGCCAAATTCTGATTATGCTTATGATTTTTATCATTTATCACCCAGTGAGATGGTTTTCTGATGCCCCAAGTTGTTGCAGTACAGTGCAAGTCCATTTCTTCAGGTGTGAAATGTGAGTAAAAAGTAGAGTAGCCACATTTTATATTTATTGTTTCTTTTCTGTTGTTTCTACTTTGTTTAAGCTTTCCATGGAAATACATAATGACGAATAGAGCTTAAATGTCTCATTTTGGAGTCCCTCCTATTGTCTGACATCATTAAAGCTATAACTTTTTTATTGCACTCGTCTCAAATTATTTTGAATGAAAACTATGCGACTGTAATGACGCTGACGTGAACTGTGAGCTATGAAATCAAGAGGGACAGTGTCCCAGTGGTTATACTGTGGTTACGCTGTGCTCTGCATAACACTGTGGTCACTGTTTTATGCTTGTTCTCACTGGTAAGTCTTTTTTTGTTGTTGCACTTTTTGTTATTTTTTTCGTAAATGTTGCTTGCTCACTATAGTATTGAATTGATTAAATTTGTTTAAATTCCGTAAATCTTTCATTGCTTGTTACTATGTGGCTGTAATGTGTGTGCACTGCAGTGAAGGGAATCGAAGAAAATAATTTGGTCCCAGATAACGCAGTGTCTCATGAAAAGTATGCTCCTGTCCACACAGATGCACTTGTTTCTGGCCAAATTTCTAGTAAATTAACATCAAATTCGATGTAAGGCTATATATACTTTCTCATTTATGCATATATTTAAAAGAAATTGTAAAAAACTTTATTCTCTCGTTTTTTTATCTTCAAATTTTGAAAGTATTCAACGTTGGTTGATTTTGATCACAAATTAGCTCAAAAGGTTCATAGGTAGACCTATTTTTAATGCTGTGGTATATCATTATGATTTAATAACTTTCAAATTTGGCCACCCACATCACAGGTTGGTACCCTTATTTACAGAAACACCCTTCTGCAAATTCCCAATCCTACCTCCTTCAGCTGCCTAGCATGCATCCCACTCAGATCAATTGACTTATTTAAGCAAAGTCAACATTATGAGTGTCTTTATTGATCTTCACCTCATTTGTTACTCGCGTTTCTATATCCCGGTCCTTGTTAAAGATTCAATAAGTATACCAATCATTGTCACATGGAGTTGCTGTTTAGGATGGAGTGTCAGGATGCAACAAAGTTGATTAAAAACATTAATTCAGCCCCGAGCATTACTGGGATATGAAGATTTCTGCCCCTATAAATCCAGAAAGTCACCATGACCCAAGTGGCAGTTATCCCAGGATTCTAATAGCCAGAAGGCTAAAGTCCTGACAAATAACAAACTCATTCAATAAAGTGATGAGATAAAAGATGCAGCAAATTAGGTCTTAATTGTGATGACAGGCCAATTATTGGGAATAAAATTTATTCCATTGCCACAGTTCTATATTTCCATTGCTAATTCACACTCATGTCAAGAGAACTTTAGCAGTGGGGTCTTACTGATTAACATCTAATTGCTAAAAAGAATGGTCATCATGGATCAGTAAAATGAAAGCTGTGTTTGATTAACTGAACATATATTTTTTCTTTGTGGAAATCAGTGAATAGATAAATGGAACATGGATATTGGATTTTCAGAAGTCGTTTAATGTGCTGGCATGGCACCTCATGAAAGTGAAATTTAAGTTAAAGGATATTCGAAGGAATTACATGGGAACAAAGGCATACTAGTTTAAACAAATATGCTATAGACTGAAAGATTGGGGTGATTCCTTAGGATTTCTGCTGGGAACTCACTTATTCACTAAAACAAGCTGACAATGTTAGTGATGAAACAATGGTCTACAAACGGTACTTTTCTTTTTCTTTACTGTGCCAGGTATAAGTTAGATTCATTTTTAGCCAAGGTGTTTTTAAATTTTGAAATGCAAGCTTAACTGGACATTCTGTGGACTCCAGCACATTAATCTTTCGTTTATCCAAAGCTAAAAACTAAATAATCAATTTTTTTTGGTATATGATGGTCAGTTTGTACCTTAATATTGTTGATAATTTAGATCCCATTTTGCTGCACATTGTAACTTTTACACAGCATTGTTGGATAATAAGATCAACTTAAAACACACCATCGCTTAATCAATCAATTTCAACTGTACAAAAGGACTTCTCAGTCTCTCACTGAGATGTCCACTGTGGTCTCATTCCTGACTGATAAATGTTAAACATGACCTGGCAAGAAAGTAATGAATAGTTTCAGCAGAGATTCAACCCTCGAAAGATGTCATTTGCGTTTTCCAACATTTACAAGGAATAAAACTATTCCTTGTAAACTACTATGAATAATTTTAATATCTCTTCTCTATACTGGTTAACAGCTGCAGATGACCGTGGAAGGTGGTACAGAGACTTAAGTTTTCAATTTTAACCCTGTATTTCAGAACAAGATCTGATCACTATTATTTTTTTTTTAATCAAATGAAATGCAGATGGTGTTTTCTACAACTGGGTTAGACATATATGCACCATGTAATGGGGCATTGACTAATGGATCAATTTAAATGAACTGATTCTGTGGTGGTAGAGAGGAAAATACGAAACCAGCTGAAGCCCATCCTCTTATTACTAGAAACTTACTTGTGCTGGAAATTAAATTTCAATATTAGGTGAAGACAGAATGTGATTTCTATCATGAGCGAATAGGAATTCACCATTTAGGTTCAGACATGAAATATGACAAATTGTACAAGTTTGAATAAGATCACACACCAATGTGAGGAGGAAGATGCAAGGACATCGTGGAAAATTAGCAATCTAATAATTTCAGCACTACAACACTGTTAAATAGACTTAAGCATGTGGACTTTTCATGCGAGGATCTCATAGTAAATAATTAACCAATTCATATAGTATTTATTGGTTATCAATCAGCAAAGGCACCTTACTTTCATTGAACATTAGCTCATATTAGCTGTAAAGATCTTAATTAAAAAAAAATACAGATAAGTCAGCACACCTTTGCAGAATAATAAAACGTTATTTCTTCAGTGTACAATTTTTTCTGTGATTGACAAGTTTGTTTCATTTTACTTTTTATTCCGTTGATTGATAGATGTTCTTCAGCATGGCAAATGAACAACCTCCACAGAGCAACCAATACCCTTCAACCAAACTTCAGCAAGAATAAAATGTATATATATATATGAAATTAAGGCAATTGTTTGAGACAGGAAATTCTTATTGGATGTAAATGAAATGATACTCACCGTCCGATCTTCCAAATACATAGTTTTCGACAAAAAATCAATTCCAATTGTTGCCTGGGAAGAAATATCAGAGCAGAAATATCAAAGGCGCCGATCACAAGATAAGAGGTCATAAATTTACGCGGCTTGAGAACAAGACGAAGCAAGTAAACTCATCTTTTATTGAGAGAGGCTTAATCCAACCTATCCTATTTTATCTATGAATGCCCAGCAGAAGCATTTCCAATTCATGAGCAACTGAAAACAGAGATGTGACTAAAACATTCTTATGAAGCACTTACAGGCCAACAATGAGCATATTAGAATATCAAGAATTAGGCATATACAGCAGCTAATTTTAATCAAAAATAAATGGATTATTAAAGAGTCCCCAACAACAAATCTGACCCCCCCCCCAAACAATTTAACCATGGCGGAGATTGCTTCCTAATAATAAATCAAGGAACCTGTCTGATGAAATTTACAAAGTGTTCAAGAAGGAACTGCAGATGCTGGAAAATCGAAGGTACACAAAAATGCTGGAGAAACTCAACGGGTGCAGCAGCATCTATGGGGCGAAGGAAATAGGTAACGTTTCAGGCCGAAACCCTTCTTCAGGACTGATAGGGGGTGGCGGGGAGAAGGAAGGAAAAAGGAGGAGGAGCCCGAGGGCTGGGGGATGGGAGGAGACAGCCCGAGGGCTGAGGAAGGGGAGGAGACAGCAAGGGCTAACAAAATTGGGAGAATTCAATGTTCATGCCCGCAGGATGCAGACTCCCCAAGCGGAATATGTGGTGCTGTTCCTCCAATTTCCAGTGTTGCTCACTCTGGCAATGGAGGAGACCCAGGACAGAGAGGCCGGATTGGGAATGGGAGGGGAAGTTGAAGTGCTGAGCCACCGGGAGGTCAGGTAGGTTCTTGCGGACCGAGCGGAGGTGTTCGGCGAAACGATCCCCCAACCTCCGCTTAGTGTCACCGATATAGATTAGTAGATCGATTAGTAGATCTTAGTCTCACCGATGTAGATCGGTGAGACTAAGCGGATGTTGGGCGATCGTTTCGCCGAACACCGCCGCTTTAACATCGATTTTATATTTTGGATTCTAGCATCTTAAAGGTTCTTCAAGATATCCTGAACTAATCACCTACACTACCCAGAAGTACAAGAAAAATCCATTTAAAACAGTGCTTGCAACACCGGAGACCCAGGTTCGATCCTGACGACAGGTGCTGTCTATACAGAATTTGTACGTTCTACCCGTGACCTGTGTGGGTTTTTCTCCGAGATCTTCGGTTTCCTCCCACACTCCAAAGAAGTACAGGTATGTAGGTAAATTGGCTTGGTAAATGTAAAAATTGTCCCTAGTATGTGTGGAATAGTGTTAATGTGCGGAGATCGCTTTTCGGCATGGAACCGGTAGGTCGAAGAGTCTGTTTCCATACTGTGTTTCTAAAGTAAACTGAACATATACTAAACTGATTTGGACATGTCTTTTCCTCCATCAAATCTCCTCTTGATTCTTTTGTAACTAACCTACACTGGGGTAACTTGTAGTTGCCAGCTACCTATCGGTACAGCTGTGAAATGTGGGAGGAAGTTCGAACATCCAAGGGAAATCCATGCAATCATAGCAGAATGTGTGAAGTTCACTCAGTCTGCATCAAGGTCAGGATCAAACTCTGGTACTCAATCAACTAGAGGTAATTCTTCATGTTTCTTTCTTCACTTGTCTTTATAAGCAAACTGAACAGATTCTTGATAGAAATTAAACATTAAATGCTCGTAAATGGAAGCAAAAATATGCTGAATAAAGATTGAACTGTCAACGTGCCTAGGAATACAATTCATGCAAGAGTTGCATTAGAAATCCTTCCCCCCCCCCTCTTTCCCCCCCCGAATATTACTAATAGGGGCCACCATGTAAGCAGTTGAGCATTACAACATATGGCACCCTGACATCAAAAGATTATTTATAGTCGCTGTATGACTGTCCCACTAACCTGGTAAGTATTGTCAAAACTGTCATACATAAACCTGGTTATCAGCGATGTCTTTCCAACTGCAACACAAACAAAATTTCATGAATTAGGAACCATACTTTTGTAGATAAAGCAAAATAATTCATAGTGAAATATCAAGCAAACTTAAGAGAAACAAATGCAGCCATTTCCCTATATACATAAACACGCACACACATTTGCTCTACAATGCCATTTTATTGAACTGTAGCACACCATTCTCTATCCACAACAAAGGGCTACAACAAAATATCCATAACCTATTTTAGCTTTTATGATTTCTGAAGTTTTGCTTTTAAATATATTGTACAGAAACATACCATTTTCATAAATGGAAAATGACTTTACCAGAACAATTTAAGTATAAGTGGAAAGGACAAAGACATTAGCAGTTGCAAAGGCAAAAGTTCTTTTGAATACTTTTAAGAAACATAAAATCAGTGAAAAATGTAAAGGCCGTTGAAAGATTACAATGTGAATTTATGTGGACTCCTTAAGTATTTCAGTTATCTTATATATCTATCTATATCTATCTATTAATATATAAAACTCAAATCCATCCGACGTCCGCCTGCAGTACGGATCCCTTCCTGCCTTTTGATTCGTTGACAGCTGCTCCTTCCTATCAGCTTCCAACACACTTCGAAACAAAGTTGCAAGACAGGAACACTGAACTTTTCACTGCTGCAGCAGGCAGGGGAGGTGCCATTGAGGGAGGCAGGGGAGTGCTGGAAACTTACATTTGGGAACGGGCTCAGTTCCATTGGAGGAGACGGGTGCATGGTGGAATATTGGGTTGAGGGATCACCCCAACGGGTCTGCACTTGGTCTAGTATATATATAAAACTCTCGCCCCATCCGACCGCCTGCCGTCCGGAGCCCTTCCTGCCTTTCGATTCGTTCCCGCCGTGCGATGTCACAATGCCCAATGCTCGCGGACGTCCAATCGCGATGCCCGACGCTCGCAGACGTCTAATCGGAATGGATCCATTTGCATGTACGGCTTCCGGCCGCGTTTCTTCCTTTGATTCACTGCGACTCCGAAACCGGACGCAGAATCGCCGACATCTTTTCCATTTCGGTAGAGATTTCGCTTTTCTCATTACATTTCGTCATGTTTAAGTACACGTTTTTAATCAAATCCTTCACCCCCCCCCCCCCCCCCCCCCCCACCTCAATATTTCAAAAATAAACTGGCTTCTCACCCATAGAAGCAGCACCAGCCCCAGCCCCTGGTGAACGTTCCATCGTGTGATGTCACAATGCCCGATGCTCACAGATGTCCAATCGGAATTGATTCATTTACATATGCCTTTGCAGGAGCCCAGCCCATGGTGAACGTTCCATCGTGTGATGTCACAATGCCCAATGCTCAAATACATTGTTGCCATAGAGAACGCTCAGCGATTATTCGAATTCTTCACTAACTGTGCTTGTGAAGAGAAAAGTCCTGAATTGCATTTGTCTGATGCAGGAAGATTGTTCCAGATGTTGGGGAAGTCCAGGACAAGCGGGACACAGTTTAAGGATAAAGGGGAAATCCTTTAGTACTGAGATGAGGAAAACATTTTTCGCACAGATAGTGGTGAGTCTCTGGAACTCTCTGCCACAGAAGGTAGTTGAGGCCAGTTCATTGGCTATATTTAAGAGGGAGTTAGATGTGGCCCTTGTGGCTAAAGGGATCAGGGGGTATGGAGAGAAGAAGGCAGGTACGGGATACTGAGTTGGATGATCAGCCATGATCATATTGAATGGTGGTTCAAGCTCGAAGGGCCGATTGGCCTACTCCTGCACTTAATTTCTATGTTTCCCTCTCCTCACCCCTCTCCCCTCTCTCCCCACCCCCCTTCCCTCTCTACCACCACCCCCTTCCCCCTACCCCTCTGTCCCTCTTCCACCACTCCCCCGTCCCTCTTCCACCACTCCCGCTACCCCTACCTCCCTCCCCACTCTTCCACCTCTCCTCCTCACCCCTCCCCTCTCCCCCCCACCCCTTCCCTCTCTACCCCACCCTGTTCCCTCTCTCCCCCCGCCCCCCGCCCCTATCCCTCTTCCATCACTCCCCCTACCCCTCTCCTCCCTCCCCACTCTTCCACTTCTCTCCCCTTCCCCTCCACTCTCCCTCCCCACTCTCTCCCCCCTACCCCTCTCCTCCTCCCCTCCCCCCTCCCTCCCATCCCGTCCCCCACATCTCTCTCACCCCCTACCCCGCTCTCCTTTCCCTCCCAAATCGATCCCGTTTCCTCCTCCTCCTCCCTCCTCTCCCCTCCCCCTCTTCTCACCCCCCCCCCCCCCGCAAACGCCCCTTTGTCCTGCTTCTGTACACATTTTTAATCAAATCCTTCTCCCCCTCCCAATATTTCAAAATAAACTGGCATCTCACCCATAGAATCAGCCCCAGCCCCAGCCCCTGGTGAACGTTCCATCGTGTGATGTCACAATGCCCAATGTTCACATATGTCCAATCGGAATGGATCCATTTACATATGCCTTTGCAGGAGCCCCAGCACCTGGTGAACGTTCCATCGTGTGATGTCACAATGTCCAATGCTCAAAGACATTCTTGCCATAGAGGGAGTACAGAGAAGGTTCACCAGACTAATTCCTGGGATGTCAGGACTTTCATATGAAGAAAGACTAGATAGACTCGGCTTGTACTCGCTAGAATTTAGAAGATTGAGGGCAGATCTTATAGAAACGTACAAAATTCTTAAGGGGTTGGACAGGCTAGATGCAGGAAGATTGTTCCAGATGTTGGGGGAATTCCAGAACAAGGGGTCACAGTTTAAAGATAAGGGGGAAATCCTTTAGGACAGAGATGAGAAAAACATTTTTCACACAGAGAGTGGTGAATCTCTGGAATTCTCTGCCACAGAAGGTAGTTGAGGCCAGTTCATTGGCTACATTTAAGAGGGAGTTAGATGTGGCCCTTGTGGCTAAAGGGATCAGGGGGTATGGAGAGAAGGCAGGTACAGGATACCGAGTTGGATGATCAGCCATGATCATATTGAATGGCGGTGCAGGCTCGAAGGGCCGAATGGCCTACTACTGCACTTAATTTCTGTTTCCCTCTCCTCACCCCTCTCCCTCACCCCCCTCTCTACCCCACCCCCTTCCCTCTCTCCACCCGCCCCCTTCCCCCCCCCTCTCCTCCACCCACCCCCACTCTTCCATGTCTCCCCCTCCACTCTCCCTCCCCACTCTTTCCCGTCTCTCCTCTCCCCCCTACCCCCCTCCCTCCTTTCCTCCCCATCTGTCCTCTCCTCACCCCCTCCCCCCACCCCCCTTTCCCCCCCAAATCTGTCAGTTTTCCTCCTCCTCCTCTCTCCTCCTCTCCCCTCCCTCCCCCTCCCCCCCCCCCCCCCCCCCGCAAACGCTGTTGGGGAAACAGACCCAACGGGTCTGCACTTGGTCTAGTATATTACTAAAACTCTGTTCTTGACCGGTTTAGGCTTTCTGTGCTACGGTTTCCGAGAGTACGCCGCTACCTATGGCCGTCATTTTTGGCCACCTCGCTCAGAGCCCCCTCCGCCGCGTGTGTGCCGAGGATTTTTTCCCGTCGATGAAAATTGACAGATATTAATGTTTTTACAACATTCCCCATTCTCTCTGCTGCCCCTGCTGGAGGGGGAGCAACTATAAAACCAGGAAGTGGTGTGCCTCAATCAGTCTCTGCAAGTGGTGTGCCTCAATCCGTCCTGCAATCAGAGCTTTGAATGACACTGCCAAATGTCTACAGCACTGTGAGTACCCTTAATTTGGTTTGAAAATGAAAATATGGTTAGAGGTAAAAAAGCACTGCCTGCAAATAGTTGTTTGTGTTTGGGTTGAAGTAAAAAGGCACTCTCTCTTCCCCCCCCCCCCCCCCCCCCCCCCCTCCCCCCCCCCCCCCCCCCCCCCCCCCCCCCCCCCCCCCCCCCCCCCCCCCCCCCCCCCCCCCCCCCCCCCCCCCCCCCCCCCCCCCCCCCCCCCCCCCCCCCCCCCCCTCCCCCCCCCCCCCCCCCCCCCCCCCTCTCCCCCCCCCTCCTTCCCCCCCCCCCCCACCTCTCTCACCCCTCCTCCCCTCCATTAGCGTGTGCGGGAGGGGTAGTTAGTGTGTGACGCTGCATGCCGCGTTGGAACATTGACACGTTGGGGGAACAGACCCAACGGGTCTGCACTTGGTCTAGTAGTAAATTATATTTTTCTATCCACATTTCCTGCAATGAGCAATGCCTAAAAAATAACTAAGGAAACATTAAACAAGTTAGGAAGTTCGATTGTAGTTTCACAACAGCAATTTCTTTAGTCACGGTCAAGATAGAGTTCCTACAAGGTGGATTCCTTTCTAATTAACAAGGAAGGAATCCCAGTAAGAATTTGAAACAATCTAATCAGTCTTTTTGCACATGTCTATTTGAACAACAGGTTTGTGGTAACGTCAAGAATTCTCCGAGTCATTTAGTGGTGGTGCCACATCTCATTCAGGCACATGCCGTGAGGAATTACTCATGGTAGGCAGTCAGTCGACTTTAAAAGAAAAAAATCTTAAACCGCGCATGCGCAGATTGCTCTCTCCGTATAAAATAAAAATAAGTATACCAAAAATTAAGACCAATGCAGAAGCTGTAATTTAGCTAAATTAAACTACTTCCAAAGAAAGGCCAAATAGTAGATTAAAGAATGAGGCACAAGTAACAGGATAAGTGGGTGACACAATAGGTAGTTAAAGGCCCTTAGAGCAAATACAAAAATCACTAGCATTAGTGCACATTAAAAAAGCCAAAACCATCACACCAATTATTATAGGTACACAAAAATGCTGGAGAAACTCAGAGGGTACAGCAGCATCCATGGAGCGAAGGAAATAGGCGACATTTCGGGCCGAAACCCTTCTTCAGACTGGTGGGGGGTGGGGGAAAGAAGCTGGCCGAACCATCGGCACCGACTGGCTATCCACCGGCATACCCAGCAATTCTCCAACCGGGCACTGAGATCCACCCTGGTCGCGATGCGCTGGCACCAGCAGGACCTCACATCATCCTCTCTCCAGACCAATTATTATGTTTGTTTTGACAGACAAAATGGAAAAGCAGGGAATTTATGAAATGCTTGTAATTGAACTTTGATTTGACTACATTAGAGGATTGTGTAAAGATTTGGTTGACAAATTATAAAACGAATATATCAAGTTCAAAGCAGTTTTAAGATACTAGAATTGAAAAATTATACCCTCCAGTAAAGAATGGGAAGACTGGGTCATAAAATAATAAATCGATAAAGAAAGCAGATATTCAAATAGGCCTCAAGATGGGTTTCCATCAGAAATCTATCACAGTATTTAGAATCAGTTCAGTCAATGGCATGCATAGCAAGTAATAACTTCCATTTATGGAGCCCTCATTTATGGGTACTGGTATAAAGTAGTATTATTTTCTGGAAGAAACATTAGGAAATATAATTCCTTGATAAGCAGCTCAGATTTTAGAAAATCCTTGAATCATGATTTGAGTACAAACAGCTCAAGATAAAATTGATGCATATCCCCCCCCCCCCCCACCTCTAGATAATTCAATGGTTTCTCTACCACATTAATGAAACTTGTGGAGGGTGGAGCATGATAGCTAACAAAACAATCCGCAAACACGAATATCCGTAATATCCAATAATTGGGCAATTGACATTTTATTCTATAAATCTGAAATGAATTTGATATACTTCCAAGATTGATTTCCCCTTTCAGAGGTGCAGCACGCCTTGCCAATAGATTTTTGTTAATTAAGAAACAGAAAAGGGATTTTAACTAATACCCTTGTGAAAAGGGTATTGGGAGAGGATTAATCCAACCTATCCTATTTCATGTATGATTGCCCATTTAGGATGGTTTGGGGTTTACCAGATCGACATCTGCTGTGGTATGTTTATCATGAAGTGCGATTAAGAAGACACCTGCACTCTAATGAATTTAGGGCGAGAGATAATATTCAAACCAAAATTCTACAGAGCTTGACAGGGTAGGATCTTGATTTAGGATGATCTTGGGTTTAACTTTATTATTAAATTGCACAAACTAGTTACTTTAAACAAACTATTTTCAATAGCATATATAATTTTTCAATTTTAATATCTTGGAACGGTTTTGAACTTGATATATACTTTTTATAATTAGTCAACCAGATAATATGTTTAAGTCCACCACGGCATTGATGGTGCTACTCAAGTTTGGAAAATACTCAGGGATAGACAGAACTAGTAATGAACAGGTAATATTATATTCAGGTTAAAATAACCATCAAGCCAGGAAAAGATAATTGGCAGCACTTTAATGGTCATTCAAAGTATAAAAAATGATGTTATCAACTGAGAACTCATAGTGGGTTTTATACTAAAGAAATATACAAAGATGAAGCATGTCGTGCAAATCCATGAGCCACAAATTAAGTGGTAAACACTTAAATATGGTGGTGGGATGGGTGCACAACACCAACATTTGAAGGCAACTTAACAGTATGATTAAGTATAAAAAAGGGGGGAAAAAATCAATTTGGACACGAACAAGCTTGCTCATTGCACACAATGATGTCAACTAAAATTTAGAGAAAAATAAACAACATTTCAGTTTTGTAAGGAAAAGCAAGAGAAAATATAAAAAATGATTAAACAACAAGAGCTCGTTGATGGTGGTGTATTCAGATGCACGTAATATTTCTAATCTGCAAGGGCAACTTCATAAACATATATTCAAGTACTTCTAGCTTTAGTATATATAGTTTACATCCAGTTTACATCATTGTTTACAGTTCTAACTTTACCAAATTTGTTATCGGAAACACAAATGTAATAGACAGGTCTGATCTTTTTCCTGAATATGTGGGCCTAAATGCAATCGTTAACAAAAAACAGCAATTTTTAAAAATATTTTTATTGTGAGCCAGTGTCCAATTGAATAATTTAAATTAATGTGTATGTGGACAATGATTTATGAAGATAAATCACAAACACGCTCTTCCATGAATCAGCTGATGTCACTGCGAAAATATGAGGATGTTTCATTTCACCAGCTAAGATTACTAAAGTCAATTATCTCATCCACATATCAAAACATTAAATATATTATTATTTTTCAAAAGCGAAACCAAACTTTCCAGAGATCAAAAATGTCTCAGTGCAGTCTGCCACCATTGTAATCTCTTGAATATTGTTGGTAGTATGCAGTTGTGGGTATCAATTGGAATATTCATTTAGCAATAGCAGTGCACGTAGCATGAAGCATAATGTACACTTTGCATGGATAATACAGGACTGTTATCATCAGTATTATCAAAAGACCAGTGGTCAAATTTCTAAAGGAGTGATTTAAAATGTTGCTAGGGAAAGCCCATGGAGCGTTTGGGTATACATGGTACATTGGCTACAATTTCAAAACGATCAAGTGGAGAGAGTACCAACTGATAGTTGCAGAAATTGAGATGGGAGCCAAAGGATGCATGGAACCTTGGAAACCATGGCTCAAAATTAGTGTTGCGGTACTATTGTAGAAATTCTGGCACTTGCAGGTGTATACAACATTCAGGATGCTTAAAAAAATGACACATTACTTTAATCATCTACACATAACCAGAGAGACAGACTGAGAAAAAAAAACCTGACAAGTTTCTGAAATACAAAACCAGACTGTTGAACTCAACAAGACAAAAGAATATATTCAAATTTTAATTTTGGGGTAGAAATGTCACAAATTGGGTTTATAACCTCACATCTCTCAACTTTGCAGCTCCAAGATCATCCAGCCCTTTGGGTCTGCTCATGATCATAGCTGATCTTTTATCCCAGCGGCATTTTCTTTATGTAACCCCATGTCCTTCAGTTCCTTTAATAGCCATACATCCATTGATCTTGTATCTTGCATATACTTAGCTACAGAGCCTCTACAGTTCACTTGGGCAGTACATTCTAAAGACTCACTCTTTTGAGTGAAGGAATTTCTCCTAGTCTTTCCTGAAAGGTCAAACCCTCACTTTGAGAATTTGACCTCTAATTCTACATTTCCTATCCAGTGGAAACATCAACTTTGCAGCTACCCTGTCAAGCTCTGTAGAATTTATTTGTTTGAATATTATCTCTCGCTCCAAATTCATTAGAATGCAGGTGTCTTCTTGATCGCACTTCACGATAAACACACCACAGCAGAAGTCGATCTGGTAAACCCTTTTTGTAGGTATGTTACAAAACCTACCTGAATCGTGGCTGAGCATCTGCCCTACCCCGTGTGCGCGATTTTGGCGCTGTTTAGAGGGGGCGGGTTTAAAACGCGATTTTTACTAGGCTGTTCCATTCGAAAATGTTCAGCCTAGTAAATCATTAACGGAAAATCGCTGAAAGACCCCGTCGCAAAAGGTATTATTAGTTTTTATGGCCTTGTATAATAGTTATAGTAGTTTAAAAATCGCTCTTTCATCCCGCAACCTCTCGCAGCCCCAGGGTTTTATAAAGCAAACAATTAAAGGTATGTACCTTATTTTTACATTAAATGGGGCGTGTATATAACCCTGCATATAAAGTTTTCTATAGCGAGTAGTTCATTTTGGGCTCTTTATATCCCGCAGTATTTTTCTGGGCACTTGAGGGCACAAATCCAGCGCAATGTGAACGTTCTAAACCAGCGCGTTCACAGGAACCCACTAGAAAGCTGATTTAAATTGACTTTAATTTACAGCAATTGAACACTAAATTCCTTCCATTTGGCCTATAAATTGATGTAAATGAGATTTTAAAATCATGTTTTATTGTGAATTATTTGTGAATATTATTTGGACACGGGCTATTTAAAAATGTTAATCATTTATTAAGAAATGGATAGATGTTTAGATCTAGTAATTGAAGTTTGAAATTAGCTACAATTGGGTAACTAACTAATTATATGCTTTAATTTCAGGTCATCCAAGTAAGATTATTTTATATTTGTTTCAGAATACTTCAATCTACGATAACTGAAAATTTCATTCAGTTCTCTTAATTTTTAAGAAGGTTATGGGCTTTTGACTGTCCACGATCACAGCTTTTTTGTTATGTCCATAGAAAATCAATAGGGAACAAGATGCTAATTTCCGAGTATGAAAATGGCCATAATTTTTTTATTACTTGAGATATGAAAGTGAATTAGGTGTCAAATTAAACTTATTGTTATGCTTTATCTGATGGGATAAATTGCAGACTTGATTTTTTAAATCTCAAAATTTTGTAACATTGCTACATTTTGCACTCTATTGCAAGTAAATCTTATGTTAGATTGAGAAACTAAACCTGCGCATAATCTAACAGAATCAACTTCAGTAGGGTTTTATATAATTGGAGCAAGATGTCCTTACTCTTGCACTCAAACCCTCTTGCCATAAAGGCCTTTATATTGTTTGCTTTCAAGCTTGCTGAACCTATTAACTTTCATTGATTCGAGTGCAAGGACCTGCCCCCTCTGAGTAGCAACATCATTAAATCTCTCAAATACTTAAAAAGTACCCCTGAAAAAGGGTCTCGACCCAAAACATTGCCCATTTCCTTCGTTCCATAGATGCGGTCTCACCCGCTGAGTTTCTCCAGCATTTTTGTCCACCTTGGATGTCCTCGCTTGAACTTCTATATCATGAACCATTTTGAAATTCTCTACTGGAACAATCCAAAAAATTGCTTGTGTGGCATCTATCTTAATTTACATCTAATATTTGTTTCTCTTCTCTTAAAAGCAAACAGGAGATTACTGGTGGCTCTACAGTGAAATGATTTAGATGCTTCAGGTACATGTAAAGGTTCCATTGTAGGAACCATTAATACAAGATGTTATAGATAGCAAATAGATCTCTAGGAAAATGAAAATGTCACACAAACACTTTTAACAAAAGTAACATTTTTAGGATGTCTTAAATTACCAGTTGATCAATCAAAGATGGCAAGGAAAAGAGCAAGATCGAACCAATGGTTTCAAACTTTCCAAATCATCCACTGCCAACCAACCCCCACCTTACAAGTTGAACATCAAGAAATCCCACAAATAATAACCCCAAAGCCATCCAGGTAGTGGCAATTTCCATAGAAAAATAAAAAATCAAGAATGGATATGCTATGACAGCTTGTCTAAAATCTGCTTTTTAGAAAAAACAGAAATTGGTTGGAGGATAATTTGTGGGATCTGGCATTTCTTCACTAACGGCTTGTAGAACAAGAGAGCCTCTTTAGAGGGCATGATTCAAATCCCACACGAGTTGATTGCCAAAGACGAAGCAGTCAAACACAAGACAGGAAAGGTAAAGCAAATTGCATGATGGAATATTATCATTTATTATGCATAATCTTTGTTTCTTTTAGATTTATTTTTAGGTGTCAGATGACTACAGCACACACCACAGATAAGACAAGCATATATTTTAGGACTTCTAAACATTAAGTATTTAGAACCTGGTACCTTAAGATTATAAAAGGGGTTCTATTTGAAATTATCATTATCTTTTTCGAATGTGTTTATTATTTACTCCAGTAGATTCATGTAGAAAAAAGAATCACATTGAATCCTGGTGACAATAAACTAAACTGAATCTGAGATCCAGGGCCAGTTGAGGGCTAAATTCCCTTTCCATTCATAAATTTGATGGCAAAGTTTGCTTCAGCAGACAGGAACTCATATGAAATTAAATCTTGCATGAAGATGATAAATAATGCCAACACTTCACCTGAAACTGGACTGGAATTTGACAAGCACATATTACTCAATCACAATTTGTTTTTGCCACTTGTTCAACTTGGTGGCCAAAACATTAATTGAAGAAGCCTGAAGAAGGGTCTCGACCCAAAACGTCACTCATTCCTTCTGTCCAGCTGTTACTCCAACATTTTGTGTCTATCTTGGTGTAAGGCAACATCTGCAGTTCCTTCCAACGCATTAATTGATCCTTTGTAGGAATAGGGAAAGATGTCTTATGTGGGGTTAACTGAATAAGTCTTTGGAAACATGGAACAGAAATAACAACTAGGGTCGCTGACTTCTGAAGCACACTGAGAAGGGAAGGGAAAGAGCAAGGGCGGATGAACCGTTAAAAGTAAACAAAAAGAAAAACATGATGGAAAGGGAGACACATACGAGGGAAGCTCCCCCTGCATTATTACGGGATCAATTTGATCACTGAAGTTTCCAGGTGGGAGAAAGGAGTCTCCTTCAGTGAGGTCATTGGTACCAGACTCAAGGCTGGATGGCGTCAGTTGCCAGGCCTGTCTGGAGAAGCGGCTCGACCCTATTCCTTTTATCCAGAGATGCTGCCTGACCCGCTGAGTCACTCCATCTTCAGTGTACAGCAGCAGGATCCGCAGTTCCTCCCCACCCCCTCACACACACACACACACCTCCACACCACACACTCGCTGTAACCGAACCCTGCAGCGGTCGCAGCGGTCCCAGCCGCCCAGAGGCCCGGATGCTGCCGCCCTGCGCTCTGCCACCGCCCGCTTCGCCCACCGCAACCCCAGGCTCATCTCCGGGCCTAGGGCCAGCCACCACTCACTCACCGCTCTGTTCGCCCAGGAAGACGAGCTTAAACTTGCGCAAGGGGTTGCCGAACTCTCCGCCGCCGCCGGACATAATGATCGTGCTTTAAAAAGCCAAACGAGATGAGCGAAACGGAGCGGACCGAGCGCCAGGGCAGACCCGTCACCGCAGCAACAAGTGCGTCACTTCCGCCGGCGACCCCACCCCACCCTGCGCGCTGCTGATGAAGCGGTGACAGGCGCCACGTTGCCGTGACGACATGTTGTCTGGGCCTCACAGCTTCAGATGGACGCAAAATGCTGGAGTAACTCAGCGGGTTAAGCAGCATCTCTACATAGTAGGAAGATGGGCACAATAATGCTGGAGTAACTCAGCAGGTTAAGCAGCATCTAGATAGAAGGAAGATGAACACAATAATGCTGGAGTAACTCAGCAGGTTAAGCAGCATCTAGATAGAAGGAAGATGAACACAATAATGCTGGAGTAACTCAGCAGGTTAAGCAGCATCTCTAGACAGAAGGAAGATGGACACAAAATGATGGGGTAACAGTGGTTCAGGCAGCATCTCTAGACAGAAGGAAGATGGACACAAAATGATGGGGTAACAGCGGGTCAGGGAGCATCTCTAGATAGAAGGAAGATGAACACAAAATGATGGGGTAACTCAGCGGGATAAGCAGCATCTCTAGATAGGAAGATGAACACAATAATGCTGGAGTAACTCAGCGGGTCAGGCAGCATCTCCGGAGAAAGAATCTCTAGATAGATGGAATAGGTGACGTTTCTTTGGGTCGAGACCCTTCTTCAGACAGAGAGTTGGGTGGAGAGGGCTGAGTAATGTATAGGAAGGAACTGTAGATGAGGGGTTACACTGAAGATAGACACAAAATGCTGGAGTAACTCAGCGGGACAGGCAGAATCTCTGGATAGAAGGAGTGGGTGACGCTTCGGGTCGAGACCCTTCTTCAGACAGAGAGTCAAGGGAAGAGAGAGACACAAAGATAAGGAAGGGTAAGGTGAGAAGAAATATCAAAATAGATGTAGGTCAAGAAAAATGTAGAATCGATTTGGTAAAGTCAGATGGCAACCGTGAGGGACAATTTGGGTTGTGACCGGGCGGCACAGTGGTGCATCGGTAGAGCTGCTGCCTGAGACCCGGGTTCGATCCCGATTACGGGTGCTGTCCCTGTGACCTGCGTGGGGTTTCTCCAGGTGCTCTGCTTTCTTCCCACACTCTAAAGAAATACAGGTTTGTAGGTTAATTGGCTTCGGTAAAATTATAAATTGCTCCTAGCCTGTGTGTAGGATAGTGTTAGTGTGAGTGGATTGCTGGTCAGCACAGACTTGGTGGGCTGAAGGGGCCTGTTTCAGTGCTGATTCTCTAAACTAAACTAAACTAGAGATATGGAATAGTAAGGTGTGAAAATGACAGATCAAAGCAAATGATGATCAAGGAAATGTAGAATGGTTCATTGTTGGCTGAGGGGAAGATATTCAACCTATGGTGACTATATGCCAGAGAATGTGTCTTTTGCTTCACATATGTAGGACAAAGGGCTTCTCTCAACCTCTCCTTGCTGCTCATATTGCTGTTCAACAGTAAAGGTTCACTTGACATCCTGAAAATGTGGACTACTTTGCATATCGCTAGAGCCACCTCTGGGTGAAGGCAAGCATAAGGCTTTGAATGCATCAGCATATCTTTTTGGGAAAAAAGGTACTTGATGGTTAGGACCTCAGACCTGACACAAAACCTATGTTATCCCAAGGCCATTGTGATAATTGCCCTCTAATGCTTCAGAGACCTGGACTACCAACATCAAGCATCTTAAAACATTGGGAAACAGCCATCAAAGATGTCTTTGCAAATTTCCCCAAATTCACGGGCAAGATAGGTGGATTTGTGTCCTCACCCAGGCCAACATCTCCAGTGTTGAAACCCAAGATTCACTTGGTTGTCTAAATTGGGCAGGCTAAGACACGCAACACCGAACTTCAGAAAAAATGATAAAGAAATTAACAGATGGTTGGAGGAAAAGGTTCAAAAATGTGCCTGGGTGAGGACGCAAATTTCTGTTCCATAACCTCAAAATGGGCGAGTAGCGAGTAATAGAACTTAAAGGCTGTGCAAAAGAGGGAGCAAAAAGAGACCATTGTAAGCAGCAGCAAGAGTGGATCAGCTCACAAACGACCCTCCCACCAGTAAATCCACTGTGAAAATGTTTATAATTCTCAAATTTGATTTGTGTCTCCTTAGAACTCACAAAATTGGAAAGAAATTAAGTAATCTTCTGTCCATAGGAACTGACTCAGAGGAAGTGTTGCAAGATTTAATACAATTCAAAATCTGGTTGCAAGAGTTCTTGAATAAACCACACATACTTTCTTTGTGCTCTTCAGGTTTCTTGCAGAAAGCCTGTACCATTCTATTTTGTTGGATGTTGAGACTCTCAAAACACATAAACACAAAACACATCTCAAAACACATCCAACTGCTGAAAGACTCATCCATGCCTTCATCTCCTCCCGACTGGACTATTGCATCTCACTTCTCCTTGGCATCAGCTCCACTTACATCAACCGACTCCAACTGGTCCAGAACGCAGCCGCCCGACTCATCACCCACACCAAATCCTGGCATCACATCACTCCAGTCCTCAACTTCACTGGCTTCCCATCTCCCACCGGATCACCTACAAAATCCTTATCCTCACCTACAAAGCCCTCCACCATCTGGCCCCCCCATACTCACTAACCTCCTCTCCCCCTACCAACCCTCACGGTCCCTCAGATCCACATCAGGCGTTTTCCTCTCCATCCACAAGTCCAACCTCCGCAGTTTTGGGGACAGAGCCTTCTCCAGGGCAGCTCCCAGGCTCTGGAACTCCCTCCCGCAACTGATCCGCAATTCCGTGTCCCTCACCATCTTCCAGTCCCGCCTCAAGACCCATCTCTTCACCTCTGCCTATCCTTAGCCCCACGTCCCCCTCCCTTTTCATCTGTGCATTAATTGCCTCATATTGTGTTTTGAATTGAATTCTGTCTTTACTTTGTGTACTAGTCATGTCTCTACTATTTATTTCATTCCTCTTACATGTTTTTCCTCTACCTGCTTAATTTTTGTAAGGTGTCCTTGAGACTCTTGAAAGGCGCCCATAAATAAAATGTATTATTATTATTTCCAATCGCAATAAGAATAAACAGATTAAAAGTGAGAAAAGTCATTGAGGATGTGGAGTCGCTATTTTACTGTATAGGGTGAATATGTGAAGCTTAGAATTACTTGTGAAGGTGCTGCTGACTTGGTAATGAGGGGGTAAACAAAATTGGTAATAATACTAAGTGCAGCTTAAAAGGCAATGCTGAAGAAGGTTGACTTCTACCCGAAACATCACGTGTGTCCATTTTCTCCTGAGGTGCTGCATGACCTGCTGAATTACTCCAGCACTTTGTGCTCTTTTGTGTATTAGCCAGCACCAGTTATTTGTTTCTACATTAAAAGTCAAGCCTGACTTGTGAAATGATTGACAATACAAAATGGCAAGTCAGTCCCACCATAAATTATTTTGTTTAAAAAGGAACTGCAGATGCTGGAAAATCGAAGGTACACCTATTACGTCGGAATGCTGTGTGGTTATGATAAGGTAGGGGAGCTCTTCAATTTGTACATTGAGAAGATGAAAATATATTTACCAGCAAATGTTATGGAAGTAGAACATGGAGAAAATAATCAGAAATATATAAGTATATTTTTAAATAGTAATGTACCAGATATCTATCTTCTATCTATCTATATATATATAAAACTCAAATCCGTCCGTCCGCCTGCAGTACGGATCCCTTCCTGCCTTTTGATTCGTTGACGGCTGCTCCTTCCTATCAGCTTCCAACACACTTCGAAACAATGTTGCAAGACAGGAACACTGAACTTTTCACTGCTGCAGCAGGCAGGGGAGGTGCAATTGAGGGAGGCAGGGGAGTGCTGGAAACTTACATTTGGCAACGGCTTCAGTTCCATTGGAGGAGACGGGTGCATGGTGGAATATTGGGTTGGGGGAATCACACCATTGGGGGAGCAGACCCAACGGGTCTGCACTTGGTCTAGTATATCTATAAAACTCTGGGGCCATCCGACCGACTGCCGACCGGCGCCCTTCCTGCCTTTCGATTCGTGCCCGATACTCGCAGATGTCCAATCGGAATGGCCGATGCTCGCAGATGTCCAATCGGAATGGATTCATTTGCATGTACGGCTGCCGGCTGCATTTCTTCCTTTGATTCATTGCCACGCCCAATCCAGACGCTCAATCTCCGAGATATTTTCCATTTCGGTAGAGATTTCGCTTTTCTTTCTAAGTATCCGCTCCTCATTTCATTTCGTCGTGTTGAAGTGCACGTTTTTTTAATCAAATCCTTCTCCCCCCCCCCCCCCCCCCCCCCCCACCCCCCCCCCCCCCCCCCCCCCCCACCCCCCCCCCCCCCCCCCCCCCCCCCCCCCCCCCCCCCCCCCCCCCCCCCCCCCCCCCCCCCCCCTCCCAGGCAGGGGAGGTGCCATTGGATTTTTTTTTTTTTTTTTAAAGAGGCAGGGCAGTGCTGGAATCTTACTTTTGAGAACGGCTTCAATTCCATTGGAGGAGACGGGTGCATGGTGGAATATTGGGTTGGGGGATCACACCATTGGGGAGCAGACCCAACGGGTCTGCACTTGGTCTAGTTTAAGATAAATGCTAACTTATCAGCATCCCATAGGGCAATCAGATTTATAATCTATCAAATCAATCAGAGACTGGAATATTTGGAACTTATTACTAGAAGTGAAGTGAGATGATTAGTTACTCTACACAGATGATCCCCGCTTTACAAGGGCTTTTTAGCATTCCTAGAACTATTCTGTATCGCAATTTTCATAACACAAAGGTGCATCATCCGTACATGCTTCTAGAAATGTGTTGAAAAAAAATCTTTTATTTCTTTCTTTTTTCACATATTAATTCCAAGCAAATTTTGATCTTTGTCTCAATATTCGGTACAGTGATGTGTGAATTCTGTAAGGGTGATTCGAAGTGTCAAATGGCCGTAACATGGGGTTGCTTCTACCTGTTCGAAAAGTTCTGCTGTGGCACCTGATCAGAAAGTTCTAACAGGGCACACTATCAGGCAATGCAGCTTCAATGTAATGCCTGTTTCTATACGGCCATCGTAGAGTCTGTCCTCACCTTCTCCATCATGGTCTGGTTTGGCTCAGCCACCAAACACGACATTCGGAGGCTGCAATGGATCGTCCGATCAGCTGAGAAGATTATTGGCTGCAACCTTCCCTCCATTGACTAACTGTACACTGCAAGGGCCAGGAAGCAAGCGCTTAGATCATCTCTGACCCCTCTCACCCTGGCCACAAACTCTTTGAATCACTTCCCTCTGGAAGGCGACTTCGGACTGTTAAATCTGCGACAGCCAGACATAAAAACAGCTTTTTTCCACGAGTCGTAGCTCTACTCAATAAACAAAAATCTGTAACCTCCTTTGCTCTGGTACTTCACATGTTTAATCGATAATTTTTTATTATTAATGTTTACTGTTTTATGCGTCATTCCTAACTGTCACTGTATGTCATGTTGTCACTGGCGAGCGGAGCACCAAGACAAATTCCTTGTATGTGATTATACTTGGCCAATAAACTTATGCATTCATTCATTCATTCATTCATTGTGTGCCACGAGATGAGTTTGCGCATGGACTAAAAGATGAGCATATCCAGTCCAAGTTCCTTAACATTTAAGGTTTAGCATTCAAACAGCAGCCAACATAATTTTTTCCAAAAAAAATGGTCTCTAAAAATGAAGAGAGATTTTGGCTGTGATAAAACATAGTGGCGGAATACTTGACGTCAAATGCATATCACATGAGCGTGAAGTGTGTTTTTAGCAACTCTGATGGGAAGCTCTAATATTGTTGCATAGGGAATACTTCAGCACATGTGTGTCAGCTCAGAGCCGTCATATGTTTCTATTTTAAAAAACAAAGCCACACCGCTTTTATATATAAATGTTATCAAAGGATGCCATTCAAGGTCAAACAAAACAAATGATGGCATATGTTTGGCATTTCAACTGTGCCCCACCAAAAATGGAACAGTTGCTGGCAAAAAAATCACAGAGAGGATGTTTGCATGTCATTGATAAACAACATTGTATTTTCACTGAAAATGGTGATGGATAAAAATAACAATTTCAAAATTAGAGATTAATACCAATCAGTACAATTAACCAGGACAGCAAAACTAGTCAGAGAACTAGGGTGGGGGAAGGATGGAGAGAGAGGGTTAATTGAAGTTGGGGAAATCAATTGTCATACTGCTGGGTTGTAAGCACCCCAAACAAAATTTGAGATGCTGTTCCTCCAATTTGTGTTGGGTCCCACTCTGGCAGTGGAGAAGGCCCATGACGGAAAGGTCAGTGTGTGGATGAGAGGGGGAGTTAAAGTGTAAAGCAGCCGGGAGATCACATAGGCCTAAGCAGATTGAGCGGAGGTGTTACAGTGAATGTGATAGTTTAGTTTATCAATTGTCACGTGTAGAGGTTTGAAAGGTTCACATGAATCTCTATCTCACCTGCTGGGGTCTCTGGATGGAAGTGAGAGAGGAGGTGTCAGGACAGGTGTAATATCTCCCGCGGATGCAGGACCTAGGGAGGGGTCAGTTTGAGTGGGAAGTCATGAGAGAGCAAAGGAGCTTTGGAGGGAGTAGTCTGAATGGAAAGCAGTAAGAGGTGGAGACATGACTAGAACTGGAATCACACTGAAGGTAGTGGAAATGTCAGGAGATAATGACATTTCCACCACTCCCTCAGCGAATATGATCTTCTATGTACTGTGTCTTTGTTTGCACAACATAGTTTGGTTTCACACTATTATAGTTACCTAGTATTATTGTTATTAATTCATTGATCGGTATATATTTATCTGTGTACTATTGCATGAACCTGTCTGTTAAGCTACAGCATCAGGGCTGGATTTACGTATAAGCTTCACAAGCTTAAGCCTAGGGCCTCGAGATCTAGGGGGACCTTGGCAGAGACAGGTTTACCTATAGGCTTTATAGGCTTCATAGGCTGAAGCCTAGGGCCTCAAAATCTAGGGGGCCTCCGTCCAAGGTGTTTTTTTTCCACAGAGTAAAAAAAATCCACAGAAAAAAAATAATTGGAGCGCAATCAGAGTTTCTACTTTGACGGAAATTACCTAAAATTCTGGTTCAGGCCCGCTGGAAGTTTTGGGGAAAAAAATTACGACTATCCGTGCCTGCACAGTTGGGGGAAGCCTGTGAAGCAGTAGTGACGCAAAATGACGCTGTCTCTCCGCTCGTGCGCAGTTTGCCCGGGCGAGTTCGGGCTTTTGCACTCCACAATCACCTCGATGCCTCATGTCTACTCCAGGTATGTAGTGGAATATTGTGTTGCGGGAGTACCCGTTTCTCTGGGCCGGGGGGGGGGGGGGGGGGCTGCGGTGTCTGCAGCGCAGATAGTCGGAGTCTCGCGCTGGGATGGGATGGAGAGAGAGGGGGAGGGAGAGAGCGGCGGAGGGAGAGGGAGGGGGAAGAAGGAGGGGGAGAGGGAAAGGGGGATTTTCTTTAGTGAGATTGCAAAATTAAGGTAGGTTTTAGAGCAATTATATTTCCTCCATATATAACAATTGGAACTGCTTTCTTTTCCTTGATAACAATACTGAAAAATATGAATTCCATAGTTTGCGACTTTCATTTTGCATCATATTTTTAATGTGCACACACTAACACAGTCAAACAGTAACAGGCAATCAAATCAACACACAAAACATTTTCTAAAAAAAGGTGTTATTTACTGCAAAAACTTACATTATTTTATTTGCAGTGTTTGCATGCTCCTTTATAACATTTTACATAACATTTTACATTTTACTTGATTATTAAAACAAGGCCAGTTTCAATTCTTGATTTAAAAAAATGTATACAACAATGACCACAATCATCCCATTTCAACCACTCATCACTCTTGACTCAACCAAAATTATTTCTGAAATATTGGTCATAAATTTGGTGCAAAAATAAGGCTCAGAATGCACCAGAGAGCATCTAAAACCCCAGAGCTTCCAGGGCCCTTAAGTGGGCCCTGGACCCCGCCCACAAGGGTATTTGAGCTTTGCGCTTGTGATATCCACTGCGTGCACTTATTTCACATAAAATTTTGTAATCTTGCCATGCCACCCCCCTTTTTGAAAAGCTTTGTGCCTGGTGTATAATATTTTTGACACTGTCATAGGCCTTTATTACATATGCTGTCACAACACATAGTAGTCTCTAAACAACACTTCAGTAATTTTCCTTGCCCTCCATTTCAGAATAATAGTGTTTTAAGCCGATAACTTGACACTAGCACTGGCAATAAATAAAAAGCGCAGCTTTCCAGCCCTTATCTCATTTACCACGCTCACTGCACATCTGTGTCAATCTGGTAGACTCTTCCATCTTCCTCTCGTCGTGGGGGTGGGGGATTGGGAGGGGCCTCACAAGTGGAATAGTCTAGGGCCTCTCTTCATCTAAATCCGGCCCTGTGTAGCATGTAAGGATTTCATTGTTACTGGCACATATGACAATTAAAAACTCTTGACTCTCTTGACTTGACTCTTGTATAACGCTACAGCAGGTGTTAAACCTGGAAGGTGCATTGTCATTTGGAATTTAGTGGCTGGAAGTGTCAAACAGGGGTAGAACATATAGAGTAAATGGTCAGTCACTAAGGAACGGTGATGATTAGAGAGATCCAAGTCAATCGTAGCCTGAAAGTGGCAGCACAGATCTACACGGTAATGAAGTAGGCATATAGCATCCATGTCTTCATTGGTTGGGGCATACAGTACATAGAAGAGTTGGGATGTTATGCTCTAATTTTACAAAACATCATTTAGGCTGCTCCTGGTGTATTGTCTGCAGTTCTGGTCAGCACACTACAGGAGGAATGCAATTGTGCTGCAGAGAGTACAGAGAAGATTCACATGGATGTTACCTGGATCGGGGGGCTTTAATTATGGGGAGAGATTGGATAAGCTAGGCTTGTTTTCCTTGCGGCAAAGAAAGCTGGGGGGTGACCTGAAATAAATATATACAAGAAAGGGCAAACAAAAAAAGAGGATGGTAAAGATACCCCAAAGGCACAGTATAAGGTCTAAAGGGGAACCCTCCCAGTTTCCCACAGCCTTCGGGCTCCTCCTTTTCCCTTTCTTGTTACCGCCCCCGATCAGTCTGAAGAAGGGTTTCGGCGCCGTTTAAAACGATTTTTACTATTTACTTCGCGTTCTCCTATAAATCATTGAAAACCCGCTGCAAGACCCGGTCGCAAAAGGTATTTTAGTGTATAGGCCTCGATAATATGTTATCATAGTTTGGGTCTCATTCCGCAACCTCTCGCAGCCCCAGGTTTTTATAAAGCAAACAATTAAAGGGATGTACCTTATTTTTACATTAAATGGGGTATATATAACCCTATATAAACAGTCATCTATAGCGAGTAGTTCATTTTGGGCTTTTTTATCTGCAGTTTTTGGTCTCAGCATTTGAGGGCACTAATCCAGCGATGTCAACGTTCTAAACCAGCGCGTTCTACATGAACCCACTAGAAAGCCGATTCACATGGGCATTTATTTACAGCAATGGAACACTAAATTCCTTCCAATTGGCCTGGGGATGTAGATTAGATATAAAAATCATGTTATATTGTGAATTATTTGTGAAAATCTTTGAAAGCTTAGGGGTGACCTATTAAAAATGTTAATCTATCCTTAAGAAATGGGCTTTTGATTATCCAAGATCACAGCTTTTTTGTAATGTCCATTGAAAATCAATAAGGAACAAGATGCTAATTTCCGAGTATGAAAATGGCCATAACTTTTTTAATACTTGAGATATGAAAGTGAATTTGGTGTCAAATTAAACTTATTGTTATGCTTTATCTGATGGGATAAATTGCAGACTTGATTTTTAAAATCCCTAAATTTTGTAACATTGCTATAGAGATGGTGGAATTAGTTTCAGTTACTACATTTAATAACCAGTAAGACTTATGCAGGTATAGGCAAGGCACGGAAGGATACGTTTTAAAAATACGGGCAAATTGGTCTTGATAGGCAAAAATCAGCTTGGATGTGGTGGACTGAAGGATCCATTTCTGTGTTGTACAAAGCTATAACTCTATGACTCTATAACTCTATGAATTAACATTGGTGCTTGATATCTTACAGGCAAGTAACTAGACTAAGTGGGACCAGTTGGGTCCCATGTTCACACGGGAGGGCTGGTTCCCCCAACGCAATATTCCACCTCTTCACCAATTCCAATAAAGCTGGCCAGTGTGGGGGGGGGGGGGGGCTTTCTGGAGCGCTAGTATGGGTGTTGTGGGCCGAAGGGACTGGGTTCCAGAGGGCTAGTATGGACTGTGGGCCAAATGAATAAGCCACGCAGGCCTGGTGGGCTGGCAGCTCAGTCACTCAGGCCTGGTGGGCTGGCAGCTGAGTCACTCAGGCCTGGTGGGCTGGCAGCTGTTAGAAACTCTGCCCAAAACAGGTGAGAGACTGTGAGAGAGAAGAGGGGGAGGATGGATAATCAATTTTAGACATTTTTCATCTTTTTCTGCAGGTCACAGCAATGAAGGAGGAAAGTCTATCCTGGCCTGGATCTCACAGGGAGCAAATAAAGGGAGGGAGAAAAATACTGGGGAAAGGTTTAATACTTGCAGAGGGAAATACTTACTGATGGCCCAGGGACTCCTGGGCTAGTACAGGCCTGATGGGCCGAAGGGACTCTTAAAAAAAAAAAATCTGAGTGAAATCTCAGTGAAAGGCACTTTTTCTGGACTTTTCCTGGCTTGGCACGGGCCTTTTGGGCCAAAATGCTTCTCCTAACACAGGCTAATACAGGCATTTTGGGCAAAATGTTTTAACGGCTAATAGAGGCCTTGTGGACTAAAATTAGTGGTTTCAGGCAGGCCAAACAACTCCATTTAATTTCCAATTACATTGCAGTTTCAAGCACAGGGCAGGCCGAATAGCTCATTGCATTTTCATTTCACTTCCATTGCCATTGCAGTTTCAAGCACAGGGCAGGCCAAGCCAAACAGCTGATTGCATTTTCACTTCATTTCCATTGCCATTGCACTTTCAAGCACAGGGAAGGCTCAAGCCAAACAGCTGATTGCATTTTCACTTCATTTCCATTGCCATTGCACTTTCAACCACAGGGCAGGCTCAAGCCAAACAGCTGATTGTATTTTCTCTTCATTTCCATTGCCATTGCACTTTCAAACACAGGGCAGGCTCAAGCTAAGCAGCTGATTGCATTTTCATTTCATTTCCATTGCCATTGCAGTTTCAAGCAGAGGGCAGGTCAAACAACTCATTTCATTTGCATTAAGGGCCAACAAATCATTTATTCAAGTACATTGCATACTCACAGTGTTTTGTAGTTTCCCAGCCCAGACAGAGAGTTGTGACCTCTCCCTCGCCATCTTGCAGACAGATTGAGCCACGCCCACACTTCCGGGTTTTATATTCCCTCCTCCCTCCCACCAGAAGGGGTGTGGCCTTCATGGCAGTAATTGACAAGAGAGAGAATCTCAAGATTTTTTAAACACTAATAAGTCTTTTATTTTTCATCGATGGGAAAAATCCTCGGGGCCTGTGCAGCGGAGGAGGACTCTGAGTAAGATGGCCAAATAAATCACAGCCATATGTGGTACCGTTTTTTCTAAAATCAAAGCACAGTGCAAACAGGAAGTGGTGCAAGATGAGACTTTTAAATATATAGATGAAATAACCTATCAGCTTCAGATTCTCCATCCTATACTCTGGAGAAATGCTTATTCAGCTAAAGTGTGATTTAGTTTTCCTAAAGCAGGGAATTAGCATGCACTTTGGAAATGAAATCCATTAGTTATCTCCATTTGGTCAGTTTTTCACAGAATCAAACTCAGGAGGAAATTCACCTCATTATGTGTGTGTGTTGACTCCAAAGTACTTTGTAAATTAATCCAATTCCCCTACCAGGTGATTTAGTGTGATAAGTAACCTGAGGTTTATCTGGAATTCTTTTATGTAGCCTTTATTTTTACTAAGTATTTCCAGCAAAGCATTTCCAGACACAGCTCAAATACAGATATATAGTATTGATTTGACTATATTAGTTATTTGAGTAAATTTGTACATACAATAAGAAATATTGACCTGTACCCATTTGTATATGGACAGCGAATGCACATAATTTTAATAATTAGATTTGTTGGTTCTTAAATTCTCAAGTTGCCAATCATGGCGGATAGAGCTTTATTAATTTCTTTGTATTGAATACAAATCTTCTTTCTTGTTATTCCACAGCCTCTGCATAGTTTTATTTCACTGCCATGACTGCAGTCTGTGGTGGATGGTTTCATATAACACAGTAAACGATGAGAAAACATAAAAAGGTGACCACTAGCAATATAATATGGGAACCTATGAACCTGAGAATGTACAGGAAAAAAGATTAAATCATCTATGACATGCTATTTTAACCTGTTATGCAATCATTATGTACCAATTCTGTGTGCGCAGTGAATAAGGAGAATATGGGGATCAAGCAGAAAGAAGTCGTCAAATCAATTTTATTTCTATAGCACATTTAAAAACAACTCTCGTTGACCAAAGTGCTTTACATCAGTGCAGGTACTAACGTTCTACAAACAGTGGTACATAGATCTAACAATACATACATAAATACATACATACAGCGCTCCCTCAGAGGACCTCAAGAAACGCTTGTGAGTAAAAATAAGTTTTAAGTCTAGACTTAAAAGAGTTGATGGAGGGGGCAGTTCTGATGGGCAGTTCTAGGTGTTGCAACCGCAAAAGCGCGGTCGCCTCTGAGCTTATGCCTGGACTGCAGGATGGTCAGTAATCCCAAGTCGGCTGACCTGAGGGACCTGGAGGTAGTATGGTTGGTTTGCAAATTTCTGATGTAGGTGGGGGCAAGCCCATTAAGGGCATTGTATACATAGAGGAGGAGCTTGAAATTGATTCTGAACTGCAATGGGAGCCAGTGGAGTGCATAGGAAGAAGAAGGGCATAGGATAAGATGTTTTCTTATTGAAAATTAGAGTTAACCTGCATGGTCATATGTCATAATTCTGCTTCTAATGTTCCTATGTTCTCAAAATATACATGGAACATGGGCGGTAGCAGCGTGACTTTGGTATTTCAGATTAAAAAGGAGCACTTGGAATATACTGGGGCAGAAATCCATAGGGTAGTGATGTAACATTGTGAGTAAATGTGCTCTTGGTTTAACTACTGCAATGGAGGCATGCATAACGGATATTGCTGCATTCAGTTAGCAAAACAACCAGTGGTGAACTAGTGCTTCGTTATCGTGGAAACCAATAAAACTTAAAAACCAACAGGACCTAAGGGCTCCATGAGATGTTTGCTTACTGTCTGGAAACTATCATCTCAAAGTTATTTCTGTCAAGATTACAGTAAATGCTACAAGAACATTGTGGAGAAATGTATACACAAATGTTAAACAGAGATGAATTACACAAATACGTCCTGATATAAACATACTTAATCATTCAGGAATTCTGCAGAGAAATGCATTCCTAAATAAATATATTAAACATTCAGAAATTGAATGAGGCAATGAATTCCAACTGGGCGTGTACCGATTACATGGGATTACTCTGATGTAGAAATATCCTTATGTAAATTTAATAATTAGTGTAAAATTGAAATGTGGAAAATCTACTTATAATTATACAAAAGCGTGAAAAAGTTCAAGGGCACAGGCACTGCATAAGAAAGTAAACATCTGAGGATTAGGGAAGACAAATATCCAAATAGATCTCTTGATACATTTTATTTTATAAATTGAATTGTTGGCTAAATATTCCAATGTGAGCATAGTTTATTGCTAAATGATTAGAAATTTACCCAAATAGAAGCAATCAAAATTGAACTGGATAGTAATGAAATTCAAATTGAGAAAACTATTGTAGTTATATGATAACAGTTCTGAAAGCCTTTGGAAATGCACCAAATGTTTTAAAATCCATAAGCATACTTTGCCAAGGCTGAAGGGACAGACAGATAAAAAAGTGACCACCAGAAATCAAGGCAAATGTAAATGAAAGCCAAAATGTAAGCACAAATCTTATTAATTGGCTGCTAACAATATATAGGGGCCATAGTTAGAAAAAATAACCTTTTTTCCATATCAGTTAATGCACCATCTCCAAGGTTTAGAAATGTCAGAAATAGAACCCAGTTTCAGGTGCAGATTACAATTTCCCTTACTTATAGTCGCACATGGTAAAAGTAATTAATTGTCCTTTTATGATGGTTTGTTTACTATGTGTTTAGTTCTTTGATGATCAAATGTTTTAGAGAGATTGTCAGAAATGTGACATGCCAATAGAAATAATTCTTGCTAAAACTGTACTTAGTTCCAATATTGCACTCACAAGTAAGCTCTGAGGTTCTTGGGCCAATTCTAATAGACCTGAAACATGGTGCATCAGTTCTTCATCTCTGCATAACCTTGGTGCTCAGGAAAGTGAGCATTATCCATCTGTAATCGTTAGGTGAATTAACCATCAGGTTGGTGGCTTTGGGGTTCTATCAGGTTCTGCTGATTTTTCATCCATCCTGAAAGTCTTTTAAAGAGTACCCAAGGAAATATGAAACACTGTAATCGGGTTGCCCTGATAAAACATCCATGGTTAGTGTTAAATAAAACATTTGCATATAATTGTGATGGCATTGACTCTGCCATCACACTTTCTTTGCAACATGTTCTTCAACATCCACTGATCAGTTCTCTAAGTAATAGATGTTTGCCTTTGATTATGAATATGCAATTGGGCAGAGTATTGGCAATTGGGCTTTTGGCAATGTGCAGTACAGCCTTGATGGCAGACTGCTAAAAGTTTATCTATTTTTTCAACATGCCGTACCTTCATTGAACCAACTTAAAATCTCCTGCTAAATCTCTATCCTGCAATTATTATTATTTTGCTTCTTAGCTGTTTATAGGATGGAACCTGAACAGATATGGTCAATAAAAATTTGGTTGCCTGGTTTTAAGCAAATAAATTGAATGTTCTTAATTAAAAAATCTTATTATTGAAACTGATTTATCAACGATTTATTCTTTGAAATTGGTCCTGCAATTATTCATTCTGTATTTTTTGAGGTGATGTTCAAATATGAATTAATAGTGAAATAATCCATTTCCAAGGGGTGTGATTTCTTCATACCTTATTCGCAAAACATCATTATCATAATATTGGCAATAAGTTATCCGTCCACATTTACGATCCCACTGGTGCTGTCAAAAATTGCCCCCAAAAGGATAGGGATAGGAAAAAAACCTGTAAAAAAAAGAATAACATAGAAATGAACTAAACTATCATTGATTGTGGAATTAAATGTGCCGCACAGTGCTTTTTAACCATGTATAAACATTCTTCTGCCCTTACAAGTGAATGAAAAGAAAACATGAATGCTCTAATGAGAATCTCTGCATTTTCGGCTCTTGATATGGCCTTCCCAACATTTGGAAAAACAAAACACATTGTAGCCCAATAAAGTGGATAAATCCCCAGGGCATGATGAATTGCATTCTGTGGGAAGATAGGGAAGAACTGTGAAGGCGCTACAAAGATATTTTGCACCATCCTTAGCCTTAAGTGAAGTAAAAGAAGATGGACAGTGGCTAATGTTGTACCATTATTTAAGAAGGACAGCAAGAATAAGCCAAGGAATTACAGGTTGGTGACCTGGACATCAGTAGTGAGACAGGTGTTGGAGGGGAATTTTACGGACATGATCTACCAACATTTAGACATGCAAGGACTGATTACGCTTTACGCGTAAGAAATCATGACTCACTAACTTTATTGAAGGGGTTACCAATAGGATTGATGAGGGCAGGGCAGTGAATGTTTTCTATGTGGACCTTAGTAAGGTCTTTGACTCAGTTCCACATGGTAGGATAGCCTGGAAGGTTAAATTACATGGAATCCAAGATGAACTTGCCAATTGGATTCCAAATTGGCTCGAAGTCAAGGGTAGATGTGGAGGGTGTTTTTTCTGACTAGAGGCCTGCGACCAGTGTTGTTCCATAGAAATCAGTGCTGGGTTCACTGTTGTTTGTTATCCACATTCATAATTTGGATGACGGTGTAGTTAACATTTTTAGTCAATTTGCAGTTGATACCAAAATTGGTGGTATAGGATGAGGAACGATGAGGAAGGTTAACTTATTTTACAACAAGATCAAGATTAATTGAGAAAGTGGGACAATGAATGATAAATGTAATTTAATGCTGACAAATGTGAGGTATTGCACTTTGGTATTCTAAACAGGTGCAGAACTTACACAATAAATTATAGAGCCCAAGAGAGTGATAACAGAGAGATCTAGAAGTACAGTACATAGTTCCCTGAATGGACAAATTGGTGAAGAAGGCATTTAGCATGCATGTCTTCATTGGAAGGGTATTAAGTACAAAGGTTGGGACATCATGATACAGCTAAAAAATCGTGATTGAGACCATACTTGGAGAACAGTGTGCAGTTCTGGTCATCTTGCAATAAATAGGAAGTTGGAAAGGATTCAGACGAGATGGGCTAGGATGTTACCTGGACTTGTGGGCTTGAGTTATATGGTGAGGTTGGATAGGCTGGGACTTTTTTCTTTGTAATGTATGAGGATGACTTTATTGAAGTATAGAAAATCAAGAGGGGTATAGATGAAGTGAATGCTTGCAGTCTTTTTCCTGGAGTAGATAATTCAAAAACTAGAGGGCATAGGCTTAAGGTGAGAGGAGAGGGAATTAAGAGGGACCTCAGGGACATCTTTTTCGCTCAGAAAGTAGTATTTTTCTTGGAATGAAATTCCTTAAGAAGCTATCAAAGCGGATGCAATTATGACATTTAAAAGACATTTGGATAAAAACCGTTATAGGTCAAATTGAGGCAAATAGGATAGTCTAGAATGCAAACTTGGTCGGCATGGACAAGTTAAGCTGAAGGGTCTGTTTCAACATTTTATAGTTCTATGACTCCATAAATCTAGAAGTAAACAGATAACAGGTTATTATCTAACTTTAAATAACATTCTCTTTCTCCCTGGCTACATAAGGACTATTTCTGCCTGCTATCTTTTTTTTCCTTTTCCTCTAATTGCACAGTCTCGTCTATTGGACATGATGCAGCGTGCCAGTAGCCATCAGCAACATATAGTAGCTCCACCTGATCCCACCTGCCATTCATGTCTTCACTCTTTCAAAGTATTTGCTTTATTCCACTCACATTTTGCTGATACTCAGACTAACTTATTTCTCTCTCAGGTCTGATGAAAGGTAAGTCATCTGAAAAAAAAAAAATTCCCCACATTTTGTCTGACCTGCTGAGTTTTCTAGCCTTTTCCATTTTCTTTTTTTTTGCTTCATATTGGCTCAGTTTTTCTTAATCAACCCTTAAGAGTTTAGATAATAGACAATAGGAGCAGGAGTAGGCCATTCGGCCCTTCGAGCCAGCATTGCCATTCACTGTGATCATGGCTGATCATCCACAATCAGTACCCCGTTCCTGCCTTCTCCCCATATCCCTTGACTCCGCTATCTTTAAGAGCTCTATCTACTCTCTTGAAAGCATCCAGAAAATCGGCCTCCACTGCCTTCCGAGGCAGAGAATTCCACAGATGCACAACTCTCTGGGTGAAAAAGGTTTTGCTCATCTCCGTTCTAAATGGCCAACCCCTTATTCTTAAACTGTAGCCCCTGATTCTGCACTCCCCCAACACCGGGAACATGTTTCCTGCCTCGAGCGTGTCCAATCCCTTAATAATCTTATATGTTTCAATAAGATTCCCTCTCATCCTAAATTCCAGTGTATACAAACCCAGTCGCTCCATTCTTTCACCATATGACAGCCCAGCCATCCCGGGAAATAACCTCGTGAACCTATGCTGCACTCTCTCAGTAGTTTAGGTTGCCAGGCAGGGGCTGCCACCTGACCATTAATAACTCATTGCACAGACTTAAAAGCTTACTGTGCTCTTAACTGCTCCCATTAAACCAATCTGAATTATTCTATCACAGCCGTTCTCTTCTTTTCTGACAAATGATTGGTGTTTTATTTCCACAGTGGCTTCCTGAAATTTTACAATATTTTTTGTTTTGGTTTCAGATTTCCAGCATCTGCAGTCTTTTTGATTTTCATAAACAGATCAGGTTTTCTTTATTCAGTCTGCAAACTCTGAGCTATTTATTTAATTATCTACCTCACCTACATTCTTACCATTTTTTTCTGGCTGCTGCCCTGGTTTAATGAATACCAATATAAGACTGGGGATCAGAATTTCATCCTCTGTGGTCACATTATACCCATTAGGATTATCAATTTCAGATAACTAGTCTTTCCACAGCGCAAATTTTGAGTTCTAATGAAACATCATTAAGCTGAAGCATTACCTATGTTTTCCTGTTTCTATCTTTTATTACTGCCTGACCTGCAGATATTTCTGGTATTCTTTGTTTTTGCTTCAAACTTCTAGCATCTTCATTGTTTTCCTTCTCTAAATAATTGTTTTCTTTTGTTTGTTTTCTTTTGTCTTCTCCTCTCTACATCTCCTTTTCTCGGGTGGAAAATCTTCAACTTGCAACTATTTGGCTGTTCTAAGATATCCACTGTCCTGCTGGGTATTGTCAGATTCCAGTATTTCCTGTTTTGCTGAATATGTGCAAATATAGAATTTCAGAATTAAAGTGGGCAAATACGATGTGGCATCGATGAAAAATGTTGTTTTGCTTTTTATTCCAGTGACATTTTAAAAGGCAATTGTTACCCAATGCTTGAATGATGAGAGATTGAATCCCAATAGCGAATTATGTAGTTTCCTTGGGCACTGCTCTATAATAGATGAGAAAACAGATGATGTAAAAAGTACATAATTTGTCTCCTATCATTACTATTCATTGATTATTAATAATGGAATAGCACTGTATGTTAAGGGCCATGCAACGCAAGTTCCGAACACCAGCTACAAGAATATCTTTGGATTTTGGCATTTTAAAATTATCTAGACCATTGGGTCCCGTCCCCTCCCATTGCAGGGGGGAGGGGGGGGGAGGCTGCGGCATCACACACACTCTAACCACCCCCCACCACACACACACGGGGGGGAGGGGGAGGGAGGAGTAGTGGAGAGGGGGAGGGGGAGAGTGAGAGTGGGGGGCGGGGGGGGAGAGGGAGAGGGGGGGAAGGGGGAGGGGAGAGGGGGAGGGGGAGGGGGGGGGGGAGGAGAGGGGGGGGGGGGAGAGAGAGTGGAGGAGGAGAGAGCAGGGGAGAGAGAGCAGGGTGAGAGGGAGAGGGAGGGAGGAGAGAGAGAGGAGGGGGGAGAGGAGGGTAGAGAGGGGGGTGAGAGGGGGTGGTAGAGGGGGGGGAGGGAAAGTAGAGGGGAGAGAAGAGTGTGGAGAGAGGAGTGTGGCGGAGGAGGGTGGGCCACGAGCAAAGGCATTGTGACGTCATCAGCTGGCGAGAGGTTAGATTTGAAAAAAAAAAGTCAGTTTGATGGACAATTTTAGTAAAAACACGGGAAATAATTAACCAAATTTACAGAGGAGTGGAGTTTTGAAATCATAAGGTAAATCTCTACCGCAAAATGAAATTTCATCGTTTCAGCGTCGGGTTTTCGAGGAGTTGTGAATCAAAGGCGAAATCACACACACACACACACACACACACACACACACATTTGGGGGGGGGGGGGGGGGGGGGGGGATGGGGTGTGGCCTGCGGCATATCACACACACACTAACTAACTAACCCCCACACACACACACTATCCTTCCCCCTTGATATTATATTAATATTATTAATTTGCTCCTTTCCCCCATCTACCACCCTATCCACTCACACATAGCCCCCAACTGCGCAGGCGGAGCTAGAGAGGGAGGGGGAGGAGGTAGAGAGGGAGAGGTAGGGGTGTAGAAAGTGAGACGTAGGGGTGCGAGCAGCTTCACAGGGGTGGGCTGGTCCCCGAACACAATACTCCACCACTCTCCCATCGGTCCCAATACTCACCACTCCCTAGAGAGGGAGGGGGTTAGAGAGGGAGAGGTGGTAGAGAGGGAAGGAGGGGTAGAGAGGGAAGGGGGGGGGGGAGTAGAGAGGGAGGGGTGGCAGAGAGAGAGGACAGAGACAGAGAGAGAGGGCAGAGACAGAGAGAGGGCAGACAGAGACAGTAGAGGCAGAGAGAGGGTAGAGGCAGAGAGAAGGTAGAGGCAGGGAGAGGGAGGGCAGGGAGATGGAGGGCAGAGAGAGGATAGAGAGAGAGAGGGTAGAGACAGAGAGGGGCAGAGAGAGGGGCAGAGAGAGAGAGAGCGAGGCAGAGAGAGATGCAGAGAGAGAGGCAGAGAGAGGCACAGAGAGGCTCAGAGAGAGAGAGAGGCAGAGAGAGAGAAGCAGAGGCAGAGAGAGAGAGAGATGCAGATGCAGAGAGGAGAGAGGCAGAGAGGAATGATCGCACTTTATTATGCGCCGCCGACCCATTCTGACCTATGCCGCCGAAAATGTGAGTAGCGTGTATGAAAATGGGAAGGCCGTGGCCACCTGTTTGGGAGAAGATACAAATTAAGGAGATTAAAAGAAAGCCAACACAACCCTGGCTCACACAGACATTACGGATGTTGAGAACAAAGGGAAGAGTTTTAGTATAATAGAGATACATATGATGTGTGAAGGAGGGGGAAAGTTTTGCATCTAATCCTCAGAACCTTATGAATTTAATGGCAAGTCTTGATATACGTTTTATAGTGTAGCTTTCCTGTTGCAGCCAACCATACTGACAGTCTGGGTAATCAATCATAAAGGCAGTCAAGGAGAAATTTAGAGTATTACTTGGCAGCATGCAGCTCTTAATGGTGATATGTGGTTAGTTTATTGGGGTAGGTATATACAGTCTGCTTTTTTGTTCTTTACGTCATGCTGGAAAAGTAATTCTTTAATATATCTGTTCCTTCATCCCTCCATTCAGAATACTCAGCATTTACAACACGTATTGGAGTTGAGAGTTTAAAATGGAGGCATGCACCCTTAAAATATTTTAATGACTGATCTACCTCCTGAGAGCAGGCTGGTTGAGCATTCCCCAGCTCAATTCCACTAGACATGTTAACAGTTGAATTGCAAGTGGGTAGAAGATGTTTTTATTATTTTAATATTCAACTACAGGGAGGGGCCTGTAATGGGATTTTTTTTAATGTTGATGCCACTGTTATCCTTGAGTCCCCTGATATGTGTATGTTAGTACCTGTAGTACAGGTAGGTATAAGGAAAAGTGAATCAGAAGAACATTTGAATTGCATTCATGTCAAAAGTACCAACAGAAAAAAAAAATCCTATTAGGCAGCTGTTCTGTGGATGGACAATTTTGCCAAACTCATGTTTTAGTGGGTTTGGCTCTGGTTGCCATTTTTAAACCAATCTGTTCTGAGTGAGAGAGTGGATTGTTTAAACGAATTGCACTGCTGCTACTTAGAAACATAGAAGCATAGAAATTAGGTGCAGGAATAGGCCATTCGGCCCTTCGAGCCTGCACCGCCATTCAATATGATCATGGCTGATCATCCAACTCAGTATCCCGTACCTGCCTTCTCTCCATACCCTCTGATCCCCTTAGCCACACGGGCCACATCTAACTCCCTCTTAAATATAGCCAATGAACTGGAAAGTTTTTCTCATCTTTTTATAGGATTTCCCCCTTATCCTTAAGCTGTGACCCCTTGTCCTGGACTTCCCCAACATCGGGAACAATCTTCCTGCATCTAGCCTGTCCAACCCCTTAAGAACATTGTAAGATCCCCTCTCAATCTCCTAAATTCTAGCGAGTATAAACCAAGTCTATCCCGTCTTTCTTCATAAGACAGTCCTGACATCCCAGGAATCAGTCTGGTGAACCTTCTCTGCACTCCCTCTATGGCAATAATGTCCTTCCTCAGATTTGGAGACCAAAACTGTACGCAATACTCCAGGTGTGGTCTCACCAAGACCCTGTACAACTGCAGTAGAACCTCCCTGCTCCTATACTCAAATCCTTTTGCTATGAAAGCTAACATACCATTCGCTTTCTTCACTGCCTGCTGCACCTGCATGCCTACTTTCAATGACTGGTGTACCATGACACCCAGGTCTTGCTGCATCTCCCCTTTTCCTAGTCTGCTTTCCTGTTTTTGCCACCAAAATGGATAACCTCACAATTATCCACATTATACTGCATCTGCCAAACATTTGCCTACTCATCCAGCCTATCCAAGTCACCTTGCAGTCTCCTAGCATCCTCCTCACAGCTAACACTGCCCCCCCAGCTTAGTGGCATCCGCAAACTTGGAGATATTGCCTTCAATTCCCTCATCCAGATCATTAATATATATTGTAAATAGCTGGGGTCCCAGCACTGAGCCTTGCGGTACCCCACTAGTCACTGCCCGCCATTGTGAAAAGGACCCGTTTACTCCTACTCTTTGCTTCCTGTTTGCCAGCCAGTTCTCTATCCACATCAATACTGAACCCCCAATGCCGTGTGCTTTAAGTTTGTATACTAATCTCTTATGTGGGACCTTGTCGAAAGCCTTCTGGAAGTCTAGATACACCACATGCACTGGTTCTCCCCTATCCACGCTACTAGTTACATCCTCGAAAAATTCTATAAGATTCGTCAGACATGATTTACCTTTCGTAAATCCATGCTGACTTTGTCCAATGATTTCACCACTTTCCAAATGTGCTGCTATCCCATCTTTAATAACTGACTCTAGCAGTTTCCCCAATACCGATGTTAGACTAACTGGTCTGTAATTCCCCGTTTTCTCGCTCCCTCCCTTCTTAAAAAGTGGGGTTACATTTGCTACCCGCCAATCCTCAGGAACTACTCTAGAATCTAAAGAGTTTTGAAAGATTATTACTAATGCATCCACTATTTCTGGAGCTACTTCCTTAAGTACTCTGAGATGCAGCCTATCTGGCCCTGGGGATTTATCGGCCTTTAATCCATTCAATTTACCCAACACCACTTCCCGACTAACCTGGATTTCACTCAATTCCGCCCAGCTATTTCCGGCAGATTATTTATGTCTTCCTTAGTGAAGACGGAACCAAAGTAGTTATTCAATTGGTCCGCCATATCCTTGTTCCCCATGATCAACTCACCTGTTTCTGACTGCAAGGGAGTTTTTATGTTCCCTGCCAGTTTTCTTTCATAATCTATTTTTCCTTTCCTAATTAAACCCTTTGTCCTCCTCTGCTGGTCTCTGAATTTCTCCCAGTCCTCTGGTATGCTGCTTTTTTCGGGCTAATTTGTACGCATCATCCTTCGCTTTGATACTATCCCTGAGTTCCCTTCCACGGATGCACTACCTTCCCTGATTTATTCTTTTGCCAAACTGGGATGAACAATTTTTGTAGTTCATCCATGCAGTCTTTAAATGTCTTCCATTGCATATCCACCGTCAACCCTTTTAGAATTAATTGCCAGGCAATCTTGGCCAATTCACGTCTCATACCCTCAAAGTTACCTTTCTTTAAGTTCAGAACCATTGTTTCTGAATTAACAATGTCACTCTCCATCCTAATGAAGAACTCAACCATATTATGGTCACTCTTGCCCAAGGGGGCACATACAACAAGACTGCTAACTAACCCTTCCTCATTACTCAATACCCAGTCTAAAATAGCCTGCTCTCTCGTTGGTTCCTCTACATTTTGATTTAGATAACTATCCCGCATACATTCCAAGAAATCCTCTTCCTCAGCACCCCTGCCAATTTGATTCACCCAATCTATAAATCTTAGATATATTTATAGTCTGAAGAAGGGTCTCGATCTGAAACGTCACCCATTCCTTTTCTCCAGAGATGCTGCCTGTCCCGTTGAGTTACTTCAGCTTTTTGTGTTTATCTTAGACTTATATTTATGATGATTAGTAGCTTGCACAAGCTTATTTATTTTTTCAGAATTTTAGTATTATTGAAAACAAAATACTGATAGTAGGAGCCATTTATGTTTAGGCTAGATACTGTTGGTATATTATATTATTTTGTCTAGATATATCTTGTAGTATTATTTTGGATAGTTGGGGCAGTCATTAGATGCACAGAGTGACGTATATATATCTGGGCATAGGGGACAGTTAGTGACAGACACAGAGATGGAGAGCATACAGTTCTCACCAGACCAGGGAGAACAGCCTGGGGATTAAGGAAAACCTGGTACGTTCATCTCTTTGTTTGCACAACTATTTCAATAACCAACCACTGGAAATAACGACTGGAAGATCTGTTCAATTTGGTCTGCGTAAGATCACTCCTACTTACCTAATGGCAACGCAAAAAAGGACACTGGAAAAGTTGGAAATTTGCCATTACACTGAGAACATTGGGATCATATACTGTAGCTTATCATTTAACAAATGTCTCTGATTGTTCCTAATCAGCTGCTCTTCAAGATCCTTTCAAAAATAGCTCACAGAAAGGCAGCAAGTACAGTAATCCCATCAAGTTTCACATGCCATATAATGACTATTAACCAGAAATAATGGAGAAAATGCAGAAGAAATAATTATTTTTATTGTGGTACCTGAGAACCAATATAAATGATGGCGTGTGACACAGACAGCCGATCATCAGAATTAATCCAAGGAGTGAAATTAATGAAATTAAATAATGGTAGCATGAAAAACGACATGGCCCTGGTTCTGCAAAGTCACTGCATGCACAATCGGTGTAATTCTGTTGAAAAAGGAAAAATATATTTGAACATCAATTACTACAATTACACAATAATTGAACTGTACATATAATAATCTGTATACACTCTCATTCACTGATTTCACAGAGACCTTTTGATGTCTCTTTACAAAATTGTTCTAATTTATTTCAATGACTCTTACTATTTCCTTCTCTTTCCTTTCCCTCCTATAAAATCCTAAAGTATAAAGTTACTAGACTGTACAAGCCATCCATGTGGTATGAATGTGTTCCATTTATACAATGTCCATAAGTTGATTTTGTCCGTAAGTTAAAAAATATACAAAATCGGTTGATATTGAAACCATATCACCACAGTATTTTAATGAATGACATTCAAATCACATAAAACTGATAAAAAATAATAATTGCAAAAAGTGGAGCGAGAGAGAGGAATCTAGTTCAGCTGTTCAAGGAAACACCCATATGTGTAGGACTTTTGATATCTGTAGGACTTTTGATTTTACTAATATATTGGGAGTTTTGCTTTTATGTAGAAAATGGATTATTTGGATCAAGTATTTTTTGGAGAAATAGTTATTGGGATGGTGTTGGTTGTCAGTTTAGAGAGGAATGAGTAGGATTTGGGAATTGGGAAAAATCATTGGTTCCTGAAGTGTGGGAATATTGATGGGAAGCAGATGGGAATATTTTATAATACATATATTGGAATTATTGAAGAAAAGCTAAACAATATGTTTTATTCATTTGATATTTTTATAAAGTAATGAGAGAATAGAAAAAATACCCACCTCCCTTCTCTCCCTCTACCCCCATTCCCCCCCCCACTCACCTCCCCCCTATCCCACCCTCCAACAATGAAAATGGTGTTTTTTTTTAAATGAAACTTTCCCCCCTATCCCACACTCCCTCCCCCCCCCCATGAAAAGCACATCAGAGTATATTGATGTGATAAATTACAGACAGCCTCACCTGGTCCAGGAACACCACTGGGAGCGTCAAACGGGCCCATCAGCGACTGCACTTCCTGAGGAAACTAAAACAGGCCTCACTCCCCACCAACATCCTCAGGACTTTCTACAGGGGTACGGTGGAGTCTGTACTCACGTACTGCATAAATACGTGGTACTCCACCTGCAACTGCTCAGACAGGAAGGCTCTGCAAAGGGTAGTGAGGGGAGCAGAGAGGATCGTTGGCGTCTCCCTACCCTCGGTACAAGAACTGTTCCAGAGCCGCTGTCTGAAAAAAGCTCAGAGAATTGCTAAGGACTAACTGTACCCCCTTCACATACACCTGGATCTCCTGCCATCAGGCAAGAGATATCGAAGCATCAAAGCCTGCTAAACAGCTTCCTGCCACAGGCTGTGAGGCTGCTAAACAGTCACTGTGTACTCACAGTCACTTGATTCTGCGGCTGGCACGGACACTTTAATAACTGGCACTGGCCACTTCAATAACTGGCACTGGCCACTCAAATCAGCTGCCCCGGACATTTTTATGATTGGTTTATTGTATTTTAACGTTGTGTTTTACCTGCTTTTAACTATTTATTTATACTGTTCCATCAGGGACTGGATTGTTTTTAGTGTTATTATGTGTGAAATGTTCTAAATTTCATGTGCGATGCTCCGCTATTCCCTGAGAAACGTCTTTTCATTTTGCATTGTACAACTGTTGCTTGCAAGATGACAATAAAGGTTGATTGATTGATTGATTGATTGATAATGGTGAGTAAGGTGGTGCAAAAATTGTAGCACTATCGTGTACCGTTTTTGCACAAATGTAGGTACGCACAAATATAGAAATATAGAAACAAGATGTGAGTTTTAGTAATATACTAGACTAAGTGGGACCAGTTGGGTCCTAACCACACAGAAGCCTGGTCCCCCAATGCAACCCAATCCGCAAAGCAATATTCCACCACTCACCCGTCCCCCAACGCAATATTCCACCACACGGGGGTGTGGGGGCAGGGGGTGTGGGGGCGGGGGGTTTTGGGGCGGGGGTGTGTGAGGGCGGGGTTGTGGGGGGCGGAGGGGGTTGCACCACCTTACTCACCATTCTCCTGTGATGTCAATTAAACAAATTTCATTCACATTGATTGTATATTTTAAGTTATTGACATTTTAAACACTAGAAAAACTTTATTTATCACTTGCGCTGCTGTTAGCAGTGTTCCATTCCACAATGACATCACAATGGGATTTCATTTTCATAAACTGCCCTTCAGCAGTGTTCCACCCAACAATAACATCACAATGGGATCTCAAAACTCCTTTTTAAAAAACACAGCAGCATTCCACATCACAATGACGTCAAGGGGGGTAGGGAGGGGAGAGGGGTTATGGTGGGAGGGAGGGAGTGACTGAGGGTAGGGGAAAGGAGAGGGAGGGAGAGGTATGGGAGGGAGTGGGGGAGGGGAGGAGGAGAGGGCAAAGAAGAGGGAGGGTGAAGAGGAGGAGGAGGAAGTGCTGGGAATGGAGGAGGATAGGGAAGAGGGATGGCGAGGCACACTTTGGGAGGCTTGCCATGAGTCGCATCACAACGGGGATCTCTGGCATCACAACGGAAACCTGTCAGTCACGCCTGCGCAGTTGGGGGCTATTGGTGTGTGGTGGAATATTGCGTTGGGGGACCAACCCTCCTGTGTCATAGGGACCCAACGGGTCCCACTTGTTTATTTCTAAATTTGTCATATGTTTTCATGTTACCTGAATTTTATTAGCAGTGATGTTGAAGAAATACATTTTACAACCAGCATGGCACGGGGACACATATTCAACTCCGTCTGTGCCGCACACTGGATTGAAGGTTGTGGCCAGACATCGGCAGTTCATGTTGCAAGGGGAACCAAGACTTGAGGTTGTGTTTCTGAAACACAAATATGATTTTCATAGAATTAAATATAAATTATATAATGGAAACCTTTCTTGGCCCAACCAATTTATATTTTTATATTCCACGAGTGCTCATCTAATTTCTTTTGTAAACTTTGATGTAGGCTTTGCTTCACAACTTCGTTACTCAGATAATACAAAAATATTTTTGCTGGTCACAATTTCTGATGAGATTATCTACATATAAGATTATTAAGGGATTGGAAACGCTAGATGCAGGAAACATGTTCCCGATGTTGGGGAGTCCAGAAACAAGGGCCACAGTTTAAGAATTAGGTGAAGGACATTTAGAACTGAGATGAGGAAAAAATGTTCACACAGAAAATTGTGAATTTGTGAAATTCTCTGCCTCAGAAGGCATTGGAGGCCGATTCAGTGGATGCATGCAAAAAGAGTTAGATAGAGTTCTTAGGGCTAGCGGGATCAAGGAGTGTGGGGTGAAGGTGGGAACGGGGTACTGATTGTGGATGATCAGCCATGATCCCATTGAATGACGGTGCTGGCTCGAAGGGCCGAATGGTTTACTCGTGCACCTCTTGTCTATGTATCTATGTAATTTAAGAACATTTTTCAGTAGAACAGTAAAACCATAAGAGAAACAGCATTTACCTTGAAATCCAAGTTCACTTTTAAATGATTAACAATTAGCATTAATATCTAGTTTGGGGACCCCCAAAGACTTCGGAAAAGGACAAAAAGTGCTGGAGCAATTCAGTGGGTCGGGCGGCATCTCTGGAGAACAAGGATAGGTGATGTTTCGGGTCTGGAGGCTTTTGGTCCAGAGGTTTGTGGCCTTTTGTGTAAACCAGCATTTGCAGTTGCTTGTTTCTTCAATTTGTCTGCTGCACTGTGAAAGGTATGGTTCTGACGAAGGGTCCCGACCCGAAACGTCACCTATCCATGTTCTCCAGAGATGCTGCCTGATCCTCTGAGTTACTCCAGCACCTTGTGTCCTTTTGTGTAAACCAGTATCTGCAGTTCCTTTTTTTCTACGACTTGGGAAAAGAAATGGGAATGCAATTGGGAAAATTAACATTTGACCAATATTAAGGTACTTTTCATCCTGCTTGTTGCACGGGCATTCTCTATCTGTTTTTTGATGACAGATGCCTACAGAGGCCGCAACTGTTGTGCATTTGCCACTTAGAATCATGGGAGGCAGTTTTCAGCTTTGAAGAGCTCTCCATAGTAGCCTTAGTATAGCAGCCATCGTGCCTTGAAGGTGAGATCAAATGCAGGGATGGATGCACATCTCTTTAGTGTGTATGGTCACACCTTGAGGTGCAGATTGAGTCCTATGTTGTCAATATCTCCAAGGTACTGCAAGGCACACGCTCACCATTCTGCATAATTGCATGTAATTATGTTGTACATAGCTTCAATGAATACTGTGAGACCCTGCAATGATGTGAGAAATATTCAGAGCATTTAAAACTCAGTGAAGCAGATGTAACCAGCTGCACACCGGTGTCCCAATGGGGACCTTTCAATTAATCTCTTTACGCTGAAGAGTTTCCTCCTTATTTTACTGGGAGTTTAAAATAATGTCTTTTCATTTCAATTCTGTCACTAAGACAATGATAAATATTGTGCACATTGATGACCTCATAACTTGAGGAAATACATTGGAAAACATATCAATCATGCTAAAGTGAATCACACCAGGAGTGTGCCATTCAAATTGGAATGTGTGGGATTTAAATAGTCACATTTCTGTGAAGGAATGCATAAATTGGCTTTCATGCCTCATTTGTGCACTGAACAAAACAGATGCAAATGGATATTGTTTCTCCAAGTATGCTGATTTCATTCTAGAATTGTATGAGACAAAAACAACTTCCATGGAAAACCAAAGCTAATAACCATTTTACTCTTGTTCTAAAATGTCATGATTGATTGATTGAAATAAAGACTACACAAACTCAAAAATGTAATAAGAAACATTGAATAAAAGCAGAATATGGGTGCCAACTGATATTCAATTTGAAATGTCTTAATTATATGGAATATTCATGAGAGTGATGAGAACATTGCATGAAATGATATGCTTGCTCTGTGAATAATACCATATAGGCTGCACGAATACCGTATGATACCTATTGGAAGGAATATGCATGCTATGTGTTAGTCAATAGACAATAGGTGCAGGAGTAGGCTATTCGGACCTTCAAGCCAGCATCGCCATTCAATGTGATGATGACTGATCATCCATAATCAGTGCCCCGTTCCTGCCTTCTCCCCATATCCCCTGACTCCACTATCTTTAAGAGCCCTATCTAACTATCTCTTGAAAGTATCCAGAGAATCGGCCTCCACCGCTTTCTGAGGCAGAGAATTCCACTGATTCGAGCTCGTGTAATGTCCGTAGCGGGTACGTAGGAGCTCATGGATGTCACGTTGCGGCTCGTACGAGTAATGGTAGTTACTTGGGAAATCCAGTAAACTCGTGACGTTTTTTCAACGCTGTGAAAAATGTCCACGAGTAAAAAAATACTCGTGATGAAAAAAATGATTACTTTTTATTCGTACGAGCCCCTACGTACCCTCTACATACATTACACAAGCTCGAATCAGGGGAGAACTCGGGAGAACTCTTGAATTACCTCGTACAGTGGGACAGGCCCTTATTGGCTCCTTAACCTCAAGTTCCCTTATTAAATCCGGTTCATTACACAACACTAAATCCAGAATTGCCTTCTCTCTGGTAGGCTCCAGTACAAGCTGCTCTAAGAATCCATCACAGAGGCACACTACAAACTCCCTTTCTTGGGATCCAGTACCAACCTGATTTCCCAGTCTACCTGCAAGTTGAAATCTCCCATAACAACTGTAGCATTACGTTTACGGCATGCCAATTTTAACTCTTGATTCAACTTGCACCCTATATCCAGGCTGCTGTGCATTGGTGGCATCATGATTCATTTGTGATGTACATTGGAAGCTGTTTATATGATGTAGGTGCATCTATGCTCTGTTGAATAACATGAAAGATGGCTTGAAAATTATGAAATCTGTACCATGAACTATGCAGACTCAAAGGATTTTGTTTAACATTTGCCCAGAAATTGGATTAAAAAAAAATTTGGTGCAGTAAAACATTGTTACATTTGTTGTTATTGCCAAATCTTCAAAAATCAAATTAGGAATGGTATTGGGGGAATTACAGGCACAATGATGCACAGCAACTTGACCTGTGTACTAACCAGTGGGATAAGACACAAATGAATGCAGCTTTTAAAATATGCTGCAATTAATTTGACCTCAAAGGCACATTCTCCATTGCAGCAACACATGGGGGAGAGAGAAGTTGCAGGAGAGCTCTCATTTACTTTTTACACCCGTAGAATGGAATCCATTTCAGAAAAAAAATATCACAGAGATCAGAGTTCTTTAACTGTTGCCAAGTCAGGAAACAGTTGTAGCCAGATTTGCAGATAAGTACATCAAGGACTTATTACAATCTTATGGGTCGACGGTGCTGGCTCGAAGGGCCTCCTCCTGCACCTATTTTCTAAAGCAACGTATGAGGGAACATTATTTGTCATCTGGGTCTCCCCATCAGATTACAGGTGTATTATATTGATGACAATGGTTGTACTGTGAATAGGGCCATTTGGTTTGCACCATAAACTATAATTTAAGGAGAAGCATCTATTAGAGAGCACATAAAAGCCAGGGTCTGTTCTGTGGCTCCTCTCATTCTGCTTTCATCCTCCACCCCTCTACAATCAATCTGAAGAAGGCTCCTGGGCTGAAACGTCACCTATCCCATGTTCTCCAAAGATGCTGCCTGAGATGTTGAGTTACTCCAACACTTGAGTATTTTTTTGTAAACTAGCATTTACAGTTCATTATTTCCACATTTTGACAAACTTGAAACTATAAATATCACCTACGAGGTCCAAGTAGAACATTATAACTCTGAAAATTATAAGAGCAGGCATTTTGCAATTGGGCATATTGTTACCTGCTGCTGTGGGACTCCCATGTCACCCTCATCTTTTGTGATGTCTCAATTACTGTAGTCTTGCCAGTCTTGTCCCCACTGAGGCACCATTAGAATAAGTATCTCAAGAGCTAAGTCCTTGAGAAACTACTACTTGCAGTTATCTCTGAGGCTGCCTGGTCAGATCTACAATGTCCATTTAGATAGTGTGGAAAGTAACAAAGTAATGTGAATTGCTCCTAGAATAAGTGGGGTTGTTCCACAATTATTATGTTGAGCTTTGAGCTTCAATTTATGTTGGTGTGAGTAGAAACTGGAGGACAGGAATGATAACATAACTACATTAATCAGAATTGAACTGATATCAGTTCATCAGATACTGAGTGACTGTCAGAAATAGCATTGAGGATTGTGATAGCAAGTGCATGGCGCACTTTCATGAATGCTGCAATTTAACCTAGATTTGTGTTAGAATCAAAATTGAACCCTGATAGCACTGTTTTCTAACATAACCTTCTATGCTCGATACCCTGACCGATGAGCCTTCTTATGTACCAAAAGCCTTCTTGACCACCCTATATAGGCTGTGACTCCACTTTCAGGGAACTATCTACATATAGTCCTAGATCCATCTGCTCTACAGTCCACAGCACCCTACCAGTCACTGTGAGGGATCTGTCCGGGTTGGACTTCCCAAAATGCAACGCTTCACACTTATTTGTATTAAACTCCATTCGCCATTCCTCAACCCATTTACCCAGCTGATCAAGAGCCTGCTGCAATTTTTGATAACCATCTTCACTATTTCTATGATGGGGTCAAGGAAAGAACGTTCATGTCGCGGTCCTGTTTCCACCAATCTTTCCACCACTATGCACAAGAAGCACAAAAAGCGCAAGACGCCATTGTATGCAGATCTGGCTGAACAATTTCTAATCTTGTGATGTAGACACGATAAGAAGATTATCCATGATACCACCTACTTTATTGTCATCTGCAAACTAACTAATCATGCCTTGTACATTCTCATCCAAATTGTTGATATAAACCACAAACAGGACTGAGCCCAGAACTGATCCCTGAGGCACACCACTCACCACAGGACTTACAGTCCAAGAAACAACATTCTACCATAACTGTCTGCTTCCTTCCATGAATCCTTGGGACCTAGGACTAGGGGACTTGGGAGTGCTGGTGCAGGATTCCCAAAAAGTTAATCTGCATGTCGAATCAGTAGTAAAAAAGGCAAACGCATTTATTTCAAGAGGGCTAGTACACAAAAACAGGGATGTAATGCTGAGGCTCTATAAAGCGATGGTCAACCGCATTTGGAGTATTGTGAGCAATTTTGGGCACGATATCTGAGGAAGGATGTGCTGGTCCTGGAGAGGGTCCAGAGGAGGTTTACAAGAATGATCCCAGGAATGAGTGGGCTAACATATGATGAGCGTATGACAGCACTGGGCCTGTACTCGCTGGAGTTCAGAAGAATGAAGGGGAACCTCATTGAAACCTACCCAATCGTGAAAGGCTTGGATAGAGTGGATGTGGAGAGGATGTTTCCACTGGCAGGAGAATCCAGGACTAGAGGTCATAGCCTCAGAATTAAAGGACGTTCCTTTAGGAAGGAGATGAGAAGGAATTTATTTAGTCAGAGAGTGGTGAATCTGTGTAATTATTTGCCACAGAAGGCTGTGGAGACCAAGTTAATTGATATTGTTAAAGCAGCGATAGATAGATTCTTGATTAGTACGGGTGTCAGGGGTTATGGGGAGAAGACAGGAGAATGGGTTTATGGGGAGAGATAGATCAGCCACGATTGAATGGCGGAGTAGACTTGATGGGCCAAATGGCCTAATTCTGCTCCTATCACTTATGACCTTACAACCTAAGCCAATTCTGTATCCTGTTTGCTAGCTCTCCCTGGATGCTATGCAATCTAACTTCCAGAGCAGCCCACCATGAGGAACCTTAAGGGGCTGACCCACTGCGTTGACCTAATCTGGGAGTTTAGAAGAGTTTGCCCTCGACTCCAACTCGCAGATTGGTCGACACGTTGTCCTAGGAGGTCCTGTGAGGTCACTGGAACTCTCCTTCATGCTCGAGGGAAATTCCCGCATACTTGCGGCCTCAGTTTGGTTGAGGAAAAATTTCTGTGAGTAAAAATTGGTCGGCATGGCTCTTTTGAACTCGTAGTACAGTGGAGTGGGGTCGCTATGTAGTTACAGGCAGTCGAGGGCAGCCGTAGGCAATCTCCTTCACTGACTGGGAATTTTAATTAGCTCATTGGAGTTTTCAGGACCAAGGAAAACTGACCTGTAATGTAAAATGCCTGCTAAACTTTATTAAACGTTGTCTGACTTCTTAAAAGTGTCTCCACTCCATCTCCCCCCCTTCTCTCCTCTCCCCTCTCTCCCCTCTCTCTCACCCCCCTCCCCCCTCCCTCCCCCTCCCCCCCCTCCCCCCCCCCCCCCCCCCCCCCCCCCCCCCCCCCCCCTCCATGCTCTGTAAAGGACTTACCGTACACTGTGTGGCCGTCTTTTACCTTTCTGTTCATTGCGGGTGTGAATTTCAGACAGCGCTCCCCCGCTTTCCCTGACCCCCGCCTTTGCGATGTGTGTGTGTGTGTGTGCGCGGTCGGTCGATCCAGCTCGTGGTTTCATCGCTGACGGTCGATCCAGCTCGAGGTTTATCAGGTGAGTGCCCTCGAGTTTGAAGGTCGAAGACAGTCGCTGAAAGGTCGCCGCGGTGGGACAGCCCCTTTACCAAAGGCCTCGCTGAAATCCACATAGACAAAGTCTAAGACTTCGACCTCATCAACTTTTTTGAAAACCTCGTCAAAATAAAAAGTTAAATATAGTTTTGCAAATTAGGCAAGTTCTAAAATGCATCAGTGGTGCGACATTGATGATTTACAACATATTCTCTAGCCATTACGATACACGGATTACCTGCTGATGCCGTTGACATTGATGCCTGCAAATCTTCATGTCGAGCACCCCAGAAACAATGTTGGGATAGCCACAATGATTGAAATGAAGATACCAACACAGCAGAAACAAGCAGTTTTTTTTTGTGTGAAATTATATTTCTTCATCACAACACTACCAAGGATAATTCCAGTTGCGGTAATAGGTATAATAAAGGACCCTGAAAAACACAAGATGAATATTAATACACAGATTAATATTATTTCACATCAAAGATTTGTATTTGTAGGTTGGTTTCTCATTAATATCTCTAAATTAATGACTGTAATTAGATTAGCCATTGACACGATCAGATATGTATTGGAATTGGTTTATTATATGTTCTAACAAAATAATATTTTATTATCCATTGTTGGCTGTAAGATTCTTAGTTTCACATTAGCGTCTACAACACAGTCAGAGAATTGCTTAGAGTCTCCAAATGTTAATATAGTTATCATAATTTTTGATCAAACCGCATTACTGCTTATCATTGGATAAAAGAATGATACAATGCAAAAGGATCCCATATGTCTGTTCTGGATATATGGTGAATCGTTTTCAAGTTTGAAGAGGATTCTGGCCCAAAATATTACCCGAGCTGCTGCCTGGCCCGCTGAATTTCTCCTGCAGCTTGTACTTTTGTTGGTGAATCTATCAGTTGCATTTCCCTACAACCCAGAGAATCATCTTCCTCCATGATGAGTGGGAAGGAAGTATGGGGACTGCGGCCCTGGTGGGTGGCAATGGAGCACGAGGACTCAGGCCCCATTGTGTAGAAGGATAGTTTCTGGACATATTATAGGCATATTGTGGTGATTCAGATGCTGAACATTGGAATCCTGATTAGACAGGATAACAGATTACCAAAGCGATATTGCTTTAAAGTAATATTTCAAAAATTACTATGGAAGCTATTCCCATCATTTTTCTAACAGCATTTCCAGATTCTGTTGCAAGATACAGTAAACCTTCGCAATTACGGACCTCTATGTAATGGATTTTGGTCATAGTGGACCGCGGTGTCTGTTCATGGTGGTGGTTAGCGAACAGCGCGCAGCGCAGCATTGGGCAGTGGAGAGGTGGTGGTGGGGAGAGGGCAAACAGGAACACACTCTTCCATTGGGCACAGGTTTCCTGCGGCCACTGGTTTCCAGCGGCTGTGAGATCTTGGGGTGTTGGCTGCAGACCTGGCATGAACCACTGCACCTGCATCGCCCTGGCAACGCATGCCTCGGTTTCCTGGTAATGGCGCAAGGGTCCTAGTACACCGACCCCGCTTCTTTCAGGTTACCCAATGAGCTGGCGCAACGAGGTATGCTTCCAGTTGCTGGAGCAGAATGAGCAAGCAGCATAAAGGCGGCGTGAGAACTGGGCCCATCCCTGGCACAACATGTGTGGGGCCAGAGTCTCTGTGGCTCCCAGCTTTTAAATTACCGCTGGTGTAACTCCCCCCTGCAATGATGGTACATTTCTTCTCACCTGGCCTTGGTTATAGAAGACAATCTGCAATAATGGACACCACCATTTTTTTTTGTTCCTGCAACCTCATTCTCACACCAGTTACTTTGTATTTGTGCCCTCATGTGACTCTATCAAGATTTCATGATTCTGAACATTTTAGCATATTCCTTCATCGTATAAAATCACATCTCTGCAGTCTTTCAATGTAAGCAGACCCTTAATTTTGATTCCAACATAATAACCTCTTCATTTTATCTGGTCTTAAGATTGTTCAGTCCAGTCCGGATCTTCATCTCTACCCCGGATTATAGATAACAGTACTTCACCATCTCACGGTCAGACTTGATTCTGACTACGGAGATGATAGCATGTAATGTTTCCTCCGCTTGTGTTACAATAAAGGACTATGAGTTGTTACTCCCGTGTATGGGTCTCATTACACAACATGGTGTCAGAAAGTTTTGACTCCTTATTCGCCTAGTTTGGTTCCAGTTTGTTTTAGTTTGTTTTCTGTTTGTTATTTCGCTACGGCTGCTATGAGTCGTAAGCCTGACCTGCTTATGTTTGATGGCGACCTCGCTGAGCGTTGGCGCATCTTCACCGAGGACTTCACCGTGTATATCCGTGCAGCACATCATGCTACGGCGCCAGATATTTGTGCATCTATTTTCCTCAATTTAGCTGGTACAGAAACCATTCGACGTGCACGCCGATTCCATTACGCTCCAGCTCAGGTTAATCCGGCGGGTGTTCAGGTCGTCCCTGCGGAATCTATAGACGATCCCGTCTGCCTACTGAACAAGTTCAGCCAACTGTGTGAGTTACGCACCAATCTCGTAATGGAGCGCCACAGATTTTTTTGCACGCAGTCAGAGGTAAGGTGAGCCAGTCGAAGCCTATATCAGTTCTTTAAAGCACATCGCTAGCCGAAGTGAGTTTGAAAACTTGTGTGATAGTCTCATTTATGATGGACTGGTATATGGTATTCTCAATGACAAGGTGCGACCTGCACGTGTACGGTACAGTCCTGCATTTCCCTATGACAAAGTGAGCAGACCACTTCCACCACTAGCCAAGGGACAAGTAGTCTGTCTGCAAACAAAAAAGGGTCACGACCGTCTCGGTGTAATATCTGGAACTGCTCCCGAACTGCATTCATATCTGGTCAATGTTGATGGCGGCACCTACCGATATAATATAAAGTATATCCTGCCTGTGAGTGAACCAGCACCACCTCTGTATCATCCCAACCACACAAGCATACTTTCATCCCCATCCAATGGCCCTGGCCCGATCATACCACCGTTGCCAGCCACTCCTGATCCGATGGCCTCACCTACGACCACGCCACCTCGACCCCTGCCAAGGTCTCGCTGCCGACGATGCTGCTTCATTCTCCTGCTCCTGTTCTACCACTGATCTCATCTTCGGTGAAGGGAGGAAATACACTACTGTACCGTACATGTGCAGGTCACATCTGCAAGCCCAACCCCAAAGTATCAGGATTACGTTTGAACTGCCTTTGGTGCTATTCTCTTCAGCTTACTTATACTTACCACATGTAATCAGTGCCACATATATTTGCATTTGATTATTATATCCATTTTATTATGAGTCAATTCCTTAAGAGGAAGGATGTAGATTAACCATATTAGCCTACCTTTACTATATCACCACACATATTATGCATGCTGCACATTTCATATGTAGTCCGGTACAGATCTTCATCCTTACCCTGGACTATTGATAACAGTACTTCACCATCTCACGGTCAGACTTGATGCTGACTTTGGAGACGATGGCATGTAATGTTTGCTCCGCTTATGCTACAATAAAGGACTATATTGTTACTCCTGTGTATGGGCCTCATTACACAACAGTAACCTCCTTTACATTTGACTTTGTTTTTCTATTTACCCATCAATGATTTTCTTTATATTTACCCACACAATGAGGTGTCACAAAAAAGCTTTCTCTATAGCGTAAAATGCATAAAACCCTTCTTCACTGAAAGCTGGGTTGTCAACAGTGTCGCAATTCTTTTATTAATCTCCTTTCAGTAATTAGTACATACAATATCGTGACCAATGGGAAGGCAGTATATGTAACAGGTGTCTCCTCCTCAGCCCTTACCCATCAGAATGTTTGCAAATGGAGTGGCAATTGAGAATTGTATTTCCATATATATTTGGTTAGGAATGTTGATTGCCCAGCTAGCACGGCGTGAAGGTTACATCTCGCAAGGACCGTAAAAAGAAAAACAGGATTCTTGAGCATTCCAAACAAAGTGACAGGGAAATCTAGAAACAATCATACACAATCACATGAGGAGGAAAATTGTTCAATACCATCTTACCCTAAATTTAATAGGAGTTTCAACCTGTGACAAGAATGGTGACCCTATCTTTAATTTCAGGTAAGTATTCCCTGCCTTCCCATTGGTCACGATATTGTATGTACTAATTACTGAAAGGAATGATTAATAAAAGAATTGTGAATTAAAAATAAAACACATGATATGATACAGCCCAGCTTTCAGTCTGAGGTGCAAACTGATACCAACAAATAATAATTAAGTATCTTAGTCAAGAAACAACAACAGTTCAAACAATTAAGGGGTAGAGAGTTTGTGTTTCTGTACACCTAGGCTGCAAAAATGTCAGACGTATTTAACATTCTTATAGTAGATTGCGAATTCTATATAGTAGAATGAGAATCTACTAGCCGCTGAAAATGTTCTCCCGTTCCGACGTCGGTTCCATCATGCCGGCGAGAGGGCCTGAACGTAGCGGCGACAGCGGGGGGGGGGCTCGGGAGGCCCCGACCATGGGTGAACAATTGCGGAGGACGACTGAACTTTAGTGCCTTCCCTCACAGTGGGAAACTTTGATTCCGCTGTATGGGGATGTTTATGTTAAAGACTATAATGTTCTGTGTTCTTTTTTTTATTCGTATGGCTGTAAGGTGACCACAAATTTCACTGTACCAATTGGTGCATGTGACAATAAATGTCTCTTGTCTGGCCTCTTGTCTTGTATGAGAACCCGAGATGCATATGGCCTTTGCTGGTGCAGTTCATGTGCGAACCTTATATAAGCTCCCCATTTGCAGCAAATAAGGAGGAGCCATGGTTGACATCAGTTTATTGCCAAATTCAAATTGATTGTGTTTTTTTTGTATCGACTATAATTCTTCTGGAATCCTGCCCTCTGGTCAGCTGTCTGCATGGTGCAAGGGAGATAGCCTTGGTAATATGCTACTTGCTTCATTCATATCTCCAAATTGTGTCATTAATGAGGATTACACCCCCTCTGCTGGTGAAGGTTACTACTGTCAAGTTTATCAGACAATTATGCCTTGCTTGACATCGACCAGTCAATGGTTCAGTAATGCAGCAGGCAACTCTCAATTTTTTGAAGGAATGACAAAGTTCACAGTAGTTAGATACCGCCTAAGAATTCCTCACATGAATGATAGAAAACGAGACCTCATATGTCTTCTTTTCTATTAGCAAAATAAATTCTGAACATCATAAGCACATTGGAATAGAAGGATTAAAAATGGGAGTAAACCACATGGCCTCTCCAGCCAGCCCTGCCATTCAACATAGAAACATAGAAAATAGGTGTAGGAGTAGGAATTTCACTACACCAATTGGTGTATGTGACAATATATGAACATATCTCTGCCTTATAAATACCACTGACTTGGCTTCGACAGCCTTCTGTGACAAAGAATTCCACAATCTTATCACTTATGAATTTATGCAAACAGGAAACGAAGTACAAAGAGGGAATAAATTATACCTGGTGCTAATACGTAGAACACAAAAATACAGCCAAGTTTCAATAAACAAAATATTATTACTTACCCCTTCCTGGGGCATTGCTCTTGGAAAGAAAAAATATGGAATAGAACTGATAGTCACCAGTGAGCAATAATTAGGAACCCAAGCCACCAGGCACCAACCCAGCGTGGGTCTGAAGGTGTTAACTCATCTGTAATTAATGGCACAATTAATTAACAGCAGTAAATTCAATTAATCTTTTTAGTGATTAATCATTCATAGTTTCCTGTGCAGCTTTGGCTTTGAGCAGGGAGCAAGCATAATGTGTGATGTCAAAATGTGGTCAAAAGCCAAATTAAATGATAATGCTTTGTGCATGGAAAATCATCATGAATTTGGAGGTAATCAAAGGATTGATCCCCTCTCATCCTTCTAAGTTCCAGAGTATATAAGCCCAGTCGCTCCATTCTATCAACATATGAGAGTCCTGCCATCCCGGGAATTAACCTTGTGAACCTATGCTGCACTCCCTCAAGTACAACTGCAGAAGGACCTCTTTGCTCCTATACCCAACTTGCCCCCACCGGCTAAGTTACAGCTGCACTAGTCCCACCTGCCTGCGTTTGGTCCATATCCATCCAAACCTGTCCTATCCATGTACCTCTCCAATTGTTTCTTAAACTTTGGGATAGTCCCTGCCTCAAATACCTCCTAGAAACATCGAAACATAGAAAATAGGTGTAGGAGTAGGCCATTCAGCCCTTCGAGCCTGCACCTCCATTCAATATGATCATGGCTGATCACCCAACTCAGTATCCTGTACCTGCCTTCTCTCCATAAAGATCCCTTTAGCCACAAGGGCCACATCTAACTCACTCTTAAATATAGCCAATGAACTGGCCTCAACTATCTGCCAAGGTGCCAAAAGCCGTTTTGACCACCCTATCTACCAGCGACTCCATCTTTAAAGAACCATGCACCTGCACTCCTAGATCCCTCTGCTCTACAACGCTCCTCGGAGCCCTACCATTCACTGCATAGGACCTGCACATGTTAGACTTCCCAAAATGCAACACCTAATATTTCCCTGTATTAAATGTCATCAGCCATTCTACAGCCAACCTGACTAATCGAACAAGATTCTGCTGCAATTTTTCACAACCATCTTCACTATCTGCAAAACCACACACTTTTGTATCATCTGCAAACTTGCTAATCTTGCCATGTATGTTCTCGTCCAAATCATTTATATTGATGACATTGATATAAATGGCCCAGCACCGAACCCTGATCCACACCACCAGTCACAGTGTGTTATATTTCAATATTTCATAAATTTATGTTCTTTCTCTGTTATCTGCTTCTTAACTTGTTAAAATACACTCTACTGTCTTCAGTTCTAAAATACACAATTTATTTTCAAATCATTATATGTCTTTTCCCACTTTACCTCTGTAACCTTGTTCAACTTTTGAACTTTCTGTGTTCCACTAATTCTGATTTCTAGCATTTCCATAATTGGAACATATGTATAAAAATTTGTGAGACCCTAAGATAGCAGTTTCATTGACCAATGAGCAAAAGTCCTATAATTGTGTATCAGTACTCATTACTAATTACTAATTAGAAATGAATTCCATCCACCGAGAGAAACTACTACCCAGCAGATAATGGAAATACTTGTCAGTATGTAACACCGGGAAACCAATGTTGATTACCAAAGTGGCCTCAGCTCATACATTGGTGAGACATAGCACCATTCACCAAATGGAGACAACAGTATTGACCAGTGAGACTCGAGAACCATGTATTAATGAATACTTACAGTTTAAAGACTTCTCAAAGTCCACATAGAATTGCAATACAGCTGAACTGAGTAGGAAGGCCAAAGCTGGCCCTACAATACCGATGGTGTTAATTAACCCTGAAATAGAAGAAACTGACAGTGAAGTATAAAAACAAAGTGAAGGCAATGTTTGCTGCTCATCCATGTTCATGTTGTCTGTACTTACTTGGCTTAATATAATAATAATTATATGCTATCCTGTAAATTATTCACTTTGTGCATATCTATATTACTAAAACTCTGATCTTGACCACTTTTGGCCCACTTTGCTGCGATTTCCGACAGAATGCCGCTACCTATGGCTGTCATTTTTGGCCACCTCGCTCAGAGCCCCCCTCCGCCTTGCGGGTGCAGAGGATTTTTCCCATCGATGACAAATCAGAGAGATATTAATGTTTTTTAAAAATTCACCATAATCTTTGCTGCCCCTGCTGGAGGGAGGGAGAGGGACTATAAAACCAGGAAGTGGTGTGCCCCACTCAGTCTCTGCAAGATGGATGACGTCAAGGGTAACGCCTCTCTGAGCTCTGAATAACACTGAACAAATGTCTACACAACTGTGAGTCCCCTTAATGTGGTTTGAAAATAAAAATATGGTTTGTTTGAAGTAAAAAGGCACTGCCTGCAAATGTTTGTTTGGGAGCTATGGCTTGAAGTTGAAAGGCACTACTTGCTGCAAATGGTGGCGTGGGTGCATTGGCTTGAAGTTGAAAGGGACTACTTACTGCAAATGGTGGCTTGGGTGCTTTGGCTTGAAGTTGAAAGGCACTACTTACTGTAAATGGCAGCGGTATATAAAACCCAGAAGTGTTGGTGTGGCTCAGTATCTCCATGATGGGGGAGGGAGAAGTCACGACTGTCTGAGCTGTGAATCAACTGAACACACTGAATGTCTACTGAAATGTGTGTTTGGTGTTTTGTGTGGTTTTATGGTGGTTTCATCCTGCATGAAATGGTATGAAGCTGCATTTGAATTTGCTGGCCTTGCACCCTGCTTGAATTGGAATTTCAAGGAATAGTCATGAGTCAACTGCCAGCCCACTAGCCGTGAGTGAGCTGCCAGCAGATCAGGCTTGAGACTGAGCTGCCACCCCAAGAACCCATACCAGCACTCCAGAAAGCCCCCCCACTGGCCACCAATATTGGAATTGGTAGAGAGGTGGAATATCGCGATGGGGGACCAGCCCTCCCATGTGAACATGGGACCCAACGGGCCCCACTTAGTCTAGTTATATATACGTGCGGTTGTGGGGGAGGAGGCGGCATGCAGCGTCACACACAGAGAGATGGAGATGGGGAGAGGGGGGGGGGGAGGTGGTGAGGGGAGGGGGAGAGGTGGGGGTGGGGAGGAGGGAGGGGGGTAAGGGATGGAGGGAAGGGGGTAGGGGTGTGTGGAGGAGGGAGGGGGGGGGGTTTAGGGGAGGGACGGTAGACAGGGGGGGGATGGAGGGGAGGAGGGGGGGAGAAAAAGAGGGGGAGAGAGAGAGGGGGGGAGTGGAGAGGAGAGGAGAGGGGTGAGGAGAGGAGAGGAGAGGGGGAGAGGGGGAAGGAGGAGGGGGGGAAGGAGAGGAGAGGAGAGGAGAGGGGAAGTGAGGAGGGGGGGGGAGGAGGGGGGGGGGAGGAGGGGGGGGGGGGGAGTGGGGGGGGGGGGGTGGGGGGGAGAGGGGGGGGGGGGGGAGGGAGGGAGAGGGGGAGGAGAGGGAGGGAGAGAGAGGGAGGGAGAGAGAGGGAGAGAGAGAGAGAGAGAGGGAGAGAGAGGGAGAGGAGAGAGAGGGAGAGAGAGAGAGGGAGAGAGAGAGGAGAGAGAGAGAGAGAGAGAGAGAGCGGGAGAGAGAGAGAGAGAGCGAGAGAGAAACTTTACGAAAGTTAGTGAGAGTTTAGATAAACTTCTCTCCAGATAGACAGCTTTACAGTTGGTATCATTGCCTATATGTTGAGGGAGAGAGAGAGAGGGAGAGAGAGAGAGAGAGAGAGAGTTTTTTTATTTCAACCCAAACCCCCCAAACAACCATTTGCAGGCAGTGCTTTTTTACTTTAACCATATTTTCATTTTCAAACCACATTAAGGGTACCTACTCACAGTAGTGTGGATATGTGTTCAGTGTTATTCACAGCTCAGAGAAACGTGGCCCTCTGCCTTCCTCCATCTTGAAGAGACTGAGTGAGGCACACCACTTCCTGGTTTTATAGTCCCTCCCCCCTGCCCCAACGGGGGCAGCAGAGAGAATGGAGAATTATGTAAAATCATTAATATCTCTGTCATTTTTCATCGACTGAAAAAATCCTCGGCACCCATGCGGCGGAGGGGGGCTCTGAGCGAGGTGGCCAAAAATGACGGCCGTAGGTGATGGCGTTCTCTCGGAAATCACAGCACAGATCGCCAAAACCGGTCAAGAACAGACGTTTAGTAATATAGAAGATAACGGACATAAATATACAGTAGATGGGGTGCTTGCAGAAGAGACCAAGATTGCTTGAGTTACGGACTGTGAAGTAGGTTGTCAAAGTATACAACAGGATATAGATCAGCTACAGAAATGGGTAGAGGAATGCACTTTGGAAAGTGGAATGTAAGGAGAAACTATGCAGCTAATGGAAAGGTCCTTAACAGCATTAATGAAAAGAGGGCTCATGCTTTTGAAGTCCATAGATGCATGAAAATGGCAACGCAAGTAGATATAGTGGAAAGAAGGCATATGGTATGCTTGCCTTTATGGGTCAGGGCATTGTGTAAGAGTTAGAATGTCATGATAGACTTTTATAGGAATTTGGTAAGCCCGCATTTGGAGTATTGCACACAATTCTGGTCGCCCCATTACAGGAAGGATGCAGCTTTGGAAGGAGTGCAGAAGATGCTTACCAGAATGCTACATGGATTAGATGGTATTCGATATAAGGAGAGGTTAGACAAAATTGAATTGTTTTGTCTGGGGTGTCTGAGGCTGATAGGAGAAGTGTTAGAAGTATAAAAATTATGAGAGTCATAGATAGGGCACACAGTCAAAATCCTTTCACAGGATTAAAATGTCAAGACTAGACATCCGCCTTCCGGAGGTGCCGTTGAGAAGTCGAGGTCGGAGCCTCGCGGATTAGAGCCTAGTGGGTCAGAGCCTGGGCCTGGTGGGCTGGAGCCTTGCAGGTTGGAAGTGGAGCCTCGCAAGTCGACAAAGCCTGTGGCCAATGGCCCCTGGGTCTATGGAGCCTGTGGCTGGGGCCTGAGTTGGTGCCATGGAGGCATCCGGAGAGGATCCGGTGGTGATATTGGGGAGGTTGGTGCGGTGGTCGACAAATGGACGTAGCCGGACATGTGGAAGTGAGGACGCTGCTGCTGAGGGAAGGCACAAAGGAGGACTGGGCGTGAGGGGACCGCTGTGAGGGAGGGGGAAGAACAATGGACAATGGAGGACCCAGCATGGGGAGACCGCTGTGAGGAGGGTGAGGGGTATAAAAAAGGGGACCTGGTGCTGGGGTATTTTGTACCTTTGTAAGCACACTTTATGGGTGACTGCATACATTGGGTACGCAAGCAAAGGATTTCATTGTGACAATAAAGTCAATTCAATTCAATGGAGGGCATAACTTTAAGATGAAGGCAACGTTTATAGGAGATGTGCATGGAAACATTTGTTTACACAGAGAATGGTGGGTGCCTGTAATGCAGTGCTACGGGTGGTGGAAGATGCAGATATGATAGTGGCATTTAAGAAACTTTTAGATGGGTATGCGGATGTGCAGGGAATTAATGGGTATGGATCATGTGCATGCAGATGAGACTAGTTTAGCTTGGCTTTGTGTTTGGCACAGTGAGCAGACAGTGTGAAACCACTTTAAGATGATTGTATTAGTTATGATGAATGAACCTTTCAAAATGTTTTTGGCTTCATTTTGGGCAAAATAAATGGAAGATAGAATGCCTGGTGTGAAGAGAATGTGCTTCTCTACATCCATTGCCTTTGGTCAAATATCATTCTTCTGCTTGCATTTCTCTAGCAGTATTTCCAATGTTCATTCAGGCAAGCATCTAATCTATCAACAGCTTATTCAATCTTTTATAAAATGTTTCTTCGACAGATCATAACACCAATTATCTGTGCCACAAGATGCATCTATCCTATTTTTGCTAACATACAACAGTGTGTTTTATGACACCTATTTTCATATAGTTTTTATTTTTACAGTGTTTTCTCAACTGGCCCACTCATTGTTATCCTCCAGATTTGTCATTCTACCGAGGTTCTTTGAATGCAGCACCGGAGACCTGGGTTTGATCCCAACGACGGGTGCTGTCTGTACGGAATTTGTACGTTCTCGCTGTGACCTGCGTGGGTTTTCTCTAAGATCTTCAGTTTCCTCCCACCCTCCAAAGACGTACAGGTATGTAGGTTAATTGGCTATGTAAATGTAAAAAATGTCCCCAGTGGGTTTAGGATAGTGTTAAAATGCAGGGGTCGCTGGTTGGTGCGGACCCGGTGGGCCAAAGGGCCTGTTTCTGCGCTGTATCTCTAAACTAAACTAAATTAATGTTATTTGACTGTAATATATTGATTATAACGAAAAAAAGCAAAACATTGTTCTATGTAAACAGAGGTAAAAATAAGGCACATTGTCTGACAATGCTCATCATCAGGACTCCACATTCGCACCCTGTGTTTTTATTTTTCTGGTTGTTTGGCAGTGTAAAGCTTCAGGATTTTCCTCAACCAAAGACTACATCTAGTCAATTTACCTCCTTAGTTTTGCCCTCTGTAGTCTCCTATCCCAAACTGCTGACCATGGTGGTGCAATTATTCCCGTCTTGAAAACTAAATTGAAAGATTTTACCAATTAATATCTGAAAGGTAAATAGGAAAACTAAGGATTTAGCAAGAATGAGGATGTAAATGAAATTAGTTTTACTAAAAAAATCTAGAGACGTTGATGATATTGAAAGCTGATAAATCCCTTAGACATGATAAATGACATCCAGAATTTTGGAAAGGGTTATCATAGAGATAGTAGATAGAAACATAGAAATAGAACATAGAAACATTGAAAAATATGTGTAGACCACTCAGCCCTTTGAGCCAGCATCGCCATTCAATATGATCATGGCTGATCATCTAAAATCAGTATCACGTTCCTGCTTTTTTCCCCACATCCCTTGATTCCTTTAGCCCTAACAGTTAAATCTAATTATCTCTTGAAAACATCCAGTAAATTGGCCTACACTATCTTCTGTGACAGAGAATTCCACAGATTCACAACTCTCTGGATGAAAAAGTTTTTCCTCAACTAAATGGCCTACCACATATTCTTAAATCATTATCCCTGGTTCTGGACTCCCCAACATTGGGAGCCTTTTTCTGTCCAATCCTTTAAGAATTTTATATGTTTCTATAAGATACCCTCTCATCCTTCTAAATTCCAGTGAATATGAGCCCAGTCGACCCATAGCTCAGTCCCTCAAGTCCTGGCAACATCCTGGAAAATCTTCACTGAACCCTTTCAAGCGTGACAAAGTATTTCCTATAACATGGTGACCAAAACTGAACACATTACTCTAAATGTCGCCTTACAACATCTTATATAACTGTAACATGATCTCCCTACTTCTATACTGAATACTCTGACTGATGAAGGCCACTGTGTTGAAAGCCTTCCTGACTACTCTATCCACCTGTGATGCCACTTTCATGGAAATATGCACCTGCACTCCTGGATCCCTTTGCTTCACAACACTCCCCAGAGCCCTACCATTCACTGTGTAGGTCCTGTCCATGTTAGACTTCTGAAATTGCAACGCCTCACATTCCATTAATAATTCCTCAGCCCATCTGCCCAACTGATGAAGATCCAGCTGTAATCTTTGACAACCATCTTCACTACCTGCAATCCCATCCTCTTTAGTGCCACCTGCCAACTTGCTAATCATGCGATATACATTCTCATCCAAATCATTGAAATAGATGACAAAAAGTATTGGGGCTAGCACCAACCCCTGAGGCACACCAATAGTGACAGGCCTAGTCAGAAAAACATCCTTCCACCATCTGTTTCCTTCCAAGAAGCCAATTTTCTATCCATTCAGCTTTGATCTCTTGCGAATAAACCTTCCAGAGTAGCTACCATGCGGAACCATGCCGAATGCTTTGCTGAAATCCAAATATACAACATGTACAGCCCTGCCCTCATCAACCTTTTCAGTCACACCTTCAAAAAACTCAATTAGGTTCGTGAGACACATCCTCCCATGAACAAAACCGTGCTCATTATGCCTAATCAGCTCTTGTCCAAATGCATATATATCTTATAGACTACTCTCTAGTATATGTAGTGGCCATTTGGCTTTATTTTGTGTGTCATAAATTATGGCATTTGCCTTTAAATGTTGCCAGCCTGTGATTATGTGGGTTGGATTTATTACGTAGTCGGAGGTGTGTTTGCGCAGTAGCTAGTAATTTTTTTGTTTAGTTTTGGAGCCAACATGGGAGGAAGGAATATCTTTCGACCATGTGGATCTAGGCTGAGACATGAAGAGTTTTATAATGTTTAAAAGCGATATGCTGGAGTTTGACGAAGATTAAAGTGTACGAGTCAAAGAAGAAGTTTGGACGAATAGCTTACTGTTTTTCTTCAACAATAAAGAAACTATTAATCAAAAGACTGTGTTATGAAGATTTATTTTTCAAAAAGCTCTGAAAGTCTCGTGGAGAGCTCACATGCGTAAAACGACATTCTCCTAACCCCATGCTGTCTCCTAAGTGGCTTAGAGGGAGCGATCTCTTGAATTATATAATAATCTGCCACTATATCGAGTCGAAGGACACCTCACAGACAGGAGGTGAAAGCCACGTTCCAAAGAAGAGGGACAGAAGACTTGGCCTGGATCGCTGGAGAGGTTCAGCCAGAAGAACCGGTTCCAGAAGAGAAACTGAAGACAATAGATCTCAGCCAGAGATTGGCTTAAAGATTTATCGACAGCCACATGACGCATCTGAAGATTGATGACTTTATCATGGAATCGTGAGTAGAACAGCTTTTATAATACTTCTGAATTTGAAAGCTGGAATGCTTTAATTCGAACACCTTCTGAATAGTGATTTATAAGCTAATTTTGCTAAGATTAGGATATAGCCAAGAAGCTTGTTTTTTCAGTTCAGCCTGGATGGACATCCAGGTGCCCATCCTCGAGTTGTTTTGAAGCCGAGATAAGACACATTATTTCGGAACTGGTCATCAATAACTTCAAAAATATTTTGGATGTTGTTTGAAAGTCCAGTTTGTTATAGTTTCATATCTAATGTTTTGGAACATTCTGCTTAATGTTTATCAATGAGATTGAAGTAATTTGACGAAGTCCTTGTTCGTCCAATTTAAAGATTTGGCAATCTGCCAAGACCTGTTTAAATCCATGGAGCAAGAAAGAGCAGGTGAGTCAGAAGAGCCACAAGGTGGCAGAGTGAGGCTAAAGTATCTAGAAGATGCAGATAAGGCCCAAGCTGCCAACCTGAAAGAAACCCAGAGGGAGAGAAACAAGTTATGGAAACAGGTTACCAAATCAATTGAAAAACAGAAGAAACGAATGGAATCAGAAAAGAACGTGAAGAAAGTGGAATCTAATCTGAGCCAACTATTCAACCTCTGCCATGAGGTTGGAGAGAAACAAAGTGTACTGCTGTGTTCACAGCCGCCTCAGGAAGAATGCGAAAAATACACCCAGTGGTGGGAAGAAAGGCTGAAGTTATTCAATGGATTTTATGGATGAGGTGGGGGAGTGGTTATCTGAAATTATACCACAACTTACGCACTCAACAGTTGAAAGAGCTATGCAACAAGGTGCTGAATTTGAAGAGGAGATTATACCACGAGATAGTATCTCAAATATATCTACACAAAGATCAAGACATAAATCTGGTTCAATAGCCAGTTCAGCGTCAAGGGCCTCTGCTCGAATGGAATTAGAGATGAGGCAACGAGAATTGGAACAACTGAAAGTAGAGATGAGGCAGCGAAAAGAACAGCTGGAACTAGCCACAAAGTCGAAGAAGGAGATAATGGAAAGTGAGGGTTCAAGATGCAGCTCTAGAGCATCGGATGCGATGAACTCTTATTTGAGAAAAGGAACTGCTCAAAAGGAAACAACAACTAAATCAAATCTACAGCAGAGGATATCCGTCCTTGTGACTCAGAACTAGCACATAGCCAAAAGATGGGTAAAACTTCATTTCAGCAAATGGGTGCTAGACTGAAACAAACTACTTATGGGGCCAATGTAGAGGCTCTAACTAACTAACAAACTAACAGTTGAGTATGCTTTTCTGAGGCCTGATGCACAGGCTCGAGCAAGCCAAGGACATCAGGATGAATTATTTGCATTGGAGAATAGGCAAGCTGAATTCATCAGGATCATAGCTCAACAAAATCTCTCTTTCACTCTACCACCAATAGAAATTCCTACATATAATTGTGATCCTTTGTGGTATGAAGCTTTCATAAGGGCATTGGACGAAGTAGTAGAAATTAAAATTACTGATGCAAAAGAACGCTTACGATTTCTGGTGCATTACACAAGCGGAAGTGCTAAGATACTTGTAGAAAGTTGTCAAAATGAGCCTGGCAGCCAAGGCTATAAAAAGGCAAGAAGGTTACTTAAAGAATGTTTTGGTAATGAACAGAGGATTCCTAACACATACATGGAGAAGGCCCATGCTTGAAAAGATATCAAACCAGAAGATGTGGATGCATTGAGAAATTATATTTCTTAGAGGTTGTTGCAGCTCGATGAAGAAGCTCGGCCACATGGAGGAATTGAATCTTGTTAGTAATACTAGAGCCATCATTAAAAAGCTGGCCACAAGACTTAGAGAAAAGTGGAGAGATAAAGCAGGACGAATATTGGATAAGAAGAAGCGAGTCGCCGTGTTACCAGACTTGGTGGATTTCTTGGAAAAACAAGTACGGTATATGATTAGAAAAGCTTTTGATCAAGCAATACAATCATGACTTCAATGAAAGTACCAGTAAGGAATCTGAAGAAATGTCCAGAGAAGAGTTAAAGTTCTTGGATATTAGGAACTACTCAGTAAAGATGATTGATGGACACTATTGTCTGGACTTACCTTTCAAACAAGAAAGTCTGCCGAATAATAAACTAAAAACAATGTTTTAATACGACCAATAACCAAGTTATGCTTGCTGCTAGAAGGCGATGATGAGGATGGAAGAATCGCTGAAGAAGTCTGAACGCGGATATATAATGCATGCTATTTTTTGCTTTTTATATGTTAAGCCTTCATGGCTACTTTTTTGATGTTTATTAATAATTGCCTCATTATATACTCAGAACAATTAGGGGCTGGTATGTAGTGGCCATTTGGCTTTATTTTGTGTGTCATAAATTATGGCATTTGCCTTTAAATTTTGCCAGCCTGTGATTATGTGGGTGGGATTTATGACGTAGTCGGAGGCGTGTTTGCTGCTAGGTTTATCGCGCAGAAACTAGTAATTTTTTTGGGTTAGTTTTGAATATCCTTCGACCATATAGAGCTGTGCTGAGATGAGGAGTTTTCTAACTTTTAAAAGCAATTTGCTGGAGTTTGACAAAGATTAAAGTGTACGAGTCGAAGAAGAAGGTTGGATGAATATCTTACTGTGTATCTTCAACAATAAAGAAACTATTAATCAAAATGTGTTATGAAGATTTATCTTTCGAAAAGCTCTGAAAGTCTTGCGGAGAGCTCACATTCATAAAACGACATTCTCCTAACCCCATGCTGTCTCCTAAGTGGTGTAGAGGGAGTGATCTCTTGAACGATATAATAATCTGCCACTATAGTATCTTTCTGACCACAGATGTTAGGCTCACTAGTCTGTAGTTCCCTAGCTTTTCCCTGCAGTTCTTTTTGAATAGAAGCACACCATTTGCCACCCTCCTGTCTTCTGGCACCTCACCTGTATTTAATGACGACTCGTAAATCTTAGCCAGGGCAGCTGCAATCTCCTCTCTAGCTTCCTAAGTGTCCTCGGATTTATCTGAACATGCCCGGGAGATTTGTTTACCATCATGTGCATCAGGGCATTCAGCAACTCTTCGATCGTAATACTGACTTCGCTCAAGATACTGCCATTGACTGCTCCAAGTTCACCAATCCTCATATCTTTATCCACAGTGAAAACAGAGGAAAAATACTGATTAAAGACCTTGCCCATCTCCTGTGTCTTTACACAGAGTTGACTGCTTTGATTCCTTAGGGGTCCTATTCTCACTCTGGTTACCCTTTTCCCCCTTTATGTACTCATAATAAATTAGCAGCAATATTTGCCATGAAAATTGTTGGAAAAATCCAACTTTTTTATTAATGAGCTACTGTATATAAGATAATGTGCAATGTAACTGATTAATTGCTTAATGTAGTTATTGGGTGTCATGCTTTGCAGAAAAACTCTGGCAGTTCCATGAGCCGCTATCGGTATTTCACAGAGATTATGCGGGAAGTCTATCCACTGAACCTCTGCCAAATGAAACCTTTGATTGAAACAGTAATTCAGTTCATTTCTGTAGCAAGGAACAGCTGCAATATAATTTTCAAATAACTTAGATATTTTTAAATGAAGTGTTCTTAAGAGATTTTGTGTTTTAAATTGTTTATTTTTTAAGTAATGGTTGCTTATTTTTGAAGATTTTAGACTGTTTCAGAGTTCACAGACATTTCAAGATACTGATAGACTTTTATAAGTTTGACAGCTAGACATGCTAGGAATTTATGACAGTGTCAAATAGACAAATCTTGACAAAGTAATATGTTATATATGGTGTATTTGTACATTTTCCATGGGAAGAAATCGCGTTTGTGTCTCATAGCTTTATAGTAGTGTGAAACTCTTGTATCAAAGATGTAGAATCAAAAAATACAAAGTCTCCATAATCTACTTACTAATAGTCGTTTGGTCGAAAACATATGGTCCCTTGATAAAGTGTGGCACGGTGGTGAGGAATCCAGCCATTGCCACTAGGAAGCCTCCAAGACTAATAACACAAGGTCGATGCACCTTCATCCCAAAGTAACTGACAAACAGCACTAATATTGTGTTAAAGAGGGAACTGCAGATGCTGGAGAATCGAAGGTTACACAGAAAAGCTGGAGAAACTCAGCGGGTGCAGCAGCATCTATGGAGCGAAGGAAATAGGCAACGTTTCGGGCCGAAACCCTTCTTCAGACTGATCAGGGGTGGGGGTGGGTGGGGACAAGAAAGGGAAAAGGAGGAGTAGCCGGAAGGCTGGAGGGTGGGAGGAGACAGCAGGGGAGCTGAGGAAGGGGAGGAGACAGCAAGGACTAACAGAATTGGGAGAAGTCGATGTTCATGCCCCCGGGATGCAGACTCCCCAAACGGAATATGAGGTGCTGTTCCTCCAATTTCCGGTGCTGCTCGCTGTGGCCATGGAGGAGACCCAGGACAGAGAGGTCGGAGATGGAGTGGGAGGGGGGAGTTGAAGTGCTGAGCCACCGGGAGGTCAGCTTGGTTATTGCGGACCGAGCGGAGGTGTTCGGCGAAACGATCGCCCAACCTCCGCTTTGTCTCACCGATATAGATCTGCTGACATCTAGAGCAGCGGACGCAATAGATGAGGTTGGAAGAGATGCAGGTAAACCTCTGTCGCACCTGGAACGATTGCTTGGGTCCCTGAAAGGAGTTGAGGGGGGAGGTAAAGGGACAAGTGTTGCATCTGCTGCGGCCGCAAGGGAAAGTGCCCGGGGAGGGGGTGGACCGAGAGGGAAGGGAAGAATTGACAAGGTGTGTTGGTAACCTGCATATATATGTGATGAAGCTGGTTAGAGAAATAATAACAAACCTAAATAACCATTTCCCATAAATGATTATTAAAGTGGCATTGACTTATTAAGCAAAACATCAAGCAGCATGTTTAGTGGATCGCTGAGCAATCAGTCAAATAAGACAAAAAAATGATTATTGAAAGCATGATAAATGCTCTTAGGGAATGGAGATTCCAAGTTAGTGACATGGTGAGCAGACTGATTAAAGGAAATATAAACCAAATTAGTGAATGGAAATCTAAAAGTGCAAATGATTTAAATCTGAAACATGACTTGAAAATACAAAAAATACTCAACAGAGTAGGGGAATCGAGGACCAGAGGACATAGTTTCAAAATGAAGGGGGAAATATTTAATAGAAATCTGAAGAGTAACTTTTTCACACTAAGGATGGTGGGTGCTTGGAACAAGCTGCCAGAGGAGGTCGTTGAGGCTAGGACTATCTCAACGTTTAAGAAACGGTTAGACAGGTACACGGATAGGACAAGTTTGGAGGGATATGGACCAATAGCAAGTATTTCTGGGACATGTTGGCTGTTGTAGGCAGGTTGGGCCGAAGAGCCTGTTTCCACACCGTATCACTCTATGACTATGAATCTATGAGTGGATTAGGCTGAAACCCAATGGGTAAAATTGGTCAGTTCATGCAGGTGGGTACATCATTTCCAATATATTGAGCAGCTCAGCTAATCAGATCTCATTGAGTTAATTCAATGAAATGATAAATATCTTCAATTTTCTCTCCTGGTAAGAAATAGCTTCAAAGACATGTTATTTTCTGTTATTTGTGACCTTTTCGAAGTTTATAAAATTGTGTGAGAAGCGCAGATAGGATCGAAATTCAGTCTTTTTCCCAAGGTGGGAATACCGAGTATGGAGATAGCTTTAAGGAGAGAGTGGAAAATTTGAAAGAGATGTTTTTTACACAGAGCATGGAATGTGCTGTCTGGGAATGTTGTGGAAGCAGATCTGATAGCAACTGTTTAGAAATATTAAACAAGCAAATTAATAGATAGTGAACAGAGGGATGGTGACCATGTGTAGGCCCATTGGGATTGGTTTAGATTAGCATCATGATCATTTTATAGTGGGCTGACGGGTCTGTTCTTGTTCTGTACTGTCTTATGTTCTATGTTTTGTGTTTGCTCAGTGGTAAAACTTGCGTTAATAGCTATGACTGGTTCAGTCCAACAAACTTAAATTTGCTGCCCGACTTCATCGTTTTGGGTGCATCAAATAAGAATGGTTGCTGCATCATTTTTGTTTACTTTATACATGTTTCCTTGTGATTGCTAATGAAACCGGGTGCTCTCAGAAGTGCACATTTGAAACAGGGGACAAGATGGTCAGGTATTCGCCAGCTGAAGATATACAAGAAGACATGAACACTGAACCAGGGGCCACAGTCTTCCAGAACCAGGGGGCAAACTTAGAATAAAGGGGAGACCATTTAAGACTGAGGTGAGAAAAAACTTTTTCACCCAGAGAGTTGTGAATTTATGGAATTCCCTGCCACAGAGGGCAGTGGAGGCCAAATCACTGGATGGATTCAAGAGAGACTTAGATAGAGCTCTAGGGGCTAGTAGAATCAAGGGATATGGGGAGAAGGCAGGCACGGGTTATTGATTTGGGATGATCAGCCATGATCACAATGAATGGCGGTGCTGGCTCGAAGTGCCGAATGCCCTCCTCCTGCACCTTATGTTTCTATATTTCTAAAATGGAATCGGGCATTGGCCACTAGGCTCCATAAGCATACCCCACCATTCAATATTGATTATGTCTGATCTAGCCTGTCCTCAACTTTACTTTTGTGCCAGATCCCCATCTCTATCTTTCAAGTATTGATCTACCTCCACTTTGAAAATACTAATTATCTGGTCTCGAGCACCCTTGTGGGTAGGGAATTACAGAGCTTCACTCTGGTGAGAAAAAAAATTCAACGCATATTAGTTTTAAATAAACTGCTCCTTATTTTAAACTATGCTCGTGACTCCTCGACATTGACCCTGTCAAGCCCCCGTATGAATTCTTCTAAACTCCAAAAGAAATACAAATCAAGAAATATTTAACCTGTAAGATGAATTACACTGAGAACATCCTGTTTGATTAAAGGTATCATCTCTTTAGGCAATTCAAAGACTTTAGGGTAAGTAAGAATGGCCTTTTAAATTGTGATAGAAAATACTTTCATACTCCAGTTAAGATAGATGTAATGTTTGAGCCCAGCACTCTTCACAACAATGATGCTACAAATATATTATGCATCAATTGATGTCACTGGGCACATGCAGCCACCTTTGTGGATTTGCTATATATTCGTGTGGAGGATGGCTCACAAATCTTGAAGCATGCGGCATCTGAATGGCGGAATTGGTAAAATAACGCATCAAAATGTTGTACTACATGACAGAATTTCTCAGCTATAGGTATTTAGTCCACTCATACATAATTCCACATGCCTGATGGATGTGTTAATAGTAAGATTAAAGGAGTACTTACCAGTATGAAGTTTGATCTGTATTTTATGAGGAGTTACGATGAGGGATTACGTGAAGACCCCAGCCCAGTGCGCAGGTGCGGCATACTTCGAAGCAGCGGTGTGAAATCACAGGATAGACACAATATTTGAAGTAAGATAGTAAAGATCATGAGACATCAGTTTATTAGTTTGATCTATATATTGAGGGTGGGAGCGGAGGGCACGTAATCCCTCATCGTAACTCCTCATAAAATACAGATCAAACTTCATACTGGTAAGTACTCCTTTAATCTTACTATTTTACTTCGGAGTCACGTGAGTGATTCCGTGAAGACTTCAAAGGTCTGATTTCAAACCGTGTAACAGTTTTTATTTCACTCACTGCCGAAGTTTTTGAGGGAGGAAGTGTTATCGTAATCAACCAATGGATCTGCTTTCACAAGAAACAGAAAGGTATTTGTTAACAATAACAACATAAAGAGCTCCCCTGAGCTTAAATTAATATTGCAGTTTGTAATATTCTTTCTGCAATTAAATCAGGCTTATCAACGGTTTACAATAAAAAATGTTCTGAACGTCGTTCCCTTGACCATTCTGCCGTATTGAGAATGTGGTCAACCGGGATGTCCATTCGTTCAGCCGCTGATATGAATGCTGCCCTAGTGGAATGGGATTAAAATATTATTATCTATTCCACAGCTATCAGTACCTGTTTGAGCCACCTTGGAGTGGTTTGGCTCGTACCCCGTCTTGGGGTTTCTGTGGTTGACCCATAGGCTTTCCTCTCCCTCTAAGATTGTGGGTTGTGTCTATATATTGTAGTAGATGGGTCACCACACTCAACCTGGACTCTGGTGGGTAGGCCCGGAATCCCACCAGTGAATAGGGCGTTCCTGGTCCATATAACCATATAACAATTGCAGCACGGAAAACACAGGCCATCTCGACCCTACTAGTCCGTGCCGAACTCATAATCTCGCCTAGTCCCATATACCTGCGAGTTAGGTTTTTACCAGACCTAGAATGATGAACGTGATGCGTCTGGGGTAATCACCATGTTATCCAGCCTAGTTTTATGGAGTGACTGGACTCTGTGAGCGTATACAAGAGCCATAAGCATGAGCGTTTTTAACATAGATTGAGCAAGAGAGGGATCTGGCTGGTGCCATTCTTTGAGATATGTCAATATCACACCGATATCCCATACATGGGTATACGTGGGTTTTTGGGGCTTATTATTATAGTTGCCCTTCATAAGTTTATCTTCAGTGGATGGGATCCCATGCTCTGCTGTCCTGCTGTTTTAGATAAGCAGACAAGGCGCTCCATGCTGTATTTACGGCACTGTAACTCACCTTTTAGTCATGGTGTAGCTATTCCAGGAACTCCAATACGTCAGTGGTTGAATAGTTTGGTATGTTGTCCCTGCGTCGTGGCAGTATTTTACCCATGTTAGCTCTTGGTGTCTGTTCGCAGGGATGCCGACATGGTGGTAATGGTTCCTTTGGATAATCCCAGTCCCTGGTAAGGTCTATTCAAAACCTGTACCCAGGAGTTTGATGTTTTTCTGGCATGGGTGGCTTATGCCTGATACTGGGTTGAGTCAGCAACCATGGTCCACTAGGGAAATCCATAGGTGACTCGCCCACCATGTCGTGATGAACTGGGAACCATGGCTGTGTAGGCCGGTCGGGCACGTTCAATATCTCGGAGACAGATTCCATCTGTATTGCGAAGTGCCCGACTGATGAGGCAGAAGGGAGGAAGGCAAAGCAGAAATTTCCCCTTCCAGCGTGTAGGCATCTATCGCTGCTGCCTCTGATCTGGTTGCTAAGTCACATACATAGGTTACTGGTGATTCCGTCTTGTGCAACCAAATTGATATCTGGCTTTCAAACTGCTTAATACCTTTAGCAGATATTTTGGGTTTGACATCTATTCAATGTTATCATAAATTTTTACCCGTGACGTGGTGTCTCCCACTGTGTTCTAGCTTCCTAGGAAATAGGCAGCTGATAGTTAAAATGTCTTTTGACACACCATTGCCAGATCTGTTTGACCAATTTGTTGCACAATAATGATTTTATGCTCCCCATATGGTTGATATAAGCCACCACCATAGTATTATCAATCCGTAACCACATATGTACGTGCTGCATTTGAAATGCATATGCTTTTTAGCCCAATAGGCGATCACCAATCCCAAGTAGTTGATGCCCGGTGTGTGTAGTAACGATGATTCTGAATTGGTCCATCTGTTACCTGTGCTGGATATGGAGTTTAGTTGCTCCCCAGCCTAAAGTACTGGCATCGGTTTTTAATAACCAAGTTGGGATTGGTGATGATAATAGGGCTGAAAACTATGCCAAATATATGTCTGCCCACCACTGTAATTGTGATATAGCTTCAGTGGGTACATTCATGATTTGATTATAGTGACCCAAGTACCTTGGCAAAGTAACAGTCATATGGATGGAATTGTTATTGAAGCCCAGATAATCCATGGTAGTTAACGGCTTCAATTCTGGTTTATCTGGGCGTGGGATGAACCTCAGAGCTTTAGGGAGCTGTTTCGTAGCTAGAACTGCTGCCACAGCTAATTCCTTTGTTTCCCCTAATATGAGGATATCATCCAATATATGCCATGATTATGCTTGTTTTCTTAATATTTTCATGGCCATTTTTAATATTTATAATAGTTTAGGGCTGAGGTTAGACCATTGGGAATGCTCTATACTGCCATAGTTGCCCTAACCGGGATATCCATTATCCAGGTAAAAAATTTTTAGGTATCTACAATGATCCTAGTGTATGGGTATAAGATAGTTAGCATCTTCCATATCAATGCTCGCCATAAGGTATCGTTTGGAGATCAGATGTCTGGCAGTGACAAAACCCGTCTCCATCTTAAAGTGTATATACTCAACAGATTTATTTAGTGATATTAGATCAATGATGATGCTACATTCACCATCTTTTGTAGTTGTGGTGAATATATTCGATTCAAATTCCAATGGTTCATGTTTACTCCCATGATCCGTTTAGTAATGAGCCTTTCTAGTTCAGCTTGACCTTCTCACTTCTCTTTTTTAGAGGGAGAAAATGCCCTTTGGGCGCATTGCTGAACTGGCAGTAATGTGCCCAATTTGAATTCAAGTTTTTATCCACTAATACTGTTGAGTATATATTAGTTATTTGTGACAGCACCCCATGCTTTATCAACAAGTGCAAATGCCCCCCCCCCGCAGTTAGTAGAACACCCTTATTTAGTGTAAACTGGGAGGAACCAGACTACCTACCTCCATGTTTATTGTTTTTTCATGAAGGCTTAGTTTTGCTGGTATGCTGGTGCTGTCGGTGGGGCGGCGCATTTTCCCACGGCTCCGCTCTGGGCCCCTGTCTAAAAAGAACTTTGGGGGTAATGTGAAGCGGTCGCCAGGCTTTCACCAGTCCTTGTTCGATATTTGCTGGTGGATGCCGAGGGGTGCTGCCAGCTGGGTGTTGGATGCGATGTCCTGCTCGTTCCATGGCCTGCCCTCATGAGGCGCACAGGTTTAGCTGCCTCTCTTCCCGCAGCAGCGGTTTGCATAGCCCCGTATATTTGGGGTTGCGGGCAGGTCTTATATGCACAAATATCAGTCGAGTATCCCAAATTTGGGAACATCTTAGGCGTCAGCACACTCGTGGTGCAACGGGATAGTCTCATCCTGGGAGAACCATCTTGGTGATCATGGCGTCTCGCCTGCCAGGTGAGTATGATCCGTGGAAAAAACGAGCAAAGGCGGTGACATCTTGACCCTCTGTTAGGAGCTTCAAAGTTCGCTGCTTTTAGCTCTTGTCTGCGAGTCTGCTGACCCAGCTGCCTGCGGATTTGCCTCTAGAAAGGCCTACTCCTGCAGGGCTTTGTTTGGGAAGATGGTCGCGTGGAGGAGCCATGTAGTGGCCCACGACACCCAGTAGCTCTTCCTGATCCTGCTCCCCTGGCATACTGCTGTTCTCGTCCGCCTGCCCAGCGTTTAAGCCAGCCCAGCCCTGGCCTCCTTAGCTAGCCTCAAAAGAGGGAGCAAAAGGGTGTGCTATAAATTGGAGGAGGCATAGCTCAAACTCCGTTGTTGCATCAATCCCTCGACAAGGGAGATGGCTAGTGCAATAGCACTGGGGTAGGAGTGTCAGCTCCCTTGGCATTCAGCCAGTGACCCCTCGTTTTCCCTGGAGGTTTTGAACTCCATGACCTCCTCTGGCTTGGGGAGACAGACATACTTATTTTTGCTGTCTCCAGCCTATTCCAGTGTTGGAGGAAGTTGATTCCTGTAGAACCTGTAATTTTGGTAAGGTTTTTGTCTTACCTGTAGTTAGAGGCTGCCTGCCGTTTTTCAGGCGGCATTGTAGCGGTTCCCGGGCGGCGATTCTCCTTGTCAGGAGTCTGCAGGGCTGCCGGTCGGGTTTTTAAATTTCCCTCCGGTCCGCTGCTGTTACCAAACAGCTGTTCAGCGGACCGGCATCAGCGCAGCTCCCTGTCAGCGGTCCGCAGCGTGTGCGGTCCCGTTTGCGCCTATCCCCCTCCACTGTCTGCTCCTTCGCTGGAGTCGAACGGGGGCCGCTTCGTCTGCTGCTTTGCTCCCCCTGGAGCAAAAACCACAAGGCCCGATTAAGGTAAGTACTTACCTCACGTTCCTTGGTTGCGGGAGCGCCCGACTCCCGCTGGCCGCGTGTTGCACAGCTGTGCGATTATGCCGCACCTGCGCACTGGGCTGGGGTCTTCACGGAATCACTCACGTGACTCCGAAGTAAAATCATACCCTTACAATAACACTGGTCATTATCACTGACAGTAATCTCCAACCTTGCTCTCTGTTTTATGTCTAACTTGAGGAATTTAGCACCATGAAATTTGGTCAAGTACCTGGATTTCTCAATAATAAAATGAAAAAAAATATCAATTATATTGCATTCAAAGCTCAAATGTATACAGGAATCAAATGATTGTAGAAAAGAATGAACTTTGAAATGACCCAGTACTTATTGACAATTGTTTTCCATGTTAGATTCATGAAATCAGACAATGAAATAACTTCAGAAGGAGAACATTTGATTGACTTTATCTGGGAAGGCACTATGCCAACTTACCCTTTCTCATATTTCATAGATTTTTAAATATCATCTAAAAATTACTATAGGATGTGTTTCCATTGTTCTTTCAGGCAGTGCATTCCAAATCCTTCTCAAAATAAATCATTGCTTAATTAATTTCCCACCCACATAGCCTGTGGTTCTTTTGCCCATTGCCTTGAATCAGTTGCTGGCCCACTCTACCAATAATAACCAATTCTCGTCTTTCATATATCAACCTGCATTATGATCTGACCATTTTTATAAACTACAATTGACAATGTTATTAATGTTAACATAATTCACTGTGTCAACTCTGAAAGACCACTGTGCTTCTTACCTCATGTACTACTGCTAGGATCCCTGACATCTTGCTGGAGAAACCAAATTGTTTCTCGATGTTGGAAATGCTGGCTCTGAGGAAAATGGAGAAAAGCAGCAGGGACAGATGCAAAATTCCATGGCAGAAGACGAAAAACTGTAAACCAAATTACAGGATGAACAAATTAATGCATTCACCTTCTTAATCAATTACAAATCATAATCAATTGAAGACATTGAGTTCCAGAATGTGCAGAACTTTGCAGTGGATAAATTACGCTTTAGGACATCGGATTTCACAATATGGCATCTTGAAATATAAGAGCTTGGTTGTGGTTATTTTTCATTGGTGTATATTCCTGCTTAATGGAGTTTTGTTTTATTGAATTTGCCGATGTATGTGGCTGATAGCAGCAGGAATTAAAGCCTTGTTTCGGAATTGATGTTCCCACAGTGAGAACCTTAAGGGAAGTGGCTGCTCCAAAATGTAGGTCTCACTTCAAAGAACAAAGAATTTTTCATATTATCAGCCCTGCTGTGTTACATCTTAAGTAAAAGCATGTTTTACAGTGGGATGTTCCATTTCCTAATGGACATTGCATATAGTGTTGTAAGGTATAGAGTATGGGGTATGGTGTTTGCAACACACTGCACTCTTCAGCAAAGTTGCCAACATCTCAGCACTAAATAAGAATGGTTTTCATTCAATTCCTCAGGTGATGTGTGAGAAAAGAAATGTTGCTGGGAAAGTGGAAAATACAAGTTAAATGAATTAAATTCATTTTCTTCCTTTTTATGACCATTGCATGTCTACATTTGGGGGGCATGCTGTGAGGTAGCTTTCAATCCATAACTCCACCCAATTGCTAACATTCTTCTCTTAAGTTAGAATTAGCTGTTGGACATGAAAGGCACTGAATGCTGTCTGATCAAACAGCAGCTTCAAATCTGCATTGCATCCAGGAATTCGGGTTAGAATGAAGCAGGAATCATCCATGCTGCTTTTGTGTGTAGCAGATGTAGCACATCAGAGATTGACCTTGAATGACCTTGAATGAGATAAAAGTCAAGTGACAAAAATGAATGGCAAAAAAAACTCCTAAATACAAACCTAACTAAAAATGTTGCTCACTGTTTCTAAATCATGTCTAAAGATTGATTTTGTGGAATAATGTGATTGTATTTTTGCGTAGAAAAAAATTGCAACAGGTGTGAAACACAGCAGCTGGAAACATTTGAGTCTTATGTTAAATATTCAAATCTAACTTTAAAGTTAGCAACGAGTTACTCTTGGAAAAGTTTAGGCTCTACAATACACCATTTATTCCCCATTCTGCAATAATAAGATCTTTCTAAAAGTCTTCCCAATGGGTGCTTAAGGCCATTCATTTTATTCACTCATGGCCACCCACATTTTGTGTGACGAACTGTTTCAACCTGCAGTCCTGCCGCCACCTTCTTCTAATTTGAACAGAACTTTGCTGACTAGCCTGAGGAGTTTAAAGGTCCTGACCCAAATTACCAAGAATAGAATTGTTGCCATCATATCTTCATTCCATACAATCCCCAACACCTTACTACAATCAAGGTTAAGATGCCTAGACTTACAAGCTTATTAATGCAAGCAATTTTGTGCAATGATTAAAAGACTGAAAACATGTGGTATCCTATGATAGGAATCTGTCACGTAGAAGGGGGCCATTTGGCCCATACTGCCCATGCCTGCCAAAAGGTGAACTTTTAGTTAACCACATTTCCAATCAATTGGTTTATTGCCATTCCTCATAAGCACATTTTTCTTAATTACCTTGTTGAATAATCCATTTTCTTTGCTGCTTTATATATAATCATCGATGCCAATGAATCTACCAAAGTAAAAGGAAGAATAGTTCTCAAATTTAATCTATCAAAATAACATTTGACATCCTTGAGAATCTGCTGGAAATAATTGGCAATTAATTACAAAGAAACAGAATGAATGGTGTTGATATTTATTGGCATTTTTATGCTGAGGCTGAAATTGCATTCTGTGGATCAGGTGATTACAAAGCAATGGCAAGGGATGGGGTTGGGTGGGGGAGTGGAAGCAGGGAGGAGTGGAGTGGAGTGTTGGGGTTGGGTTAGGGTTAGCAGAGTTTAGTAGAAAGCTGCTTTCACGGTTGAGAGTAGGAAGAGTGCTTCCCCCCCCACACCCTCCCCATGGCCTGTTATAATGAGGGGTTACTGTATTTGACCCATATAATTTGCCAGATGACTGATATTAGTGGGAACTTGCTTTAGATAAATTCCAGAGGTGCTGCTGAGGCAGACACCCTCCAGAGTTGCCGCTGAGAAGCCGTGGCCAGACCTTTGAGGTAGGAGCTCAGGGTCTCGCGGGACAGAGCTTCATGGGCCTGAGCCCGGGCCTCGTGGGGCTGAGCCCGCGGCCATACGGTGCCTGGGTCGGGGGAGCCCGCGGCTGGGGCCCGGGTTGCAGCCACGGAGGCGTCTGGAGAGGAACCGGCGGCGATAGTGGAGAGGTCGGCGCGGCAGTTGATGATGGCATCGACCGACAGACAAGGACGGACACGTGGAAGTGAGGACGCCGTTGCCGAGGGAAGGAACAAAGGAGGACCCGGTGTGTGGGGGTGGGGGAAGAACAATGGACAATGGAGCAGCCAGCATGAGGAGCGGGAGAACAAAGGCGGAGAAAATCAATGTGCATTGTAGCCACTCAGATATTAAATAGTCCACCAGCACTTTTTGAATGATTGGTTAGCACTCCAGCGATGATTTATGATGTCTCTGGCAGACTTTCTCTTTTAAGAGCACCAATGGATATTGCTAACTACAATGGATGTAATCATAATGAAACATTTCTCTGACTTTAGAAGATTATTTGGTATGTTGATGAATACACTCTTGAATTTCTATCGGGGTATGCTGGAAATCATATTGGCTGATTGCATCACAGCCTGGTTTGGCAACTTGAACATTCAGGAATGAAGGGGATTACAGAGATGCTGCTGCATCCATCACAGGTACTGACCTTCCCAGCATCGGAGATATCTACAAGAGATGCTACTTCAGGAAGGCAGCCAGTATCATCAAAGACCCACTCCACCCTTGCCATGCTTTTTTTCGCTCTAAGGCTGAAGGTATTGGAGTCTGAAACCCTTGACCGCCAGGTTCAAGAATAACTTCTTTCCAACAACCATCAGACCCTTGAATACTGCACAATACTGGACAGTCTTTGGTTACATGAACGACTTTGTTTCCCCCCCCCACTAGTATTGGGGTTATTAATTTATTAAATTGTTGTTTATTATTCTGTGTTTTGTGTATTCTGTGTAAATGTTCTGTGTGTATTGTGTTTACAGATCTGTTACGCTGCTGCAAGTAACAATTTAATTGTTCCGTTAGTGGTACATATGACAATTCAACACTCCCAGTTCTTGAGAGTAACACTGTATACAGTGCATCTACCTCAGCTGAGTTCCTAAATTCCTGGCTTCTTAATGCAGATCTCTTTTGGGACTGAATCTATCATGTTTGCTTTTGTCACAATAATGTTTCAAAATCATCTTGAAAGAATTCAAGATGAAACACATTTTATTGTCACTAGAATCTGTTCTCAGTTGGATTTTGAAGCAGTTTAACGAAGTACTCAGCAACAGTGAATTTGCAAGAACTTATATAAATTGTAGAGATGGCAGGTTTGTAAAAGCAAACAATGAACTCAAATGCTGTTTAAAATGTCATTAATTGGTAAATAACTCATTTGATACTGCATCGGTACTCATGTCACCTGCATGTGTTAGAAGGGCAGTTTTACTCTTACAAGCAGATGCTGAGAGCTTTCAGAAATAAACTTTTAGCTGTGGAGCAAAACAGCAAGTTATGAAAGTAGTGAAGCAACTATTCAGCAAACTTGTTTAGAAACGTACTGCACCTAGATGATGAAATCATTTAAAGTATTTAAACTTCATATTAACCTCTACTGTATAATAGCCTTTGTTTTATTTTAGGATTAAGTATTTGGAACACAATTCAGGCACTCTGGGCAATGGCATGTTTGCCCTAATACAGTTTAATATTGAACAATGTACAATATTTACACAGGCTTTGGATGCTTCAAGTACACAGAACTCTGTATCACATAGCATAGCAGCAGAATGGCTCCCAAACAAAATATTATTAATCCATGTATTTCATACTCAAGAGATGACGTGCTTAATGGAACAGGAAATAATGCCAATGTACTGCAGTATGTGGAGAGTAGAGGGAGGAGGGTGGTGGTGTGTGCTTTGGGTAAGATAAAGGGCGGTAGGTCTTCAGTAGAATTTGATGGGAAGAGGAAGCATATCATATCAATATTCATTCCAGTGGGTTGTAAGCTATCCAATTAAAATATGAGATATTGTTCTCCTAATTTACATTTAATCTCATCTGTGGGTACAACAGAAACTTGGGGCCATTGGAATTAGTCACCTCTCTGGGAAGTCACCTTTTTGGAAAGACTAGGTTAGTATAAAACATACAAAATTCCTAAAGAGCTTGATAGATTAGAACGAAGGAGGATGTTTTCCCTGTATGAGGAGACGAGAACCAGGAGACAGCATTTTAGAATAATTGGTAACTCAATTTGTAATGAGATGAGAAGAAAAACCTTTATTCAGAAATTCCCTACCACAGTGTGGTAGGTTCTGTCATTATGTTCATTCAAAAGACAGTTCAATAGATTACTGGATATGACGCGAATCACAGGTTCTGGGGAAAGTGCTGGAAAATTGTGCTATGGCGGAAAATCAATCATGATTTTAATTAATTTTGAATCGGGCTCAAGGGGGCAGAAAGAATATTCCTGCTCCTATTTCTTTTGTTCTTATATTCTTCAGGGAACTTTTTATTTAAACTGCAAGTTTATCATTTAGAAAACTTCGTATAAAATGTGTTGAAAGGAGATTCAAAGGTAACATTCAAAAGTGAACTAGATAATTACTTGATGGGAATGAAGTAATGGGCGATATGTAAAGAGCAAATGAGGCGGTTTTAATCAGAGAGAAAGCCAAATGGCTGAATAGTTTGCTTTACTGTGTAATTTCATTATTTTTTTTCGATTTGTCACACAATGTGTCATTCAGTCATACAATCATAGAAGCCTAAAATCTGTGGTAGAAAGGTTACTGGAGAGGATTCTGAGGAATATGATGAACTTGCATTTGGATGGATGGGTTGATTAGGGATAGTTCACATGTTTTTGCACATGGCAGATCATGTCTGAAGAATTTGAATTCGTTTTTTTGAAGAGGTAACCAAGAAGGTTCACAATTCAAGGTATACATAATCTATATATAGACTTCAGCAAAAACTTTGATAACATTTCGCGTTTATAGGCTGCTCCAGAAGATTAGATTGTATGGGATCCAGGGAGGGCTAGCTAATTGGATACAGGATTGGCTTCATGGTAGGAAGCAGACGGGTGATGGTGGAAGGTGTGGGAAAGAAGTGCCGATGCTGGAATAAACCAAAGATAGACACAAAAAGCTGGAATGTCAGCGGGTCGGACAGCATCTGTGGAGAAAAGGAATAGGTGATGTTTCCGGTCGAGACCCGTCTTCAAACTGAGAGTCAGGGAAAAGGGGAATGAGAGATATAGAGACGGTGATAAAGAGAGATATAGAACAAATGAATGAAAGATGCGCAAAAAAAAACAATGATAAAGGAAACAGCCATTGTTAGCAGCCACGAGTTACAGGCAATGAAACTTCCCAGGAAGACAAAGAAACTAGTACAATGACTAGGGTGGGGGAGGGACAGAGAGAGAGGGGATGCAGGGGTTACTTGAAGTTAGAGAAATCCAAAATCATACCACTGCGTTGTAAGCTGCTCTGGCAAAATATGAGGTGCTGTTCCTCCAATTTACGTTTGGCGTCACTCTGACAATGGAGAAGGCCCAGGACAGAAAGGTCAATGTGGGAATGGGAGTTAATGTTTTGGCAACCGAGAGATGTGGTCGGCCCAGATGGAGTGAGCAAAAATTTTCAGCGAAACGATCGCCCAGTCTACGTTTGGTCTCGTGTTTGAAACTATATTGAATGTAGTTGTAGGGAGAAAAGTGAGGTGGGAGCGGCAGGAACCGGGTGATAGGTGGATACAGCTGAGGGGAGTTTGATTGGCAGAGAGACACTTGGCTTCAACTTTCATGTGATTTTTTAAGTACCTCCAACTCTTCTCTCCTTTTGTAATTTCCCAATTATTACTTGACAAACAGACTTTTTTAAAGAGAGGGTGAAAATCTTTAAAAATTGTATCTTTTCATCAAACAACTATCCCAGACAAAATGCCTGGAAAGGGGTAAGGCTTTTAAAAGCAATAAATCTATTTGCACCATTCTTACAATCATGTTGTGTGGGACAGAAATTAAGTACAAATGATGCCAATGTAAATGTAATTTGTTAGTGTGTCTCCACATATAAAGACCGAATGTACTTCTGAATGTCTTGTTGAATTTTCACATGTTTCCACCTCCCTGCTTTTGATAAGTAATCCCATGGTCATCCACTTAGTCTGTCAGTACCTCTTCCCTTACTCCTTCCTTACTCGTTCATCTAATCTGGGAATGCAAACCAACTCCATAATTTCTTAGTTCTCAAAGTTTCAAGGTCAATCTCAGTTTATTGCCACGTGTACTAATTAAGGTACAGTGAAATTTGAGTTACCATACAGCCATACTAAGTGAAACGTTACAAGATACCCAACCATATAAAAGTTAACATATCACAATGGATTCCACATTCCTTACTGTGATGGAAAGCAATAAAGTTCAATCTTCTTCGTCTTGTTCTCCCGCAGTTGGTGCGGTCAAAACATCCACAGTCGGGCAATCAAAGCCCCCGCAGCCGACGATCGAAGCCCTCGTCGGGACGATCGAAACTCCTGTGTTGAGGCGGTTGATACTGTCTCGGCGCCATGGAGCTCCTGAGTCCGCCTCTTCTGACCAGAGACCGCGGGCTTCACGATCTTAAAGTCCACAGGTCCCGCGGTTGGAGTTTCGATCCCCGGCAAATGTTAAACTCCCGTAGACTCCTGCGGCTTGGAGCGCCCGTCGGTCTCCAGGAAAGGCAGCGCCACTCCACGATGTTAGGCCGCAGTGGGGACGGAGATGCGATACGGAAAATAAATTTGCATCTCCGTCGAGGTAAGTGATTGAAAAAAAGTTTCCCCCAATCCCCCACATAAAACAAACCAAGGAACATTCAAACATGCTTTTTAACACATACTAAAACTAACAAAAAGATGAAAGGACAGACTGTTGGCAAGGCAGCCACTGTTGGTGGCACTGTTCTGATGAAGAGTCCTAAACCTGACACCTTTTTTTGTTTCCACTGATGTGGCCTGATGTGCTGAGCTTGTCCTCATATTTTCTGATTTTATTTCCGATTTCCCACATCTGCAATTTAAAAAATAAATGTATGTAACTCCATTCCCGTAGCTTGCAGATCATTGTCTGCCTACATAATATGCTGCACTCCCTTGGGCAGAACTGAAGATCTAAGGCAGACATCACCTCACCTAAGATAAAAGAAAATTTACGCAATCAATTCTGTCAGATTTTCTTGGATATTCTCTGTGTTCTAACTTCTGAAATATTGCTGTTGGTAGCTGTCGTTTTTAGAATTGCAACACTTTCCTTTATCCTGAATTTCCCCAGAAGGTGAAAGATGGCATAAGATTTTTGAGAGTTAAAGGTTATTGTTTACACGTTACAGGTTTATTGAAGAGTCTAAAGGCAAGCGTGTTTAATTGACATATGAATCAGGACAGGACTGGATGTCCGCGTTTTATTATTCTTTGTCTGTGTTTTTATGTAGTTTTTGTTATTTTATGTTGGGGTGTGTGTGGGGGGGGATGGGGGTGGGGTGGGAGGGGGGGGGGGAAACTTTTGAATCTCTCCCTGCACTGGAGACCCGACCTTTTCTCGTCGGGTCTCAGTTGTCGTTGAGGCCGCAACGAGGAGTGGCCTCCAACGGGAATAAGCCGGGGACTCTGGTGCCGACTCACCGTTGCCGTCGCGGAGCTGGCCGAGACCGGAGCGGGTGGAGCGGTGGAGGAGCGCTGCTGCTGCTGCTGCCGCTGCTGCGCTGCTGCCGCTGCTGCTGCTGCTGCCGATGCCGCTGCTGCTGCTGATGCGAAGGCTGCTACTGCGGGTCTGCGGACGGCGGCACCGGGAGCCCGCGGATCTCCGGGGGGAGACCGCGTTTCGGGGCTCCTGCAACGGCGAATTCTCCCGCCCGTGTTGCGGGGTTGAAGAGCTCCTGGAGCGGGGCCTGACACCACTGCCCCGCGCGGCTGGAATGGCCGCGGGACTTTGCGAGCGCACGCCGGGGTCTCCAACACCAAGACCCGGTGTGCGACCTCGCACCACCCGGCGTGGCTTTAATGGCCGCGGGACAATCGCCATCGCCAGCCGGGGGCTTTGACTTTGACTCTGTTGGGGTAGCTTTGTCTGACATCGGGGGGGGGGGAGAGTGCAGTGGAGAGACACTTTTTTTTTGGCCTTCCATCACAGCTATGTGATGGATGTTTATGTGAAATGATGGCATAAGTTGTGTTTTGTCTAGTTAAAGTGTATTGTTGGCACAGAAACAGGTTTATTGAAGACCTCCAGGGGTCCAAATGACAATTTAATTGACTCTTGACTCAGGACTCTGGAACAATGCAATTTCTACTTGTCCAGCTTCACAGGCACATTATTGCAACAATACAAAGAATTAATGTACAATAAATAATAATACAATAAATTGTCAGTTATGGAATGCAACAAAACCAAAACAGTGCAAGTCAAATTATGTGGTGCAACCATACATAAAATCCATCGTAGTTTATTGCTGAGGTAGGGTTGTGGTTAGGGTTGTGCATGGTGGTTAAAGAACCTTATGGTGATGGGAAGAAGCTGTAAGCAATGGCTCTCAGGCTCCTGTGCCTTCTTCCTGAAGGTAGGAACAAGATGAGAGGGTGGCCAGGGTGATGTGGGTCTTTGATGATATTAGCTGCCTTCTCGAGACACCGTGACCAGTAGATCACTTTGATGGTGGCGAGGTCAAAACCTGAATTGGACAGGATCATGCCCACCGTTTTTCACAGCCTCCTTCTTTCTCGGGCATTCAAGTTACTGAATCAGGCCATGGTAGAACCAGTCAGTAAGGTCTCCACCTGTAGAAGCTCGATAGAATATTAAGCAAAATGCTGAATATTGATAAATTACGACTCAAACTCTTTATTCTTTATTTGTCACGACCGCCTTCATGTTGGACGTGTTCTGAAAATTCTTCATCATAAGATTATGCCATCTGTTTGTATTGAAAGCTTCAAGGTTGATGGTACCTTAATTGTAAAGACAACAGCCTTTCATTTGATCAGAGTGACCATTTAATCAGAGCTTCAGAATTGTGAACCAATTTCATGTATGTTACTTCCTACCGGCAGTGAACCCAGATTTATTTTTTTGCAATTGAAAACTTTCTTCTTATGGTAAAGCTTTGAGGAGGGCAACTAACAATAGTATAGCTTACTGATCACAAAGTTCACTGATCAGAGCACCGGAGAGGTGATACAATGTGTGTGGAAGGTGCCTCAGAAACGGCTTTGTGTGAGGTGGCAGCAGGTCACTGGCCTGCTGTAAAACCTGTCACAACTCAGCAAAGAGCAGGTACAGGTTCTGAAGAAGGGTTTCGGCCCGAAACGTCGCCTATTTCCTTCGCTCCATAGATGCTGCTGTACCCGCTGAGTTTCTCCAGCATTTTTGTGTACCTAAAGAGCAGGTACAGTTCTGTTTCCTTCTCTTGTAGTTAGACAGAGGGATGCAAGCAGAAGCCTCCACGTGGCGGATCTCGGGCAATGCTGACGACAGAAACTGTATACACAGTGACTGACTGAAGTAGCCAATTCTGCAAACCTGGTATTTCATCCCAAAGTTTCCTATTATACAGGAAAGGAAAAAAAAACACCTAACTTCCAGTCTACTCCCAATATTTGGAAGGAATGGACAGATGACATTTCAATAGATAACAGACAATAGGTGCAGGACTCGGCCATTCAGGCCTTTGAGCCTGCACCACCATGCACTGTGATCATGGCTGACCAAAACTGCACACAATACTCCAGGTGTGGACTCACCAGTACAATTGCAGAAGGACCTCTTTGCTCCTATACTTAACTCCTCTTGATATAAAGGCCAACATGCCAGTAGCTTTCTTCACTGCCTGCTGTACTTGCATGCTTTCAGTGACTGATGAACAAGGACACCCAGATCTTGTTGTACTTCCCCTTTTCCCAACGACGCCATTTAGATAGTAATCTGCCATCCTGTTTTTGATACCAAAGTGGATAACCTCACATTTATCCACATTAAATTTCATCTGCCATGCATCTGCCCACTCCCCCAACTTGTCCAAGTCACCCTGCATTCTCATAGCATCCTCCTCACAGTTCACACTGTCACCCAGCTTTGTGTCATCTGCAAATTTGCTAATGTTACTCCAAATCCCTTCATCTAAATCATTAATGTATATTGTAAATAGCTGCGTTCCCAGCACAGAGCCTTGCAGTACACCACATGCCTGCCATTCTGAAAGTGACCCATTAATCCCTACTCTTTGTTTCCTGTCTGCCAACCAATTTCTATCCATGTCAGTACCCTACCCTCAATACCATGTGCTCTAATTTTGCCCACTAGTCTCCTTTGTGGGACCTTATCAAAGGCTTTCATTTTCCTAGTTACAGCCTCAAAATATTCCAAACAATAGTCAAGCACGATTGCCCCTTAAATCCATGCCGACTCGGACCGACCCTTTTACTCCTATTCAAATGTGTCGCCATTTCATCTTTTATAATTGACTCCAGCATCTTCCCCACCACCGATGTCAGGCTAACTGGTCTATAATTCCGTTTTCTCTCTCCCTCCTTTCTTAAAAAGTGGGATAACATTAGCTACCCTCCAATCCAGAGGGAGTTTGCTTTGTTAGTTTACTTTGTTTACTTTGTTAGTAGGTAAATTGAATTATGCATTTTGCTTTGGTTTGTCATTCCTGTATTTCCGTGAAGCTGACCTTGGTGTGAAACTTTACTCGGTGCAGATAAAATATGCCATAATTTCTAAACCTCAGCTTTTGATTGGAAGCGCCATTGACCAGCCTTAGATTGAAATCAAAACAAGTAATAAAACTTCAGAAGGAGCCCAGCTAGTAGTTTTGGTGTGCAGAACACTTTTTCTCCTTCCTCTAAATTAATTGGCCGAAGTCCAACTATTATTACACTAGCTAGCAAACTGCAAATCACTAATTCCTCTTTATTTACTCTTTTGAAAGTTGCTTCTGTTGGGCGCAATTTAGATCTGGACAACATACCAGGTCCACTCTGCTGCGGGACTAATTAACAGCCAGCCAGCATAATTTGCTTCTTATTCAATGTGGACGTGATATCTGTTTTATGGAATTACAGTATTATCAATGAAGGCATCTAGGACTCGCAGTTATTTCACTTCTCTTATCAAGAGACAAAGCTGCCTGGTGAGTATGGTATTCAATGTGCTTGTTCCTTTTTTTTATGATTAGTATGGAACTAATTTAAACCATTCTCGACCAAATAAGTGAGCATCCCACATACGAAAGGGAAAGAAAGACATTACAAAACTCTTTGGAGCAAAGAATTACTGCTAAATGTGGTTATGAAATGAGTCAAAGACACAACAGTAAGTTTGTTTCACAATGTAAAGAGATAAAAGACCAATGAACCTGGAAGGGTGACGTTGATTTGCCCATTTTGAGAGTTTGAGAACTTCTTTGGTCTTCATTGAATTGTGCCATTGAATCGGATGTACTTCTGAGACGGTAGACCTATTCTTTATTTAATATTTTATCTGAAAGATAGCTTCTTTGATGGTTTTGTATTCTTTCCTTACTCTGATGTGCTTCAATATTATTTGTATAAATGCTTTAAAATGTTTTCAGAAGGTGATCACTGTATGAGAGACCAAAGGCAGTGTCAAATTGCTGAGTTGGGATTGAGGTTAGCTAAATTCAGAGTGTGATTGATAATATTCTGTGTGAATATTTCTGTGGACACATTGGGGTTCAGCACCAGTTATCTGGCTCTGGCAGCATCAAAGACATGTGAAATTCTTATAAGCCAGTCGAATTGAAAATCTCAATATTTAAGAAATGAATAAAAATGGATTCCATGTTACAGTTTCCTTGTTGCTATTTGAAAAAAGTAAATTAATTTCAATGTAATTCCTTCATAACAAGGAAGGAAAATAATATGTTTGATAGAAAACAGCAAATGCCCAAATTAATTTTGTTAACACATTCTGCAGTTTGCCTGAATCACATTTAGACTGAATCTAACTAAAAAGTTACTGCTGTAAACTATCGCCAAACTAATTCCACAGAGGCCCTTACTGTTTTTGCTGTGGTGAATTTGTGATTAGTGAGGTTTTGAAGTGCAAATCAATTGGAATTCTGTATAAGAACTCAACATTTATCAATAATTTATATAGATTGCTATCAGTAATTTATCCTGAAATTTATTTTCTGGAAGTTCCTTTGCTTTGATCTGTATTACTTAGCATTGCTCGTTCACATTGGAGAAAAGTCAGTAATATCAACTAACGAACAATTATTTACAGCTGTTTAACTCGAAAAATGACACATTTTTTAAAGCAGCATTCTTTATAGTGGCTTCCTTTGCTGAGACAGACTTTCTTAGAGAAACATACAGAAAAATATACAAACCCCAACATTTAAACATTTGTACTATCAATTGAAACAAGGAAATGGCAGAACAGTAAAATTAGTACTTTGGTTCTGTCTTCACTAAGGAAAACACAAATAATTTCCCAGAAATACTAGGGGACCGATGATCTCGTGGTAGGGAGGAACTGAAGGGAATCCACATTAGTCAGGAAATGGTGTTAGGTAAACTGTTGGGACTGAAGGCAGATATATGCCCTGGGCCTGCTGGTCTGCATCCCAGAGTACTCAAAGAGGTGACCCTAGAAATTGTGGGTACATTAGTGATCATTTTTGAATCTTCTCTCAAGTCTGGATCAGTTCCTGTGAACTGGAGGACAGCCAATGTAACTGCACATTTGAAGAAAGGAGGGAGAGAGAAAATGGGGAATTATAGACCAGTTAGCCTTACATCGGTAGTGGGGAAGATGCTTGAGTTGATTATTAAAGATATTAGCGCAGCGCATTTGGAAAGCAGTGACAAGGTCGGTCAAAGTCAGAATGGATTTATGAAGGGGAAATCATGCTTGATTAATCTTCTGGAATTTTTTGAGGATTGAACAAGTAGAATGGATAAAAGAGAGCCAGTGGATGTGGTGTATCTGGACTTTCAAAAAACCTTAGACAAGGTCCCACACAAGAGATTAATGTGCAAAATTAGAGCACATGGTATTGGGGGTAGGGTATTGAAATGGATAGAGATCTTCTCTCCTTCTCCCCAGAGATGCTGCCTGTCCCACTGAGTTACTCCAGCATTTTGTGTCTGCCTTGGATAGAGAACTGGTTGGCAGGCAGGAAGTAAAGAATTAGGAATTAACGGGTCTTTTCCAGAGTGACAGGCAATGACCAGTGGGGTGCCGCAAATATATACAATATATATTAACGATTTAGATGAGGGAATTTGAGGAAGGACATTATTGCTATTGAGGGAGTAGGTTCACCAGGTTAATTCCCGTGATGGCGGGACTGACATATGATGAAAGAATGGGCCGACTGGGCTTGTATTCACTGAAATTTAGAAGGGATCTTAAAGGATTGGACAGGCTAGATGCAGAAAAAATGTGCTCCAAAAATGGGAAATTTTCTCCGTCATTGTTCTCGGTACGTTTTGCATGGCGAGTGACTTCATTATGTGGGTGTCTGACAGGGGAAATATATTATCTATGCAAGTTCAATTATTGCAGTAATGTTACACTTGAGGAAAAGTTGTTTACTTTGCACATAATGCTGAAAGAAACCATGTTATGTAATCAAATATCTGAGCTTTGCCTCCCTGACACTGACAGTTTCTACCTCCCCGACACTGCCAGTTTCCTTTGTTAGTAGGTAAATTGGATTATGCATTTTGCTCTGGTTTGTCATTCCTGTATTTCTGTGAAGCTGACCTTTGTGTGAAACTTTACTCGGTGCAGACAGAAGAAGTCATACTTTTTAAACCTCAGCTTTTGATTGGAAGAGCCATTGACCAGCCTTAGATTGAAATTGAAACGTAAGTAATAAAACTTCAGAAGGAGCCCAGCGTGTAGTTGTAGTGGGCAGAACACTTTTTCTCCTTCCTCTAAATTAATTGGTTGGAGTCCAACTATTTTTATATCAACTAGCAAACTGCAAATCACTAATTCCTCTTTTATTTTACTCTTCTGAAAGTTGCTTCTGTTGGGTGCAATATAGATCTGGACAACATACTTTCGGTTCACTTTGCTGTTGGACTAATTAACAGCCAGCCAGCAAAATTTGCTTCTAATTCAATGTGGACATGATATCTGTTTTATGGAATTACAGCATTATCAGTGACGGCTTCTAGGACTCGCAGTTACATCACTTCTCTTATCAAGTGACAGCTGCCTGGTGAGTATGGTATTCAATGTGCTTGTTTCTTTTTTATGATTAGAGATGTACTAATTTAAACCATTCTCAATCAATAAGTGAGCACCCCACATACGAAAGAGAAAGAAAGACATAGCAAAACTTTTTTGAGCAAAGAATTGCTAAATATAGTCATGAAATAAGTTAAAGGCACAACAGTGAGTTTGTCTCACAATGTAATGAAGTATAAGACCAATGAATCTGGAAAGGTGATCTGTTGATTTGCCTAGTTTGAGAGTTTGAGAACTTCTTATGTCTTCACTGAATTGTGCCTTTGAATCAGACATGTACTTCTGAGACGGTAGACTTATTACTGATTTAATCTTTTATCTGAAAGGTAGCTTCTTTGAGTGTCTGGTATTCTTTCCTTACTCTGATGTGCTTGAATATTATTTGTATAAATGCTTTAAATTTTTTTCAGAAGGTGATCACTGTAAATTTCACTGATGACTATGATAGACCGAAAGCAGTGTCAAATTGCAGAGTTGGGATTGAGGTTAGCTAAATTCAGGATGTGTTTAATAATATTCTGTGGGAATATATCTATGGACACATTGGGGTTCAGCATCAGTTATCTGGCGCTGGCAGCATCAAAGACATGTGAAATTCTTAATAAGCTAGTTGAATTGAAAATCTCAATACTTAAGAAATGAATAAAAATGGATTCCTTGTTACTGATTGAAAATTTCAATTAATTTTGATATAATTCCATCATAACAAGGTAAAAGTAATTTGTTTGATAGAAAACAGAAAATGTCCAAACCAATTTTGTTGACACATTCTGCAGTTTCCCTGAATCACATTTACACTGATTATAACAAAAAAGTTGCTGCCGTGAACTATTGCCAAACTGATTCCATATAGACCCTAAATGGCACATCCCACTTAGGCAATCTTTTATGTGACTTCAGAAGAGTATGGGGTCACCCCATAGTCGCCACATGTTCGCTGGTGTTTACTGGGATGTCGCCTGCATGGTCGTGAGTAGTTTCCTCAGTTTTGCAACAAGTCATAACGTCATTCTGGTCGCCGCTAATTTTTCAACATTAGCGGCGACATCTGTTTTGACCCCATGGATCGTAGCTTGTAATCTTGTGACATAGGTGGTAGCAGGTCGCCAGGATGACGTAGGTTGTCGCAGGTGACGTAGGTTATCGCTGGTGCTGACCGCGGTGAATTCCATTGGCGACTACCTACATCAACCTACGTCAACCATCTTCAGTTGTCTTCAGCTGTCGCCGACAGGGTCGTTGCTTGTCGTAGCTTGTCGTGGATGGACGTAGGTTGACTTTGGTTGTCGTAGGTTGTCACCTGTGTGGTTGTAGGTGGACGTCCTAATGGGTCGCCGATTGTCTGTAGCTTGCCGTAGCTTGACGTTGACTAGGTGGTAAGTTGTTGTAGCTTATCGTAGACATTGTCGTAGGACGGTCGACTATGACAGTTGCCGGCAGTTGCCTAAAAAATTGCCGAAGTGGGACAGGCCGTTACTATTTTTGCTGTGGTGAATTTGTGATTAGTGAGGTTTTGAAGTGCAAATCAATTGGACTTCTGTATAAGAACTCAACATTTATCAATAATTTATATAGATTGCTGTCAGCAATTTATCCTGAAATTTATTTTCTGGAAGTTCATTTGCTTTGATGTTATCATAGCTCGTTTGCATTGGAGAAAAGTCAGTAATATCAACTAACAAATAATTATTTACAGCTATTTAACTTGAAAAATAACTTACATTTTTAAAGCAGCATTCTTTATAGTGGCTTCCTGAGACAGACTATTTCCTATCGAAACATACAGAAAAATATACAAACCCTTACATTGAAACCTTTGTACTATCAATTGAAACAATGAAATGGCAGACCAGTTAAATTAGTACTTTGGTTCTATCTTCACTAAGAAAAACACAAACAATTTCCCTGAAATATTAGGGGACCGAGGATCTTGTGGTAAAGAGGAACTGAAGGGAATCCACATTAGACAGGAAATGGTGTTGGGTAAACTGTTGGGACTGAAGGCAGATAAATCCCCAGGACCTGATGATCTGCATCCCAGAGTACTCAAGGAGGTGGCCCTAGAACTTGTGGATACATTGGTGATCATTTTCGAATATTCTCTCGACTCTGGATCAGTTCCTGTGGACTGGGGGGTAGCCAATGTAACTCCACTTTTTAAGAAAAGAGGGAGAGAGAAAATGGGGAATTATGGACCAATTAGCCTGACATCAGTAGTGGGGAAGACGCTTGAGTTGAGGGGAAATCATGCTTAATTAATCTTCTGGGATTTTTTGAGGGTGTAGCAAGTAGAATGGATAAAGGGAGAGCCAGTGGATGTGGTGTATCTGGACTTTGATAATGTCCCACACAGGAGATTAGTGTGCAAAATGAGAGCACATGGTATTGTGGGTAGGGAATTGACATGGATAGAAAACTGGTTGGCAGACAGGAAGCAAAGAGTCGGAATTAACGGGTCCTTTTTTAAATGGCAGGCAATGACTAGTGGGGTTCCGCAAGGCTCAGTGCTGGGACCCCAGTTATTTACGATATATATTAGCGATGAGGGAATTAAATGTGACTTCTCCAAGTTTGCAGAAGACACAAAGTCCAGTGGCAGTGTGAGCTGTAAGGAGGATACTATGAGGTTGCAGGGTGACGGATAGGTTGGGTGAGTGGACAGATGCATGGCAGATGCAGTATAATGTGGATAAATGTAAGGTTATCACTTTGGTGGCAAGAACAAGAAGGCAGATTATTATCTGAATGGTGTCAGATTAGGAAAAGGGGAAGTGCATCGAGATCTGTGTGTGCTTGTGCATAAGTCACTGGAGTATTGTGTGCAATTTTGGTCATATTCTTTTAGCAGAGGAAACTTGAACAGGTGATGGCTCCCAAAAGGCAGACTCGCAGGGGTAGGGCACAATCCTTCAAAAAGCCTGCCATGCATGTGTTGCACACCCAGGAGGAGGAGTGGCAGTAGGACATGCCACAGGAGTTGATAGCCCTGCATGAGCGACCCCTGGAAGAGGAGAACAGGGAGGTAGTCAATGTCCCCACCACCACCCCTCCATCCTTCACTGCCACATTTGAAGGCAGCAAAAGTGTAAAGGTTTTAAATGCAGACAAATCCTCCTCTTGCAGCACATTCATCAGGTGATCATACTATCCAAGCCTCAATCTTCTTTGCAAGAGGGGCTTCACCCTCTTGTGCTTCCTCTTCACCCTTGTCCTTTCCCTTCTGCCTTTCTTGAAAGGCTGATGAAGCAAAAAGGCTGCTGCTGACAGCAGTAGATGTACTTTTTGTCACATCCACCTAACTAGTTCCTTCCCTGCTCGCATGGTTCAGAATGATTTTAAAAAACAACCTGGGTGGCTTTTATTGTTAGAAACAAAATCCATTCATGACATAATTTTATCATGTGATCATCTGAGCTGTAACCAGTCAACGCTGGTCGTTGTTGGTTTTCAGTTTGGTTGTTTGAGGTCGAAGGGGTTGTAGTTCAATAGCTGAACAATTTAACAGAGACCATCCTCAAGTAAAACGTGCATGGTCGAAGCCAGTCTTTAACATAGTCGACAGAGGTCGCTGTAGGTTGAAGGAGGTTTTCTTCATAGTCGAGTAAGGTTTTCAACATATGCTTGGGAGGTGGTAGGAGATTGCAGGTCACCTCAACCTTGATTTTTTTTGGGTGGCGGGCAAGATCACCAGAGGTTGCTGTTTAGGTCTCCTTAGTGGGACAGGCCCTTGAGATTTAGTTCTTAGGTCTAATGGAATCAAGGGATATAGGGAAAAAGCAGGAACGGGGTACTGATTTTAGATGATCAGCCATGATCATATTGAATGACAGTGCTGGTTCGAAGGACTAAATGGCCGACTCCTGCACCTGTTTTTCTATGTTTCTTTGTTTCTTATTCCTTAAAGCATATGCAACCAATATTTCTTAACCAAATGTGTTATAGGAGCTGTAATTGTTTTATTGCAGGCACATACAACCACTGAATAATGTAACAAAATAAATTTGCCACAATCAATATCCAAACATTCACAGCCGAATGAACATTAGACTTAAGTCAAAGTGTGCAGATATCTGCAGTAGTCATTGGTGTTCCAGTACAAAATACTGCACCATTTATTCATCACAATATCATTGCATAGAACTTCATTCTGAACCCTGCGAAAGGCACACAACTCCCGATGTCTTACATAGCTCCTTTGCATCATCTCCTTTCATCATTATCATCATACTCATAATCATACTTTATTAGCCAAGCATGTTTTGCAACATACGAGGAATTTGATTTGCCATAGTCATACCAATAATTGGTATCATTGTTTTAAATGTAGAAACAGATGTTGGTTTGCACAAAAGGACAATAAGCGTGGGAGTAGCTCAGTGGGTCAGCCAGCATCTCTAGAGAACATGGATAGGTGACCTTTTGGGGTAGGACATTTCTTCAGGCTGTTGCCTGTTTTAAATGCCTATGAGGAACCTAATTGGGCCTCTGTACTTTTATGTATTGGCTACCAGCTCTTATTGGTTAAAATCCTGCAGGTGTGCTTCAAAGTTTCTGGTATGCTGTGTAACTCTTTATCAAGGTTTCCTATGTTTGTTTTTCTTCCATTAACTCACTATCTCTGCAAAAGAAATGATAAGAATAAGAGCTAAACTATAATCACTTAACCTGCTAGTAAATCTAATGAAATAATTTGACATGATCAAGTTCAACATGGGCTGTGGCTCCGATTGGCATCCATGCTAATACCTGGCTACACATAGTTGCTGTAGTACCTGTACTCACAGGATCAACTTACTGGAATGCTCCACTCCTTGGGAATGTGGGAGGAGATGTAGATAAATATTTTTCATTTAATTTCACTGTGGAAAAGGAGTAGTAGTTCGAGATTTCAGGGAGAGGTACACTGGGGTGCTAGGACAAATTGTCATAAAAAGGAAGGAGCTATTAGATATCTCAAGGAACTAAAAGTGAATACATTTACTGGGCCTGATCAGATGTTTCCCAGGCTGCTATGAGATGTGAGGAAGGAGACTGCCGACGATTGCACTAAATCTAATGGGTACTTCCTATCTGCATGAGTCTCCCATGTAGGGCATCACCAAATGTGTTACTGAAGTCAATCTGGACCATAATTACTACACTTTTTGCCTCATCCTTGCAAAATTCAGTCACGTTAGTTAGACAGGTTATCTCCATAACACACCCATATTCACTCTCCCTGCTCAACCATCGCCTCTTGAATTGAAGGACAGTTCTGTCCCTCAGAATTTGTTATAATAATTTCCCTATCATTTATGCTACACTAAATAGCCTGTAATTACTTGGATTATCCCTGCTGCTCGTGAATAAAAGTTTCCACATACTCTCTCCATATATAAGAGGACGGAGTTGACAAAAATGGATCAAGCACAATTAATTAATTGGCAAATAAACCCATATGCAACTAGAGAGAGACATTAAAAAGTGAAATAACAAGAGGTCACAGCCAACATGTTCTAGTATCGGGTGAAAGGTAAGGCCACCAAGTTCAAGGACAGTTTGGTAAATTGGATCCAAAACTATCTTTACGATAAAAAACACCAGCAGTTATTGAGGGGCTGCTTTTCTGGATGAAGACCTGTGACCAGTGGTGAAAAAACTAAGATAGATGCTGGGACTCTTAATGTTTATGATATACATTGACATATAACAATTACAGCACGGAAACAGGCCATCTCGGCCCTACAAGTCCATGCCGAACAAATTTTTTTTCCCCTTAGTCCCACCTGCCTGCACTCGTACCATAACCCTCCATTCCCTTCTCATCTTGGACGTGAATATAAGAGCTATAATAAATACAAACATTGGTGATATTGTTGATTGTGAGTAAGTTTATTCTAAGGCTAAGCCTTGACATGGATTAACCGGAGAAACGGGCAGAGCAACGGCAAATAAAAATGAATCCAGGCAAGTGCAAGGTGATGCAATTTTGGGAGGAGAAACAAGGGTGAAACATACACAAATGGTACAGCCCCAGAGAGTGTTCATGAATAGAAGGTCCTTGGTGTACAAGTCCAAGGATCTCTGAAAGTAGCAGCACCGATGGATAAAATGGTGAAGAAAGAATGTGGATATTTATTCTCATAGAATATAAAAGCTGGGACGTCGTGATGCAACTTCATGAAACATTGGTTAGGCACACATGGATTACACCTGCACACCTGCAGTTCTGGTCGACACACTAAAGGAATGATGTATTTGCACCCGAGAGGAGCTTCACCAGGATGCTGCTGGAACTGGAGCACTTTAGTTATAAAACCAACTTGATAGGCTGAGTTGATTCTCCCTGTTAAATCCTTGGTACAGTAAATAAAAAATATGAGGTGGATAGATAGGGTAGATAGTAAAAATCTTCTTCCTACGGTGAGTGTTTTCAAGACAAGCAAATATTAGCATTAAGTTAATAAGTATGCAGGAAGTTTAGAGGGGATCTGAGGGGGGAATTTGTTAATGCAGAGGGTGGTTGACATCTGGAATGTGTGGCCTGAAGTGATGGTGAAGGCAGAACCACTCTTGACATTCAAGAAGCACCTAGACAAGTACTTGGATCACCGTGGCATAGAAGATTATGGACCTAACATGTGGAAATGGGATTTCTGTAGATAGATACGATGAATGGCATGGATGTAGTAAGCTGAAGGGTCTATTTCTGTTCTGTATATTTCTGTGGCTCTGACATAGGGCAATGAGCGAAGATTGTATTTGCAATTGGAAGCCTGTGAGCAATGGTGTACTTCAGAGATTGGTACTGGGGCCAGTACACGCATTAATGATTTGATGCGAATGTAGGAGGTACTGAGGTTTAGGTTTATCATTGTCACATATACCAAGGTGCAGTGAAAATCTTTTGTTTATCATGCTATCCATGCAAATCAGATAATACATCCATAAATACAATCAAGCCTAATCAAATACAAAAGGTAGAACAAAGGGGAGATACAGTGCAGAATATAGTTCTCGGCATTGTAATGCACCAGTTCCACAGACAAAGTATTTTGTCCACAATGAGGTAAAGGTGAATCAGACAGTACTCTAGCTTATGGAAGAACTGTTCAGAAGTCTGATAACAGAGATGAAAGAGCTATTCGTCTGGTGGTGCATATCTTCAAGCACCTTCTGCCCAACAGGAGCAGGGAGAAGAAGGAATGATTGGCATGGGACGAGTCTTTAATTATGTTGGCTGCTTTTCCCAGGCAGTGTGATGTAAATGGAGTCCATGATGCGAAGTGTGTAGTTTGTGTGATGGACTGTGTAATCCCCAAACTCTCTGTCATTCTTTGTGGTCTTGGGCAAGCTGTTCCCAAACTAAGCTGTTTAACAAAAAATTGCAGATGCTGGAAAAATTGAAGGTAGACAAAAATGCTGGAGAAACTCAACGGGTCAGGCAGCATCTATGGAGCGAAGGAATAGTTGAAGTTTCGGATCGAGACCCCACTTCAGTCTGAAGAAGGGTCTCAACCCGAAATGTCAGCTATTCCTTTGCTCCATAGATGCTGCCTCACCTGCTGAGTTTCCCCAGCATTTACGTCTATCCAAACCAAGCTGTGCTGCATCCTGGCAATATGCTTTCTATGGTACACATGTAGAAGCTTGTAAGACTCACTGGAGACATGCTGGATTTCCTCAGTCTCCTCAAACAGTGGAAAAGTTGGTGTGCCTTCTTAGCTGTTGCTTTAAAGTGGTTGGTCCACAACTAGTCATTGGTAATATTAGCACCAAGCTCTCAGCCACTTTGGCACCATTGTTGCCGACTAGGGCATACACTCCACCATGCATCCTGAAATTGACAACTAGCTCCTTCGTCTTGCTGACATTGAGAGAAAGGTTGTTGTCCTGACAACATGTTAATAAGTTCTCTATTTCCTTCATACTCCATTTCTTCATAAGACAAAATCATCAGTTTTCCATAGCTACAGGTATCATATCGCTCTGCACAGACTTGATATAATTCATTCATTTTACTGAATAATCATCCTAACTACGTGTAATTAAAATAATGGAATATATACTGCTTCCAGTCATTAATGAATATTATGTAGCAATTTATTATTATTATTATTATGACTAGCTTGAAAAGTCTTTAAAATGTATGGGAGAATTTGCATAAATTTAGATTTCTGTAAGTCAGATCATTTACAAGCAGGGGAGTGTGTGTGTTTGAAGACTGTTGCCAAAATGCATTTAAAAGATAGCTTAGAAATGTATTCCCACTTTGCCTTCCTGTCCGAGTATTGTGCTCTGCCTCTACTGACAGATTGGTTCCATTGACTTCAGTGGAATCAATTACTGAGCCAGACAGTAATGTCCTGAAGTGACTATATGTTGCATTTACAACTACAGATTGAGATAAATGTATTGATAGCAATGTTACAAAATTTTGAGATTTAAAAAATCAAGCCTGCAATTTACCCCATCAGATAAAGCATAAAAATAAGTTTAATTTGACATCTAATTTGCTTTCATATCTTCAGTATTAAAAATGTTATGGCCATTTTTATACTCGGAAATTAGCATCTTGTTCCCTATTGCTTTTCCATTGACTTAACACACAAGCTGTGATTGAGGACAGTCAAAAGCCCATAACTTTCTTAAAAATTAAGATAACTGAATTAATTTTTTAGTTATTATAGATTGAAGCATTCTGAAACTAATATAAAGTATCTTAATTGGATGACCTGAAATTAAAGCATATAATTGGTCAATTGCCTAATTGTAGTTAATTACAAAATTGACCGTTGTGACAGAAATAGTAATAAACACCTAGACTGCCTTGAAAATTCAAAAATGCGATATTCTCAACTTTAACATTATTGTATTATATGCTGTAAGTCAGTAACAGATAGGTAAACAGATAGGTAAATAAATTACAATTTCTTGCAATAGACCAAATCTTTATGGAGAAGATCAGTTGCTAGCTGGTACATTGGCATATCATAATCAGTAGCATCATCACACTCCTCAGATTGTAACCAATAAGCAACTCTGTTTTTCCTCAATTTTTCAATTTTGGCATTGTAAACTACAAGTTTTTGCTCTTCAAACCACGCATGACATGCCTTTCTGCCCACTACTTTCCCATTAAGAATGTCCTGTAGATTCCATTTCTTAAGAAAAGGATATTTTTTTTAAATAGCCTAAGTATCCAAATAACAAACTAATCCCATTCACACAAGAATTCACAATATAACATAATTTTTAAATCACACTGTCACAAATTTATATGCCAGATGGAAGGAATTTAATGTTTAATTCCCATAAATTAATCTAGAAACATCCACTCAATATAATCAAAATTATTATTTTTTTGCACAATACATGGGACTAAAACTGATATTTAGTATGAAAGTATTGACTATGGATAGAAAATAAATCAAAATATAAATGATTTACTTATGACTTGATGGTCCAAATAAAAGAGTATTTAAATCATCTTGCGAGTGGGTTTTTCTGGAACGCAATTGATTGGAACGTTGCATTTGCGGTGAATTTGAACTCCATATCGGCAGGAAAAACACTGCCGGTTCGTATGGGACCCAAATCACATTTTCGCAACATTTTCGTAAAATTAGATTAAAATTAGATCGATTTTTCTTCAGCAGCAAGCAGCCCGAGGAAATCTACCTCTGACAGGCAGTAGAAAACTGGATTTTAATCCCGCTCTCCCTCTCAAAGGCGCCAAAGTCACGCACACAGCCAGTGGCAGAACTGCAGTGCCACTGAAGTCTTATAACATTGCTATTATTGATGGCAAGGCTAATTCTGAAGGTTGTTTCCATTTTCCAACTTGCTTCTCTTTTCAGCTGGACATCTTTGCCATATGGTCAAAATCATAAATGGAGTAAATGAGTAATAATAATGAGGAAGTCGATAAAGAATATTTGCTGTGTGAAATGCTGTGAAATTTATGAAAAACATTGAAAAATTAACTTCCTGAATTTCTCACACTTTATATTCACTTTCGATTTCAGGTTCGATTTCAGCAATGCATTGATCAAAATTTCCATCCCTGTGCTTGTGAGAGTCCTGTTCTTAATGTACAAATATAGAGCATTTCTCTTGGAATTGTGAGGAGGAATAGGGACTGATATATCTCATTAGCCACAAATAGGGACTGATATATCCCAATAGACAATAGGTGCAGGAGTAGGCCATTCGGCCCTCCGAGCCAGCACCGCCATTCAATGTGATCATGGCTGATCATCCCCAATTAGTACCCCATTCCCACCCTCTCCCTATATCCCCTGACTTTGCTATCTTTAAGAGCCCTATCCAGCTCTCTCTTGAAAGTATCCAGAGAACCGGCCTCCACCGCCCTCTAACCATATAACATATAACAATTACAGCACTGAAACAGGCCATCTCGGCCCTACAGGTCCGTGCCGAACAACTTTTTTTTCCCTTAGTCCCACCTGCCTGCACTCATACCATAACCCTCCATTCCCTTCTCATCCATATGCCTATCCAATTTATTTTTAAATTATACCAATGAACCTGCCTCCACCACTTCCACTGGAAGCTCATTCCACACCGCTACCACTCTCTGAGTAAAGAAGTTCCCCCTCATATTACCCCTAAACTTCTGTCCCTTAATTCTGAAGTCATGTCCTCTTGTTTGAATCTTCCCTATTCTCAAAGGGAAAAGCTTGCCCACATCAACTCTGTCTATCCCTCTCATCATTTTAAAGACCTATATCAAGTCCCCCCTTAACCTTCTGCACTCCAGAGAATAAAGACCTAACTTATTCAACCTGATCCTGAGTCTATAGAACATTGGAAAATTATTACCAATGCATCCACGATTTCTAGAGCCACTTCCTTAAGTACCCTGGGATGCAGACCACCAGGCCCTGGGGATTTATCAGCCTTCAGTCCCATCAGTCTACCCAACATCATTTCCTGCCTAATGTGGATTTCCTTCAGTTCCACCGTCACCCCAGATCCTCTGGCCACTACTATATCAGGAAGATTGTTTGTGTCCTCCTTAGTGAAGATGCATCCAAAGCACCTGTTCAACTCATCTGCCATTTCCTTGTTCCACATAATAAATTCAACTTTTTCGGCCTTCAAGGGTCCAACTTTGGTCTTAACTAATTTTTTCCTCTTCACATACCTAAAGAAGCTTTTACTATCCTCCTTTATATTCTTGGCTAGCTTACCTTCGTACCTCATCTTTTCTCCCCGTATTGTCTTTTTAGTTATCTTCTGTTGCTCTTTAAACATTACCCAATCCTCTTGCTTCCCACTCATCTTTGCTACGTTGCACTTCATCTCTTTTATTTTTACACTGTCCCTGACGTCCCTTGTCAGCCACGGTCGCCCCTTACTCCCCTTGGAATCTTTCTTCCTCCTAGGAATGAACTGATCCTGCACCTTCTGCATTATCCTAGAAATACCTGCCATTGTTGTTCCACTGTCATCTCTGCTAGGGTATTGTTACAGTCAACTTTGGCCAGCTCCTCCCTCATGGCCCCATAGTCCCCTTTATTCAACTGTAACAGTGACATCTCTGATATACCCTTCTCCCTCTCCAATTGTAGATTAAACCTGACCATATTATGGTCACTGCTTCCTAATGGCTCATTATCCTCGAGGTCCTTTATCAAATCCAGTTCATTACATAACACTAAATCCAGAATTGCCTTCTCCCTGGTAGGCTCCAATACAAGCTGCTCTAAGAATCCATTACGAAGGCACTCTACAAAGTCCCTTTCTTGGGGTCCAGTAACAACCTGATTTTCCCAGTCTACCTGCATGTTCAAATCTCCCGTAACAGCCCCAGCATTACTTTTGCTACATGCCAATTTTAACTCCTGATTCAACTTGCACCCTATGTCCTGGCTACTGTTTGGGGGCCTGTAGATCAGTCCCATTAGGGTATTTTAACCCTTACAATTCCTTAGTCCTATCTATACTGACTCCACATCTCCTGTTTCAATGTGACCCCTTGAAAGGGGCTGAATTTCATTCCTCACCAACAAAGCTACCCCACTACCTCTGCCCACCTGTCTGGCTTTTCGATAGGAGTGAATAACCTTGGATATTCAGTTCCCAGCCCAGGCCCTCTTGCAGCCACGTCTCTGTAATTTCCACAACATCATACTTGCCAATTTCTAACTGAACCTCAAGCTCGACCACTTTATTTATTATACTTCTCGCATTCATATACAACACTTTGACCTCCATATTCACGTATACTCCATATTCGGCTTACAATTGGCCCTGACTTTATTCTTTTATTGCTTCTCGAACTTTCCTTCCCATTAATTCGAGAATCTTTTCTAATTGGTCCTGTACTCACTTCCCCTTCCACTCCATCTTTATACTCCCAATTTGTCAATTCCCCCCCCCCACTATTTAGTTTAAACCCACACGTGTAGCCCTAGCAAACCTGCCTGCCAGAATGTCGGTCCCCCTCCAGTTAAGGTGTAACCCGTCCCTTTTGTGCATGTCATCTCTACCCCAGAAGAGATCCCAGTGGTCTCTAAATCTAAATCCTTGTTCCCTGCACCAGCCCCTCAGTCACACATTCAGAGCCCCTATCTCTGTTCCTGTCCTCACTAGCACGAGGTACTGGAAGCAATCCAGAGATAACTGCCCTAAAAGTCCTGCTTTTAAGTCTTCATCCTAACTCTCTGAACTCACGTTGGTGAACCTCCTTCCTCTTCTTCCCATTAGCCACAAGGAAGGGATTCAAGGAAGTTGCAAAATAATTGCAAAAATCATTTGGCGCTGATTTCACATTTGATAGTTGGATATATCAGTAACCCATGAAGGTCCTATGGAGGCAAATATGGCTTGCACCAATACATATCTTTCTCACTCAGTTAACATTAAAAAATAGATTCAAAAGTAGATTAGGAATCGGAAAGCTGGCATCATTAACAGCTACAATACTTACGCAGAAAACAATTTTGAAATAATAGGGTTGTGTTTAATTATTATAAAGTTCTGAATGCTCTTACAAAAAAGGAATTTGAGGGTGTGGTGCAAACATTTTATAGACATTTACAATAGCTGAATACCTTTGCTGTGACAGGAAACATAATGTTCATAGATCTATTGAATTGCATCCAATGAAATAAAACTGTTTATCCATGAGTCAGTTTGTAGGCTTAGGCAAAAGCCTTGTCCATCAATGATTGATTGGAAATGAAGATTAAAAACCAACATGTGCTGAAAGTCAGAATTAAAATCAACAACATTTGGAAACACTCAGCAGACATTATCCGTGGAAAGAGAAGCAAGTGTAAGGTCAGAGATCTGTTGCCACAACTGGGAAAGTGAAAAAACAAGTTATAGAGAAACAGTGTAGAAACAGGCCCTTCGGCCCACTGAGTCCATGCCAACCACGGTCACCTACACACTAGGGACAATTTGCAGAAGCCAATTAACCTACAAACTTGTACATCTTTGGAGCATGGGAGGAAACCGCAGTACCCGGAGAAAACCCACACGGTCACAGAGAGAAAGAACTCCATACAGACAGCATCCATAGTCAGGATCAAACCCAGGTCTTTGGTGCTGTAAGGCAGCAGCTCTACTGCTGCACCACTGGGCCATCTAATTTTGTTATAGTGAAGGCAGGGGTGTGAGTTGGGGATGAATGAAGCCATGGATGAACAGCGAGGTCAGGCTACTGCTGAAAGCACGGGACACCGCTTTCAGGTCAGGCGATGCTCGAGCCTACAGTTCATCCAGGGCTAACCTGAAGAGGGGCATCAGGAAGGCCAAGCACTGCCATAAGCTCAGGATTGAGGAGCACTTCAACAACAACTCCGACCCCCGACGCATGTGGCAAGGCATCCAGGCCATCACGGACTACAGACCCTCCAACATCACCCCCACATCCAGCGACGCCTCCTTCCTTGAGGAGCTTAACCACTTCTATGGCTGCTTTGACAGGGACAATCTAGAGACAGCCATCAAGGCTGTGCTACCTGCCGATCACCAACCCCTCACACTCACCCCCTACGACGTGTACGTGGCACTGAGTAGGACTAATGCACGTAAGGCTGCTGGCCCTGACGGCATCCCCGGGCGCGTGCTCAGGGCCTGTGCTGCGCAGCTGACAGACGTCTGGACTGACATCTTCAACCTGTCACTTGCCCAAGCAGTTGTCCCCACTTGCCTTAAAGCCACCTCCATCGTGCCAGTGCCAAAACACTCCACTGCGGTAAGCCTCAACGACTTCCGCCCAGTTGCACTTACCCCCATCATCACCAAGTGCTTCGAGCGGCTGGTCCTGGCACACCTCAAAAGCTGCCTGCCCCCCACACTGGATCCCTATCAGTTTGCCTACCGCAAGAACAGGAGTACGGAGGATGCCATCTCAACGGCACTTCACTCCGCCCTCTCCCACCTCGACAACAGAGACACTTACGTAAGAATGCTGTTCATCGATTACAGCTCAGCATTCAACACCATTATTCCATCAAAACTGATCACCAAACTCGGTAACCTGGGCATCGACCCCTCCCTCTGCAACTGGATACTGGACTTTCTAACCAACAGACCCCAGTCTGTGAGGTTAGACAAGCACACCTCTTCAACCCTCACCCTGAACACCGGCGTTCCTCAGGGCTGTGTGCTGAGCCCCCTCCTCTACTCCCTCTTCACCTATGACTGCACACCTGTACATGGTACTAACACCATCATCAAGTATGCAGATGATACAACGGTGATTGGCCTCATCAGCAACAACGATGAGCTGGCCTACAGGGAGGAGGTCCAGCACTTAGCAGCATGGTGCGCTGACAACAACCTGGCCCTTAACTCCAAGAAGACCAAGGAGCTCATTGTAGACTTCAGGAAGTCCAGAGGCGGCACGCACACCCCCATCCACATTAACGGGACGGAGGTGGAACGTGTTTCTAGCTTCAGGTTCCTGGGAGTCAACATCTCCGATGACCTCTCTTGGACCCACAATACCTCTACTCTGATCAAGAAGGCTCATCAGCGTCTCTTCTTCCTGAGGAGACTGAAGAAGGTCCATCTGTCTCCTCAGATCCTGGTGAACTTCTACCGCTGCACCATCGAGAGCATCCTTACCAACTGCATCACAGTATGGTATGGCAACTGCTCTGTCTCCGACCGGAAGGCATTGCAGAGGGTGGTGAAAATTGCCCAACGCATCACCGGTTCCACGCTCCCCTCCATTGAGTCTGTCCAAAGCAAGCGCTGTCTGTGGAGGGCGCTCAGCATCGCCAAGGACTGCTCTCACCCCAACCATGGACTGTTTACCCTCCTACCATCCGGGAGGCGCTACAGGTCTCTCCGTTGCCGAACCAGCAGGTCGAGGAACAGCTTCTTCCCGGCGGCTGTCACTCTACTCAACAACATACCTCGGTGACTGCCAATCACCACCCCCCGGACACTTATTATTATTTATTCAAAATCGTTTGCTATGTCGCTCTTCAAGGGAGATGCTAAATGCATTTTGTTGTCTCTGTACTGTACACTGACAATGACAATTAAATTGAATCTGAATCTGAATCTGGATCTGAATTTCGTGTGGATAAATTGCTGACAAAACCATTTGTTTGTGAGATTATCGAGGGCAGTCGAAGAAAGAAACAAGAAACCAAAAGTCTTGTAAAAGCTGTGAATTACATGTAAAGATATACAAAATACCCATTAGATGCGGCATTATAAATGGAGATTGAGAACTGAATTAATATTAAAATATATGAATCAGAACTAGCCAGTGTTGCTACAAACAGGGAAGCAAGTTATCTGAAATAGTTCAATTTCATATTCAAAATAATAATGGGCAGCACAGTGGCACAGCTGATAGAGAATGCTGCCTCACAATGCCAGAGTCCTAGGTTTGATCCCAACCTCTACAGCTGTCTATGTGGAAGTTTGCATGTTCACTCTGTGTCCGTATGGGTTTCCTCCAGGAGTTCCAATTTCCTCCCACATTCCAAAGTGTGCAGGTTTGTAGATGAATTGGCCTCTGTAAATTCATACGCAATGACCACGAGCAGGTTTTTATTCATGGCCTCCTAGTACATGAGATGCTGGCAATGAGGATTTTACAATATTCAGTTAACAGGTGGTTCTCATGCAGTCTTATTTACCTTGCTTTGGATTAATATTTACAAACAATTAATTTGTCCAAAGCTTTAAGCCTAAGAGTAATATATTTTATAAACATACACTCCCCCTCCTCAATTATACCAATAAAATTCACAACATGCAGTGTATGAGCATTTTACAGCCCTATTGCAGCACATGCCTTATCATGTGGCGCAGAACTCAGACCTAACTTGATTTTTTTTCTTATGAAGTTATGAGGTACATTAACTTTGACACTTATTTCAAGGCTAAGCATAAAATTAACTGATTTCTGTACATGTTTGTATTCTGCATAATTTAAACCGTCAGTTGAACATCTTTCTACCGTTCACATTGGAATAATGTTGTACTCACCCATCTAACAATTAAAACAGCAAACAATGGCTCATATTTTGCAAGGATTGGGCATCACTCAGAATGCTCTTAAAGTTAAGTGTGTTTTCACATGCTTAGGTTTTAATATTTTGTCCTCAAAGTTGTTGGAAGTGAAAATTGATAATGAGAACCAGAATGACAGGGCATTTTGATGAATTTTCTGACTAATACAATAAATAAGATATCTCTAATAAATTTGTAAAGTAAGCAAATTAAGAGGAGAGTACATCAGTATGGGTGAATCGGGTAGTGAATGAAAAATAATTTGAAGAAAAGAAAGATTAAACTAAGAGTGAGAAGAGAAAGAAAAATAAGGAAACGGTATGAAATAAATTAAATATTTTTTTCAAAACCTCGAACACCAATTTATAAATTGAAGAATGGTGACCGCATTTTTTATTATTCTCTTTCTGGGCAAAGTACTTCAATTGGCTGACCATAAAAAAAAACCTTTCTATTAAAATAAGATTTTTATTACTAGTCTTTTTGGTGAATGTGATTGAAAATTAATGTAGTAATGAAGTAATTCCATTAAAGTCATGGCAAAGTTAAAGGTGAGATCATGTTTCTGAAGCCAGTTGTAGAATAGCAAATCGATAATAAAGTGTGATTCATTTCAATGTATGGTACATGTCTTTCTCACCTAAAACGTTGACAGTTTTGTACATGAATAATGGTGTCAGACTGGTGCAGATGCTGGAAACGAGCAAAAAACTGATAAATGTCCTAGCCTCATTAGGGCTCCCAAACTGCTCACCTCACGCTTGTGACGATTAAACTCTACCTGACATTTTTCAGTACAGTTCACTAACACCTGCAACTTTTACACCATCCTCTTGCAAAATACATAGGGACTGGCATGATGTAAGATGTCAACTTACCACTAGTTTCTCGTGAGAAAGTTGGGTTCAGGATGAAATATTGGTCTTGCTGGCCATGCCCACATCCTTTAGAGAGCAAAACTCTAATGACATATTGACAGAGTGGATTTCATTTGTTTGCAGGATTTATCATTTATGTGTCTTTGGATGCAAAAGTATAAACATGTCACACTTCATTGATTATCTTAATGCTGCTTTAGTCCTGATCAACATCTGTCACACAAACATATGCCTCTACATTTCATTCTCACGGTACCTTTATTTGTTCCTTGTCTATTTGAGGTATGGCGTACTATAGAAGAAAACGATCATCACATGTATATTTCCATTATGCCACATAACCTTAATCTTTGAGACACTCTGTTTGAAAAGCAATTGGGTGTGCCAAGCAAATGGCACCATAGTAACTAACTAAGCTACAGAAAATATTTGTTTTTGTTGAATCAGACATAAGAAATAGTGGACTATATATGTGATCTCAAAGCAATAAAAAATCTGAAATATGCTTAAAACATCTGACAACAATGTAAAAATTGAAGGGATATCTTACAGTATTCTCACCTAACAGAAGGCCAAATATTCCTCCAGAGTTTCTAATCACACAAGATGAATTTAGATTTTCAAGGAATCTGAAGGAGAAAATAAGTAGGGTCATATCTCACTCTCCACTCTCCTCACCTCCACTCTCCTCACCTCCACATTGGATGCATCAGATGGATCAAGTGTGGAGTACCCTGTTGAAGTATTTCACTCATATTGAAGCTGTACCCAACATTGGGCCCGAGAGAAAGGGCTGGCTGTCCGCACACACCTTTCTTGCAGTCTGACTTCTGGCTGTCCATCACGGTTGCAGTCTCAGATCTGCCTACAATTGCAATGAATCCCCAGATACACTCAGTTCCTCTTGACATGAAATTTGCCATTGTGTATGCCAGCGACAGTGCAACACAGCACCCACTAGTATCATAGCCAGTTCTATAATCAACCTCTAAATTAAATTGTGACCCAACACACATGTCTGAATTAAGTTAGATATAGCAACTCTTACCAACAGCATTTCCATGTATGTCAAACACATCGATCTGCTATAAGATTGAGTTTTAAAACCTCTTAGTGTATGGGGTGTACTTATTTCTACTGCAAGATTCATATGGAATTTGATACCATTATATTCCATGCAAGGGATTTCTGAGCATTGCTTATTCTTTATTCCAGGTTTGTCTTTAACGTTGAAGAGTTTTGAATGGCAGCGAGAATACTTCTGAACTATCATCCGCGCTCTACTGATTCAACAACCTCAATCACAAGACCTCCTGAATATGAGTCCCTAAAAACAGCTTCTGGTAATGCTAGTGGCTCTGGTGGTAACAATTACAGTTGTCATTTTAATGAGGAGTTCAAATTCATCTTATTGCCAGTGTCCTATGGAACAGTGTGTGTGCTGGGCCTAATTCTTAATACAACAGCACTTTGGATGTTTGTGTGTAAGATGAGGCCATGGACTGCCAGTATAATCTACATGTTTAACCTGGCCATATCAGATCTTCTATATGTGTTATCTCTGCCACTCCTTACATATTACTATGCCAATCGTAACGATTGGCCATTTGGGGTAGTCCTTTGTAAATTAACCCGCTTCCTCTTTTATGCCAACCTGTACTCCAGCATCCTTTTTCTTACCTGCATCAGTGTCCACAGGTACCTGGGTGTGTGCTACCCCATTCAATCACTCATGTGGATGAAAGCGAGACGTGCCTGGACTGTGAGTATGCTGGTCTGGATATCTGTCATCATCTGCCTCATCCCCAATTTAATGTTTGTCACAACAAGCAAACGAGGTGATGACATACTCTGTCACGACACAACCCGCAGGGAGGATTTTCCACGGTACGTTTTGTACAGTTCTGCCATTATGGTGATTCTTTTTGTTATTCCCTTCTTCACCATTACCGTCTGTTACAGCTTGATGGCCAGAAAGTTGAGCAAAGCACATGGATCCAACTACAGCACAGCCTCATCCATTGTCAAGAACAAGGCCATTAAACTTATTATCATCGTGTTGCTGGTCTTTTTTCTGTGTTTTGTACCTTTCCACATCACAAGAACAATGTATTACACCTTCCGGGTACTCAAGAAGAACTGCCATGCACTTAATATTGTGAATTTCACATATAAAATCACAAGACCACTGGCCAGCATCAACTGCTGCATTGACCCTATTTTGTACTTCCTGGCTGGAGACAATTATCGAGGAAAATTTGTGCATGCTACATGGAGACGAAAAGCTCGCGTTCAACGATCAGTTCCAAACAAAATGCGTGAGCGCAAATTTCCCAAGCAATCAGTGGTCAAAAGTGCCTCTGTCTATTCTGTCACCTTGGACCAGGGATCTGTTTAAGTTAAGGGCCTGTCCCAGTTGGACGACCTAATCCACGAGTTTAGAAGACCCTAGAAGACTTAAAAAAAATGTCCAGGTCGTGTTGACTCGCTGAAGTAAAAGACCACCTACCACCTCCTACAACTATGTCTACGACCTCCTACGACTATGTCTATGACCTCCTAAGACCCCGCTCGACCTCAGTCTTCCACACCTAAGACCAACTACGACTAGCTTCGAGTGGAAATGATTACATGATAAAATGGTCATGTTTGCATTTTTTTTCTCAGGCCAGTTACCGACCAACGACTACCTACGACTACCTACGAATATCTACGACTACCATCACAACCTACTACCACCTACCTACGACCTACTTATGAGTAAAAAGTATCAATTTTTTCCATGCCGACCATTTTTTTACATGTGGACATTTTTTATCAGGCTGGAAAAAACGCCGCAACCTACTTGAGGCCACGAGTACGCGGAGACCACTCACGAGCATGAGGAAGAGTTACGAAGACCTCCTACGTCCTCGTGGCGACCATGCTGCGAGTATGAGTCAAGGGCAAACTCGGCAGAGTTCGCCAATTAGGTCGTGAAAGTGAGACAGAGGCTTTACAGTGTCAAGTTTCACTTATTTTTTAGTTCAGTGATCCATTCAGATAGAATCATATTATTGGTTCAGAGGATCTGCCAAAGCATAGTGATAGATTTTGGGCAGAACTGATATCCACATTGAAACAATGACTGCCCAAACCCACCTTGCTAACTTAGGCGGCCAGTGACTGTCGTAACCAGACAGTACACTGTGCAGCTGAGAAAAGGAAATCAGTGGCATTGGGAGTCCTTTGTGAGACTTGTATCCTACATTTGAACCAATTCCTTGCATATCTGGGCTGCTTTGCCCAATTGACATGGAATCCAAAATATGAAAAGGCTGGAAGAAAATGCAAATGAAATTGAATGAAAGCACATATCTTCAGTCATTACCCTCTTTTAGGGGAAACAATTATTTTTTCTATTTCACCCTTTGAGAATATTTTTTCTGTTAATGGTGTAATATTAAATGCAGTGTTTCAAGGTTACAGCAATGCCTAAAATATTTTAATTAAGTATTGTGTTAAGATTTGCACCATATTTTGGTACATATTTCAAACTATATTTGGATTCATATCTTGTGATATTTATTTAGATTGTTAAGTTAGACTTTTGTACTTTAGAACACCTGATTCAGTTATTTATTTATGTGCTTATAGCATGGTATTTTATTTTGCAATTGACTTGTTTGCTTTACGAATATGAAATAATCATTCGTAAGTGGAGTAAAATCAATAAAAATACTTTGTGTCTGCCATTTTACCATTGCAAAAATGAAATCTGGTGGCCTGTTTAAGAAATCTGATGCACAGCAATTGGATGCTACTGTATGGAGCTATTTCCATTCCCTGAAATTCTACTGCCGGAATAAGACCATTAACTCTAGATGTCTAATCAGGCCAAATTCTTGCTAGGTCAAAGACAGTATAAACCTGAAGCTGAGCTGGATCTTTGTCATTCAATCATTATGGCCTATATTTGCACTGAGCACAATATTGAAATTAGATCATTATCTTACCTGATATAAAATTTATAGGGAAAGAATTATCTGTGAAGTGTTTGTTGATTGTTTGAGGCTAACACGACCTTCCAGAAACATAGAAACATAGAAAATAGGTGCAGGAGTAGGCCATTTGGCCCTTCGAGCATGCACCGCTATTCAATATGATCATGGCTGATCATCCAACTCAGTATCCCATACCTGCCTTCTCTTCATACCCCCTGATTCCTTTAGCCACAAGGGCCACATCTAACTCCCTCTTAAATATAGCAAGTAGTAATATAGAAACTAATATAGAAATTGCTACTCAACAACGTACCTCGGTACTCAACAACGTACCTCGGTGACTGCCAATCACCACCCCCTCCCCCCGGACACTTATTATTATTTATTCAAATCATTTGCTATGTCGCTCTTCCAGGGAGATACTAAATGCATTTCGTTGTGTCTGTACTGTACACTGACAATGACAATTAAAATTGAATCTGAATCTGAGAAAGTAGTAATATAGAAACAAGAATAGTAATATAGAAACTGTACTTCTCAAAATTATGTAACGATGTTATTCAGAGTGGCTACGTAGCTTCACTTTATAATTTTGAAAGAAAATGGATAATGTTTCTAGACATTCAGCTCATGCTGTAAATGATCATTAATGTGGGTCTTAAAGATAATTGCTATTAGGAATTTCGGTTGAGCAAAAGCATTGATACAATATTGATCTTGTGTAGTAGAGTAGAGGCTCTTATATGGTTGGAGAATGAGATTAATCTTTAAAAAAATCTGAATTATTTCTAAATGTTATTGAAGTAAGCTTGTTAATGTATTCCAATGGATTTTTTGTATATTTGTGAAATGATAAATATAAAATTATAAAAGCTGAAGAAAATCAGACATGATTAAAGCAAACGTCCACGATGAGTCATTTTGGAGATGAGCAACTGAAGACAAAGTAAAAGTTGATGTTCAAAATGAAAAAAAATTCTTCAAAGGACAGTTGATCACCAAACGATGATCTGAAAATAGACCAAACCAAGTCAATGTAGCGAAGGAGATGGTAAGTCTAACAGATGTTGCAGGAGTACAATATGCAACCATTGCGATAAAGTTACTAAGATGGGTGAGTCACTCTGCCAGCTGACCAAAAAGGATGTAGCTTGCTGTAGATTGCATGCTGAAGAGCAAGTGATTGAATGAATGAAGGAGGCAATCACAACGGAGACTATGTTAAGATATTTTTTATGACAAGAGGGAGCTGACACTGCAGGCAGATGTTTCAGAAATGCATCTTACAGCAATGATCTTGCAATAAGATAAGTTGATAAGAAGCTCTGACAGATGCAATGATACATTATGTGAGAATTGAGAAAAAGCTACTTGCTGAGATCCTTGGGCTATGGAGGTTTCACCAGTACATCACTTGTCACTTGAAGTCCCTTCCATTGAACATCAGGAATTCGGGCAGGACAATTAGTAAATATGTAGATGACATAAAAAATTGAGGTGTCGTAGAAGATGAGGAAGATTATTTTAGGATGATATTGATTAGGGCAAGGATATTGATTATGAAAATTGGCTGATGTGGAAAGTAATGGACTTTGAAAGGTCAAATAAGAGGAGGGTTAATCTATTCTTGGAGGATAGGAGCCTAGGGAGTGTGTTAAAGATACGGTCATTGGGTACAAGTCCATAGATGCCTAAAACTGGCATCACAGCGGGATAGAGTGGTGAAGAAGACACCTATGAATGCTTGCCTTTGTCACGTGGCATAAAGCATTAGAATAGATATATTGTGTTACAACTTTATAAAATACTGGTCATGCCGCACCTGGAGTACACATTTGTGATTGCCACTATATAGAAAGGATGTGATTGCTTGGGAGAAAGTGCAGAGGAGATTTATCAGGATGTTGTCTGGATTAGAACATTTCCGTTACAAAAGGAAAATGGATCGGCAGGGGTTAGTTTCCTTGGAGCAGAGGAGGATGGGAAAGATGTGGAGGGTAATAACTTTTTTCTCATGGTGAGTGTTTAAAATATAGAGGGGATTGGTATAAAGTGAAAGGCAGGGGGATTTTTATTTTACACTGAGTAACATGAATCTGGCAGTGAAGGGATCAAGATAAAAATATATAAGAACAATTCACAGAAGGTAAATAGTAAGAGCAGCATTAGAAATCAATGGTAGACGAAAAAGCTGGAGAAACTCAGCGGGTGAGGCAGCATCTATGGAGCGAATGAATAGGCGATGTTTCGGGTTGAAGTCAGAAGGATCTTGACCTGAAACTTCGCCTATTCCTTTGCTCCATAGATGCTGTCTCACCCGCTGAGTTTCTCCAGCTTTTTCGTCTATCTACAATTTTTCCAGCATCTGCAGTTCTTTCTTAAACATTATAAATCAATGGTAGCTTGGAGCAAAAATGTAAAATGTTGGGGGAACTCGGCAAGTAAGGCAGCAATTATTAAGGCAAAGGTTTAGTCCATGTTTCAAGTGGAGACTGCCTTAGGACTGAGAGTGCAGAGGGAGGATAGCCAGTATATAAGCGAAAAGGAGGCACAGTGGGCAAAGGCAGGCACGAACAATATCAATGCAGCCCTGTTTGTGGATCTCGGGGAAGAGGTAGAAGCAGGCAATGTAGGGTTGCAGCACTATCAGGTTGGAGGCTATGGAGGGAAGATCTGATGTACTGAGATCTGAAACAGTCCGGAGGTTAATTATGTGTTGTAGTGTTTGTTAGTGGGGTCAAAGTCCAGGGGTGGGTTTGGGAAGATATCTGAGAGCTGACATTTGGTCTTTTCACAGCAGTGGATAGTCTGCCAGACCACAATGGAGCCATCCTTGTCTGTGGCTTTGATGACGAGGCCAGGGTGGATGTGAAATGATCAGTGAACTGTGAATGTAGAGGGGGTGAGGTTGGAGTGGGTGAGTGGAGTCAATTTTACATTGGCAATTGAAAACAAAAAAATCAAGATAATGTAAAAAGCCAAAAGAGGGTGTCCAAGTGGATGGGGAGCGCTGGATACATGAGAAAAGATTGTGGTAGCTTGATGTTTCAAAATGCCACAGGAATGTAATTACCAACAGTGACATTTCCCTTTTTAAGTATGCAGACGTTATATGGCCCTGGTGGCCCACATCAAGGATCACACTTCTCTGGCTGCCTACTATCAGCAGGTCAACACCCTGATGCTGTGGATCAAAGAGAGCTCTCTGGAGCTTAACATCTCCAAGACCAAGGAGCTGTGTTGTGGGGGGAGGCGAACATCTTCCCCCCAACCTCTCTTTGAAGCTCTGAGGCTGAATGGGCAGACAGTTGAGCAGGTAGAGGCCTTTAGTTACCTGGGCACAGAGATTGACACCCGCCTGTCCTTCTCAGGAGCTCTGATGTACAAGAGACAGGACATTTTGAGGAAACAGCTGTCTTTGATGTCAAACAGGACATTTTAACAGCTGTCTATAAATCACTTGTAGAATCTGTACTCACCTTTAACATCACATCCTGGTTCACCCTCACCTCTGTCAAAGACAAATCAAAGCTTTCCCGGATCATCAATCAGGCAAGCAAAATAACTGGCAAAACTCAAAATCAATTATCAGTACTCCACACCCAGGCAGTTAAAAGGAAAGCCAATCTCATTACACAGGATCCCACCCACCCCCTACACAAGTCTTTCCAACTTCTGCCATCAGGCCGCCGATATAAAGTCCCCCTATCCAAGAAAAACATCCACAAAAACTCATTCATACCCATTGCCATAAACAGCTTAAATAAAAAATGAACAATGGACAAATTAACCCTGACGCATTGTCACTTTACACGTATCCACAACTTTTATCTTGTCTATTTTTACAGTTTTTAATCTTATTTTTGCTTTTAAGATCGATACACACTGTGTGTGCTCGCAGAAATCTGTGTTGTATGACTGCTTATCAGTACATTGTCCTGTCTGTATGTTGAGCCACGTCAAAGAAGATTTTCTGTTACGACAGACAATAAAGTTTTCTGAATCTGAATCTGAATCTGAACACAATCATCTACAGCTGCCACTTTTCCAGCACCAACTCCATCACTGTCTGTGGAAGTGTTTTACTATCCCAACTATTTGACAGCTCTTTAAATGCAGCAAACTTAATCAAATCCAAGATTTTGCCATTGATTCATTACCTCTGCCTCGAGTGTTTTCTCTAGTAACGATGAGTTAGCATCATGAAACTCCCTCCAGTGGTGACAAACAGGCTGCTACCAACAGTGTTAAGGAGGACATTACAGCAACTTATTTCCCCAAGGATCATGAAGTGATTTTTCTTCCATAAAATCACACAAAGAAGAGTCTCTAAGTTCACATTAGATTTACCTTTTAGTCTACCATACTTGCCTGAGGCCTTTCCTTGTGATCCTGCATGATATGACACCATGAAATCCTTAGAATACGGAGGCAGTACTTCGGTTAAAAAAAAATCTCATGTGTTGAACAATCTTGCTGAAGGTCGGCAGCGAAAAACACCATTTATGTGCCTTGTCCCTGGAAAGCTGCAGTCACATATGAACATACACATTGGGAGCAGTAGGTCACATGGCCCCAGGCACTTACTAAGATCATGCCTGATTTGATAGTAACCTCAGCTTTACATTCCCTTCTCACCCAAATAACCTTACTCCCTTACTTATCAACCTTATTTGTACTGTCTAAAAAATATTCAGCAATTGCAAAATTGAAAAACTTGAAAAGGTGAGTTCTAAAGACTCGTGAACCATAGTGAGAAAAACATTTATCTTGTCTCTTTTTTAAATGGCCCCTTATTTTTTTCAACAATGACTCCTAGTTCTGGATTTTCACACAAGATTTCACACCTCATCCACCAGTTTAAGAACTCTTAATACGTTTTCTGTTTAAATCTCCTTTTAACTACCTGTAAATCCTACCATAAAATATTCATTTTCTATTTCCCAAACAAATCACTTTCATATTTCAGGGGACTGTACTTCTGATTGCTCAGTAAACAAGATGATACATTACTGCTATAAATTCTATCAGCACCAGTGGCACACTTTACCAGTGGATAGAAGTCTTGCTTGCAAGGGTTATGACAGCATCTCCTACCCCAACATATATGTTGGCCATATTTTTAGTGGAATAATGGAAAATATAATTTAATGCAGGTTGATGTAAAGTATTGCAAATATGGAAATATAATAATTAAATACTTCATATAGAGAAGGTCAAGGTGGCAAATGAAATGGGGATTAAGGACTAAGCAGATTTGATATTTTACAAGTTGAACCAATGTAGAGCAGCATTGAACCATTCCAATATAATATAATACATCCAGAAAATTAAAATACAAATATGAGAGATGTGCCTGCAAACTCTGTGGTCTAAACTCTAATCAATTTACATGCCATGCAATAGATGCAGTTTTACTTGATATTTGTTCGTCAATCATCAGCAGTACTGGGAATTGTTATTCATTACTGGTTGCACTTCAGCATGTGGAGAGTGCATCACATTCTTGACTTGAGCCTTATCACAAGGATGGCTTTGGAGCTTCAGTACACGAGCAACTCTAGTAGCTCTAGCAGTGAAACAAGATAGGTTAATCTTGTTGTGCTTCTGTTCAATGGTGACCCAAAGGAGGTGGAATTGATCATGATGGTATTGTCATTGAATGTATAATTCCCCTATTTGTTGGAGACAAGTTTGCTTTTGGTTACTGAAACATACGTAATCCTTGAGGTCTACGCAAACATTGAAGCCGATCTCCGATATCAAACAGCCTAGCAATGAAGAACTTCTGGAGAAATTTGGCTAGAAAGGAAATGTATGAGAGGTGGCTTTATATGATAGCCAAAGGCATGTAAAAGGCAAACATTGAACAGAATTCTTTGAATACAAAATATTGAGAGATATGTGATTTAAATATTGTTGCTCGAGTAGAAGAGATGCTGAAGTTAATAAAACATAAGTGTAGCTTGCGGTCATGAGGTTCTTCACATGGTTGGTCATGGAAGGAATCAATTCCAAAGAAACTAATGGAGGTGATATTTGTGGAATCTGTCAAAAATAACCATTTATTAATATAGGTCCGTAAATTTATGTGGGTAGAGGGAGTAAAATGTTCTGAGTAGCTATTTTGATCTAGAATTATCCTACGATCACATCATATTTGAGATGCTTGTAAACCCTGCCTCTCTTCATGACTGCTTAGTTTGGAATATCATAACAAGAAATTGTATTTACTCAACATGCTTAACAAAAGAAAACCCCATAGAGGATTAATTGAACGTTAGATGATGAGGAAAAGCAGGAGTATTTGGAAGGTTGATCAGATTTGGAAGGTTGATCAGATGCTTGGTCAAAAAGACGCATTTTAAGGAAGATCTTAAAGAAGAAGAGATGTGGAGAGGCAGAGAGGCTAATGGAGGTAATTCCAAATGTGGATCCAAGACTACTGAAAGTACAGTCACTAGTGGTGGGGCTGTGGGGTAGGAGATGAAGCAAAATCAGTATTAGGGAAAGAAGGAGTTTGCTATAGGAAGTGACAGGGAGACGTCCATGCGGCACTTAAGTTAAATTCACCTCCCACGGTTACTACTGAATGTACCATGAGGTCAATGAGAAAGAAGACAAAAGAAACTGCAGATGTTGAAATGTGGAACAAAAAACAAAACACAAGAAGAACTCAGCAGGTTAAGCAGCATCTGTGCAGGCAAAAAGGTGTATTGGTGTTTCGGCTCAAGGCCCTGTATGGGTTTAATGCAGAGTACTAACCCAAAGTGTTTACTCATCCCTTTTGCCTCCACAGTTGATGCTTGGCCCACCAGGTTCCTCAAGCAATTTACTTTTGGTTCCATGGGAAATAATTTTGTAAGCTGAGTAAAACGCAGAGCTGTTATTATGTAGTGCATTTAGTGCTACCAACGGGATTGGATTTTGAGTCCATTGTTCTTTTATCCAGACTGGTGCATAATGAATCCATTTGTTTTGCCCTGTGATATTGCAGAATTTGCTCTGTGTTACTGGTGGTAATTCACAGACTGCTAACCTCGAGGAGCATTAACAAATGAATCATGCATCATTCAACATTCAGCTTGAATGAAGAGGTTCAATATTAAACAGTCAGCACCTAATCTTTGACATTAATTAAATGATTTAGATGCCGGTCAGTGTCAAAGGCACATAAAGGAACAAGAGAAACATTAAGAAACAGACATGCTCCCTCCAGTTACAGTATTTCACCAGCAAAGTACAACAGGAAAGGAGATCACAACCGTTGCTGTATTCCTAATGGAATGATCACACTACTCAGTAAAAACACTCTCTTGGGTTACATGGCGTACTGTTCATAAATATATTAACTGGACTTGCTGTGTGTGTGTTGAAATTGCAGCCTTTTGTGTCCTTGTGCAGTGGCAAGGTAATAATAAACTTTTGAATAGTGGGATTAATAAAACAAAGTCTGCAACTAAACTTCTTAAGAAAGCTCCAATGCAAATTGTACCAAGCATACCAAGATTTCAGTGCTGGTATATTAGTAGCACGATTAAAATTATAGAAATAACTCTTTTTCTTGTTAAACAAATTCCTGAAAACAATTAAGAAACAGAACTAGGCAAAATAGTTTGTGTGCTATTGATACATTAAAAGGTGTCAAGTTGGAAAATTGCCAAGTCTCCTAAATATGATGTGAAAATGAATATCATGAATGTTAATCCTGGAGGATGGAGGACAGCTGTAAGCAAAGGTTGAAAAAGTTGGTGAATGGATAGATCCACCCAAATAATATTATCATCCAGAGGGAGAGCAATTAAAGTATTCCTAATAAATGGCAAGAACAAGATATCCACAGAGGATAGCAACACAGCAACACAGAAAATACATTAACAATGAACAAAGTCGTAGAAGTTGTTCTATCAGAATTAACTATAAGGATCAAGCTTGTATGAAATCTGTATACAGAAAAAAAGGGGACAGCGTTGAACAATATTTTCCGAATTACTTTCCATGCCAAGTTTTTTAGGAGATTTAGTCCTTCCCAACTCCTCTCTTGGTTCATGCTGAGATGTAGTTCTCTGGTTTGACAGCATACTGTTGTCCTGCCAAAATTGGACAAGTATCCAAACTGTGAATATATTTGACAAAGGAGGGAGCATTGTCTTTATCTTCATCTGATCAAATGACCACACATGAGTTGTGTGGGGAATCATTGGTTGTTGACCAGGAGTGGAAGCCTAGTTCCCTCTGCCCCATTTCCCACATTGGGTGAAGCTACGGCAACTGAAGTGAAGTAACAGGTTAGAGATTACGTTCATATTGCAGAGATTTAGTCCTGGGTCTGTTGCTTGGTACAATGAGTGGCAACTGAATGGAATATTAGGAAAAGAGGGTAACATTTGGAGATTAAGATTTAGAATGTTAGCATACTAGGATTGGACTATCAGAATAAAGTTGTTCTGCAACCAATAGAGTGAATTACAGATAGCAGGGGACAGCTGTATAGAAAATCATATCTTCTTGAGTGTTTGAGGACAAAATCATTTATAAGGAACATTGAGACATCAGATTTATTTGATCTGTCTGAGGGGAGAAACGTGTTCAATTATTGTCCCTGCTCTCTCCCTCTTTCCCCTCCCCTTCCCAGCTCACCCAGAGCCCGCTGTCTCTGCCTCTTCCTTCCTTCTTCCCGCCCCCCCACCCCCACATCAGTCTGAAGAAGGGTCTCGAACCGAAACGTTGCCTTTTTCCTTTGCTCCATAGATGCTGCCTCACCCAGCTGAGTTTCTCCAGCGTTTTTGTCCACCTTCAATTATTATTTGGTCACTTCATAAAATAGAGAAATGAACTGGGCTCAGTTGTTATAATTCATTGCCATAGACAGCTGGGGTGTCCAAGACACTGCGTATTTTTAAGGCAGAGATTGATAGGTTCTTGATCATCCAAGATTACAGGAAGAAGGTAGGAGAATAGGGTTGAGAGGGAAAAATATATTAGCCGTAATTGAAAGGCGGAATAGATTTGTTAGGCTGCGTGGCCTAATTCTATTCCTATGTCTGGTATTATGGTTTTATTTCAGGATTTTAAGGACAGACAGTTCTTCTTGCAAGTGGTCAATGTAAAGATTACTTGAACACAAGAGGGCACTGCAGCATAGTGAAAAGGAAATAGTACGTTGTTTTGCTGCAGTAGGTGAATTAAAGATCTCTTCTCACATTATCACTGACAAAGTGAGGAAGAGGCACAGATATTTCTTTGGGAGATTTTCAGTGTCAACATGGTGCTGATGGTCTCCAGATGGCACTGCTGTTACCTGAGAAAGGTGTGTGACTACTTTGCCATGGCAAGTGTGCATGCCACATTAAGGTAATAATTGCTCGGTTTAGAGTGCGCTTTTCACAATCTGAACAACACCTTTTCAAAAACATTTGTACAGGAGGTGATGAGGATACATCTAAATGGTGGTATTATCTAAATGGTGGCCGATTAGGAAAAGGGGAGATGCAATGAGACCTGTGTGTCATGGTACACCAGTCATTGAAAGTAGGCATGCAGGTGCAGCAGGCAGTGAAGAAAGCGAATGGTATGTTAGCATTCATAGCAAAAGGATTTGAGTATAGGAGCAGGGAGGTTCTACTGCAGTTGTACAGGGTCTTGGTGAGACCACACCTGGAGTATTGCGTACAGTTTTGGTCTCCAAATCTGAGGAAGGACATTATTGCCATAGAGGGAGTGCAGAGAAGGTTCACCAGACTGATTCCTGGGATGTCAGGACTTTCATATGAAGAAAAACTGGATAGACTCGGCTTGTACTCGCTAGAATTTAGGAGATTGAGGGGAGATCTTATAGAAATTCTTAAGGGGTTGGACAGGTTAGATGCAGGAAGATTGTTCCCGATGTTGGGGAAGTCCAGGACAAGGGGTCACAGCTTAAGGATAGAGGGGAAATCCTTTAAGACCGAGATGAGAAAAACATTTTTCACACAGAGAGTGGTGAATCTCTGGAACTCTTGCCACAGAAGGTGGTTGAGGCCAGTTCATTGGCTATATTTAAGAGGGAGTTAGATGTGGCCCTTGTGGCTAAAGGGATCAGGGGGTATGGAGAGAAGGCAGGTACGGGATACTGAGTTGGATGATCAGCCATGGTCATATTGAATGGCGGTGCAGGCTTGAAAGGCCAAATGGCCTACTCCTGCACCTATTTTCTATGTTTCTATGTATCTATTATTTACCTCTTCCTGAAATTTTATGGGGGTACAACTTGATTTTTCAGGAATGTTGGACACACCAGGCCTTTGTTAAAATGGATTTCAGCCCTGTTGCAGCAGTGCAGAAGAATCTCAGTATAATTATGGTATTGTTGGTTATCAAAAGAAATGTATTGCCCTGTCATTGTAATAAGACAAAAACATTTCAGGAGTAAAATTGTCTTTGTAATAAGACAAAAAAATTTCAGGAGTAAAATTATCTTCCTTTTTGTTTTTTTTTTGGTAATTGAAAGGTGCACGGATAAAAATTTTTGTGTTTTGTGATGAAATTTCAATGCATCATTTGCAAAGAAAAAGCGTGGACTTACTGCGAGTTTCATGCTCTCTGTAATCTTTCAAACAGATTTGTAAAAGGTTGTTACGAAGAAGGAAGGCACGTCCATCAAGTCAATGTATTCTTCCTCATCCATTTCCACACTCTTTCCCACTTCTCTGCAAATAATGTTCCTTAAAATCTGGAGACTGCCCAAACACGTCCAAAAGGAAGCAGCATGTGTGCAAACTAGCAAAGAGTATATTTGGGACAATTTAACACTAGAACCTATATACTGGGTACCTAATGGTCTTTCTCTGCCCTTCAGGATCAGGACCTCCTCCAATTTGGTACGGTATGGTCCCTTAGAGTGGTTCCTTCCCATCTGATTGGCTTTGTGTGGAGAGCAACTGCCTTAATGGAGGTTATGAATGAAATAACCATTTTTATTATACATTTATAGGCCTTATATATATCTGAAATTGTAAGGGCAACATATTATGTTGTGTGACTGTGTTTTTGCATTCACATTGTACTGTTGGGGTCACCTTGACATTTCTAATGATGTCATATTTCTTCTGGCATTGCTCCTTTGAACATGGGTTAACCTCACATTTTACCTTGATGGTATTGCATGTCGTCAAAGACCTCTCTGCCCCAGGGGCACTGGTAACTATGGTAATGATCTACAGAAAACCATCAACTAGAAACATAGAAACATAGAAAATAGGTGCAGGATTAGGCCATTCGGCCCTTCGAGCCTGCACCGCCATTCAATATGATCACGGCTGATCATCCAACTCAGTATCCTGTACCTGCCATCTCCCTTTAGCCCCTGATCCCTTTAGCAACAAGGGCCACATCTAACTCCCTCTTAAATATAGCCAATATAGCCAACTACCTTCTGTGGCAGAGAATTCCAGAGATTCACCACTCTCTGTGTGAAAAATGTTTTTCTCATCTTGGTCCTAAAAGATTTTCCCCCTTATCCTTAAACTGTGACCCCCTTGTTCTGGACTTCCCCAACATCGGGAACAATCTTTCTGCATTTAGCCTGTCCAACCCCTTAAGAATTTTGTAAGTTTCTATAAGATCCCCCCTCAATCTTCTAAATTCTAGCGAGTACAAGCCGAGTCTATCCAGTCTTTCTTCATATGAAAGTCCTGACATCCCAGGAATCAGTCTGGTGAACCTTCTCTGTACTCCCTCTACGGCAAGAATGTCTCTAGAGCTCTAGAGTGCGGAATATCTCTGCATTTGCATGCCAGTGCACTGGAGTGTGGAGGCTGGAAGTCAAATGAACACATATCACTTTTCTCATCCTGCCCTCAGACTCAATGTTTGCATCACCTGCCCACTCAGTTTTATGCCAGCATTACTGGTGATGCTAGCTTGGTGCCAGTCATTTGAATAGAGTCACTGATTTTCATTTCAATGGGAAGTTTACATAAGTTTTGTTTATTTTTCTTAAACTTTCCAGTATATTTATGTTCTTAATTAACAATTGCTCCCTGTGGTTTAACATTTATTAAATGCTAATGTCCTTTTCAATTAGTTAATTTCCAGCACTTCTCTGGTCATCAGAGGCATGTGGAAGCAGTGAAATGTTTCAGAGAGTAGGAACTGCCAAAAGGGCATTAGGGCTGTTCATAGATAAAGCTTTGGCTCTTGCTGTCTGCAGCCCACACATTGTTGCAGCCTGCTGTGCTCCAAAGTGACGCCAGCAGTACATTGAGAACCGCGCAGCTGCAAAAGTACAGTGCAGCTGCAGGTTGAAACTGGACAGCCACCATGAAGCATGCGCCAACATCTGCACAATCCTATGATAGTTCCGGACTGCTCCCATTAGAACCTGTGGAGAGCATCTCTTTGCAATGAAAACAACACATGCAGCCAATTTTAGCACCTGATCCTGTGCTAGTCACAATGATGTTGCAGTATTCAAGAGAAGTTCTATGAACATTTCCCACCATCCATTTCTACATTCTGAATCTAGCTACCAACTACCCCCTTTACCACAATGTAATGGCATAATTGAAATACAACCAGAAAAGCTTGAAATATTCAGCAGGTGATGCAGTATCTTTGGGAAGAGACACAGAGTTAATATTTCTGGTCTACATCAGAACACTATTTGTCCAGTTGATTGTGGACTATGTTTATGTCTCATCATATTAAAGTGAACCTTGCCTACATCTGGAAAATTAATCACTGTGCCACACAACTCCTTTTCAAACGCCTCTAATTTCAATCATTTTACAGTCCCCATTACACAAATGTTCACGCATCATTAGGTTGTTAACCATATCTGGGTCATTAGTCATTATGAAATCTGATAGAGCCTGCTCTGTTATTGGTTCTATGGCATGTTGTTGTAGAAGACCCATCCCGAACAAATAATTCATTATCTTTCTCGTAGGGTTGAGTCCATTCATGTCAATCCACATTAATGTTAACATCCCCCATTAAAATTACTTGCCTTTTCTGCATGGTTGTCTAATCTATGTTGTTCAATGCTCATGACATTGTAGCCTACAACTTTGAAGGTACGTTAGCCAGTTGGTATGTGTTTGCTTGTGAACTTGATGTTGAGAAGGGTAGTATCTCCTGAGGAACAAGTTATTGTAGTTTGCTAAATGGCCCTTACCCACAAAATATGGTAAACAATCAGAGATTTGTGAGGGAGCTGCCCAGGTGAGAATCAAGAATCAGAAGACTAAAAGTGGATGTACCAACAAAGATCAAGTCAAGTCAAGTCTCTTAGCTGTGTCTAGCAAGTCAAATTAGCTGTGGTTTTGAGAGGTAGGGATACTGGGAGATGGCTAGCTACTGGGGTTGGATAGAGATTGGTGAATTTGTAATTGGGGGAAGCTGAGTAATTGGAAAATAATGATCTGTAGTTGAGGGGGGATATCTGTTAAGTCGGGAAGAGTTCAATCGTTGATAGGAGAATTATGGTTGAGGGCTTGGTGATGAATTATTGGAGGTAGTGTTTGATTCTCACAAACTTGGGATAGTGGACATGGTTTAAGTCCTGCTGAAGCATGTTTGATTGATGTTGTGAAGGCCTCCTTCTAGATGAATGGTTTGTGAACATGGACATATAAATCCACACAGACAGTTTACGATTTTCTATTCCATTTTTTCTTTACCTTGAAATTGTGTCAATAGCGCACAAAAATGGTCAAGAACAAATGCTAATGTGCTTCATGCTATTCTGCATGGACAACAAAATGCATTCTTAGATCACTTCTGGACTTCCAGCTATTTACTCGACATCTCTCATTAGCAATTCTATTCATCGCCATTTGTTGTCCTTTTGTCTCCTCACCTGTGTCCCTCACTTGCCCCAAGAATGAGTCAAATTGTTTGTCACCATGACCTTACTAATTTGCTTTCATCTCATGCCTGAAACTTCTAATCTGCACACAATCCCTGATTTACTGAAATGGGTGAAAAATGAGAATATACTTTGAAGCCCTCTCCCTTGAAGATGGAGGCATATATAAGGTGTTCGAGCCTGAGGAATATAAAGACAAAATGCAAGGAATAAAGAAGGCTGGAAGGGGCCATGAAATACTAATGACTAGTCAGATCAAAGAGAATCCCAGAAGATTTTATACATAAGCTTAAAACGAGAGAGTAGCCAACAAGAGGGTAGGACCACCCACAGATAAAGGACGGGAATTTATACTGTAGGATGTAGGTGAGATACTAACTGAGTACTTCCCATCTGTATTCACCAAGGAAAAAGACATGGAGATCAGTGTGGGGTATTCTAATATGCTAGAGTATTTTGAACCACAAAAAAGATGGTGTTGGGTATCTTGAACAGTATGTCCCAGGGCCTGATGGGATTTACTGAGAGAGGTGATTGCTGGGGTATTGTTGTATTATCCCTCACCATAATCGGGGAGGATTCCATTGGGGAGGATTTGAGGGATAGGAATTAAAAACACAGTTTGGTGGTGGGGCTGGTATGTCTTACAGCCTTAAGGGATTATTTTGAGGAGGGACAAATGCACTAATGAGAGAGAGTGGATGTGATCTATAGGGACCTTAGTAAGGGTATTAGACACCAATTGTCATTCTGGTGGAGGCCTTGATGAGTGGATTTCCTGGTGGAGGCCTCACCATAATCGGGGAGGATTCCATTGGGGAGGATTCTGAGGGATAGGAATTATTTGCATTTTGAAGTAAGTGGGCTAATTGGGGACAGTTTGGTGGTGGGGCTGGTTATGTCTTACAGCCTTAAGTGATTATTTTGAGGAGGTGACAAATGCACTTAATGAGAGTAGGACAGTGGATGGTATCTATAGGGACCTTAGTAAGGTTACTTATCCAGAGAAGATAGAGGGTAGTGGTAGAAGGGTGTCATTCTGGCTGGAGGCCTTGACGAGTGGTGTTCTGCAAGTGATCAGTGTTGGGACCACCATTGTGATATAAATATAAATTACTTGGATGATGGGTGGGTAGTAAGTTTGCAGAAGACACAAAAAAATGATGGAGTTGTGGACAATCAAAATGGCTGTCAAAGGATATGCAGAATATGGATCAGTTATGAATATGGGCGGATAAATGGTTGATGGTATTGAATCTGGAAAAATGTGAGGTCTTCCACTTTGGGAGACCAAACGTAAGGGCAAAGTAATGGCAGGACCATTATCAGCATTGATATACAAAAGGATCTTGGCGTCAAAGTCCATAGCTCCCTAAAAGAGGCAACACAAATAGAGTGGTAAATATGGCATATTATGTGCCTACTTTCATCAATCAGGGCATTGAGTTAAGAACCAGGAAGTCATGTTACAGGTAGGCTGTGAAGGTTTTGGAGGGGATGCCTGGATTAGTTTGGCGTCATGTTTGGCATAGACATCATGGGCATAAGGACCTGTTCCTGTGCTGTACTGTTGTATATGTTCTGTGTTCTGCTTTGGCATCTTGAACATTCCCAGCAAAATGGGAATAGAGTTGAATAATTCACTACAGGTCACCGCACTGGAGGAGAGAAAACGTTTCTCGAGATGACATCTGGCTTAGTGTGGGGGGTTGGGTAGGGGGGGGGGGGGGGGGGGTGTGCACAGTCACAATCTATCATAGCTTGAACTTGGGGAAGCCTGTAGTGATACTGCAGGCTGATGCAGAGACTGACTGATAGGACTGCCAGCATCAAATACATCCTGGTGAGCACTCAAGATCAATGAAACAGGAATCACAGCAATTTTCACTGCTGCATGGAATGCATGGTCAGCTGGGACAGTAGGCTGTAATTCACTGTGTAAAAATATCACTGACTGCCTAGTGAAGCACAACCTCCTGATGTGGGAAGTAGGCAGATCTGGGCTCTCAGGCCTAGTGAGGGAAGATATCTGCAATTAGACCTTTAGCTTCCCAGTGGCCCAACTACAGCCTCCTGAGACTCCCCATCATGAGTTCCAATGCTGTTTCATTCCTGCACCACCAAGTGATTCTGCTTTTCCATTCACTACTCGAATCCTATTGATGTCACTGAATTTCAACGTAAATAATCTAAGGTCACTGATCTTTCCAGGTGAACGCTTCAAGCCAATTCACAAGAAGTGAAAAATAGATGTAAAAATGTAGTAAATACAGGGAATTGATATGAATTAGATAAGGCAGAATGACTTGAAATCAGTCCTTGAAATGTGCCCCCAAATTAATCCACAATTACTCTGTTTATCATTTCCGTCTTTCTTGAGGAGGGCTGTTACATCAGTTACTCAGCAGAATGATGGCAATGCAGACTGAAACTCTGGTTTGGAAATTATGGACTGCCAACTGCCAAGATCTGGTATGATTTAAATCTCTCGTAATGATCTGTAACAATTAGCTAATTCTAACTAAGATCTAATTAGGATCTCAAATTAATGAAGATCTGTATTAACCTGTACCTAATTAACCTACCACTGCAACTATTGTGATATTACCCAACAGCAATCTCAGCTGACAATCCTTACGATTTAGCAGAAACTTTGGGTTACAAACAGTTCCCAGGAAAATAATATTCACGTATCCCAGGAGGGAAATTGACCGGCTAACAGTCATAAAACACAAGATACAGGAAACAAACTGAAATCAAAGTGACGAGTGAAAAGGATTGGGGATGTGCAAAGATTAGGGAGGGGAGGATGGGGGGGGGGGGGGGGGGGGGGGGGGGGGGGGGGGGGGGGAGGGGGGGGGGGGGGGGGAGGGGGGGGGGGGGGGGAGGGGGGGGGGGAGGGGGGGGGGGGGGGGAGGGGGGGGGGGGAGGGAGGGGGGGGGGGGGGGGGAGGGGGGGGGAGGGAGGGAGGGAGGGAGGGGGGAGTCAGTCTACCCCAAGACAGAAGGGGGAGGAGTTGTACAGTTTGATAGCCACAGGGAAGAAGGATCCCCTGTGGCATTCTGTATTGCATCTTGGTGGAACCAATCCGTTGTTTAAGGCATTCCTCAGGTTGACCAGTGTGTAAAGACCAGATCTCCTGCTCAGAGGAGGACAATCAGGTATAATTTCTGTGTTCCAGCATTTACTGTGGCCCTGCACTGGTTGGGTCCAAAGAGTGCTGGATTAGAGAGTTTCATCCCTCATTTAGATAGTGAGGCAGTATTGAAAAATGAACTGCAGCCTCTATTAGCCCCTAACATATTTTCTTTAACAGCCAAATGTGTATGTCATCAGAGGCCAATTTCTTATTTAATTCTTTGCAGAAAATTATTTTGTTCCAGTTAGCTACCTCCATCCTTCCAGTTCCTCCCATATTTCTCAGTGACACCATAATTTGCAAAGAACAATTGATATGTTATTTATTTAAATCTTTCGCTATAACTTTATCTTCCAAAATTAATTCAACCTCAAATGCTCACTCTTTCTTCAACAATTCTGGTTATTTTCCGATGTTTATTAAAGCTGTGGAGAAACAAGGAACTATTTACAAAAAACAACTGGACACTGGTTTACAAAAAAAGACACAAAGTGCGAAGTAACTCAGTGGTCGGGCAGCATCTCTGGAGAACAGGGATAAGTGCAGAACAAGCCCAGAACAAGGGGGTCACAGTTTAAGGATCCAGAACAAGGGGTCACAGTTTAAGCATAAGGGGGAAATCTTTAGGACCGAGATGAGGAAAACATTTTTCACACAGAGAGTGGTGAATCTCTGGAATTCTCTGCCACAGAAGGTAGTTGAGGCCAGTTCATTGGCTATATTTAAGAGGGAGTTAGATGTGGCCCTTGTGGCTAAAGGGATCAGGGGGTATGGAGAGAAGGCAGGTACAGGATACTGAGTTGGATGATCAGTCATGATCATATTGAATGGCGGTGCAGGCTCGAAGGGCCGAATGGCCTACTCCTGCACCTATTTTCTGTTTCTATGTAAGTGACACTTCGGGTCAGTACCATTTTTGAGACATTGTGGTGGTGGGACAGGGGTGGCGAGGAGAAAGCTGAAAGGTGAGGGGAGGGGAGAAATGGGGACACGTCCAAGTAGGGCAGAGGGAAGAAAAGAGAGATTATGGCTGAGCATCCTTGTCTCGTCTTTTTGTTTACATCTCGCTGGCCTTCTTCCATCTGCATATGAATCCCCTCCCCCCTTTCACCTGCCTCTCTTTTCTCCCAGCTTTTTTCACCCCCTTCGCCCCCAACTACAATCAGTCTGAAGAAGTGTCCCAACTTGAAACGCCACTGATCCACATTCTCCAGAGATAGAAAATAGGTGCAGGAGGAGACCATTTGGCCCTTCGAGCCTGCACCGCCATTCATTGTGATTATGGCTGATCATCCACAATCAGTAGCCCGTGCCTGCTTTCTCCCCATACCCCTTGATGCTGCCTGACCCTCTGAATTATTCTTGCATTTTGTGTCCTATATTTTTTTTTAAATCCATGGTCATTTGCATTTGCCTGCCATTTTCTATTAAACATCCTAACTTTCCACTTTATGGTCCCAATGTGATCTTTAATATGCTCAGCCTTAAGTTTATTGGAAGCCTCTTTTCATTTTTAGTTTAGTTGTAATGTCTTTATTTAATCATATAAAGTTCTGATGTTTAGTTTAGTTTAGCGATACCCAGCGGAAACAGGCACTTTGGTTCACCGGGTCCGCGACGCCAAGCGATCCCTGCATATTAAGACTATCCTACACACACTAGGGACAATTTTTACATTTACCAGGCCAATTTACCTACATACCTCTGCGTCTTTGGAGTGTGGGAGGAAACCGAAGTTCTCGGAGAAAACTCAAGGTCATGGGGAGAACGTACAAACTCCATACAGACTGCACCACCTTGCTGCCCATCATATGATGCAACATATTTAAGTTACTTGCCATTACTTATTTGGCATCCTGTAGATCGTATATTTAAGTATTACACTTTCCAGTGTTAATGTGCAGCTTATTAGGGTGGTGCCCACCAAAACTGTAAAGGGCCTGTCCCACTTACACTTTTTTCAGTGACTGCCGACAACTGTCACAGTCGTATCAGGTTGCCGAAAAAGCGGCGACTAGACCCCCCCCATGACAATGTTTACGACAAGCAATGACAACCAACCACCTAGTCGACGTCAAGCTACGGCAAGCTACCGCCAACCGGCGACCCATTAGGACTTCCACCTACGACCGCACCAACGACAACTGGCGACCACACAGGCGACAACCAAAGTCAACCTACGTCTACCCGTGACAAGCCACGACAAGCAACGACCCTGTCGGCGACAACTGAAGACAATTCAGTCGCCGGTACCTGTCGCCGGTTGACATAGGTTGACGTAGGTAGTCCCAGTGGAATTCACCAAAGTCAGCACCTGGCGACAACTAACGCCACCTAGCAGCAACCTGCATTATCCTGGCGACAACCTACGACAGCATCTACCACAAGCTACGTCAAGCCCACAGTAACCGAAAAGTTTTGAACATTTCAAAATCCAGCGGCAATCAGAAAAACATTATGTCTCTTTAGACGATTTGAGGAGACTACTCATGACCATACAGGCGTCATCCCGCGACCATGTGGCGCCAACCTAGTCACCGGTAGTCACCGAAAAAATTGCGTAAGTGGGACAGGGGCTTAAGGCTAAGAAATCTCGTGGAGTCGAGTTCTGGCTCTTCCAATATCGTCTCTGTTCTCTGTTCCCAAGATCCACTTGATCCTTTATTGCAGCTCCATCCAGAAATCTGAAGTATGTTTTTCATGTGAGATACTTAAAAATGCTTCTTTTTTATTATGAAATTTCCAGTTTTACCTTTTACATGGTAAGGTGAGATGAATGATCTTAACTATTTATTCTATTGATCTTAAGAACAGAAAACTTAGTTTTTAGTCAGAATCCTTTTTGGGTGATAAATTTGAAAGAAATACAAAGCTGGCTGGAAGGTAAGTTTGAATCATAGATTTCTTGCTGATTAGGTACATTGGCATAGGAGTCAGGAAGGCCGATTCCTTCTGGATTTTGGCTTCAAATTTATTTTAGAAATGTTCAAAACTGGAATACTCTTGTGATCTCCTGTTTTATCCTTGTACCTTTAATGAACAATGATTAATCATTACGCATTAAAGAAAACTCCCTCTGCTTCTTAACGGATAAATTCTGGAAGTTGGGTAGAGCCAAGGGAAGGGTCTTTGGTATTTGAAATTTTATTTTTGCTAGTTCAGTCGGGACCTAGTGTATAAAAAATAGTTGGTTTGCTGAGTGAGTTAAGACATATCTTGCTGCTTAGAGACACATTTGAGGAAAAAATAATGCATGGACGCATGAGAGAAAGAAATTCTTGACAAAATATTTCAAAGATCCACCTTCTTACTCATAAAGCTCCAAGAACCAAGGCATTAATGTTAACAGGGAATGTGGAGCAGATTCAAACAATTGCCCCAATAGATAAGGTTCTCCACAAACTGGGGAGTTTTAATTTCACTGCATGATAGATCCAAAATTTTAGATCCAAAAGATTCCTCACCTAGAAAGAAGCTGAACAGATAGTTTCAGCCGATGGAATGCACCCTGGAACATGTTTCGGAATCTTTGGTCTAATCCTTGACACCATCGAGTCTGCACAAGATTCTACTGCATGCTTCTGGCCCATAAATATGAAAATAATTGTAATTTTGCAAAGGGTTGTCTTCCTGTAACTTGAGGAGTGTGTTCCATGTAGGTGCCTGCAAACATTTAGCTCTACCTCAATAGAAAGTGGTGGAGGTATTTCAGATTCAATCTTTATTGTCATTGTGCAGTGTACAGTACAGAGACAACGAAATGCAGTAGACAACGAAATGTAGTTCCAAAGCACGTCCTGGCTTATAGCCGACCAACTTGCTGTAAGGATACCGTTGCTTTCCCAATCACTCTTGTGGTTGTCTAGATACCATTACAATGAGTTACTCCAGCAATTTGTATTCTGCTCAGGATTCCAGCATCTGCAGTTTCTTGTGTTACACAATCTGTTTTTCTATCCAATTCCGTGTTTTCTGATTTGATTATGTTTGCAGTAGCCCAGCTGGGCTGATCTATACCTGCACTCCCATTCTGTCTCAGGTTTACCTGATTAGTTTCTTCATGGACCTGTACACTGTGCCATGTGTTGTACCCTTTGCCAACTTACCTTGACAATCATTCTAAGACTAAGTAGTTTCCAGAATATCCATGACAAGGTTTCCTGTATTTTGCACATAACTTGCATCCTCCATGCCTTTTGCACTCACATGAACTCCTAGTTTGCCTTCCCACCAGTTGTAATGTTCATGTGATTTTACTGAAAAAAACCTATGTCACTCTGCATTTCCGCATAAGTTCATTTTTATGTCATAGGACCAGAATTAGGCCATTCAGCCCATCGTGTCTACTCCACAATTCAATCTTGGCTGATCTTTCCCTCTCAATCCCATTCTCCTGCCTTCTCCCCATAACCCTTGACGCCCTCACTAATCAAGTATCTGTTAAGCTCCGCATTAAAAAATACCCAATGAAATGGGTAGCTGTTCTATTTGTTTTTTTCCTCTGGTCTCTTGCTGGATGTACCAAGATTTGAAGTCTTTGAGAAAGCTGGGTTAAAATGCTCTCTCAAAGTGTTTGCGTTGACCTTGAAAGAGATCGTGTCTATGGTTTGCACCATTGAAGTCTTGTATGTGTCTGCCCCACACACTCGTAACAAGTTTGCATTCTCAGTACATGTGGTCACATTTCTCTGTACTGTATCCTAATCTAGGGATTTCATGTTATATTATTCACCCTCGGGAACGTTTCTATTTGTTCTGTGTACAGGACAAATATTTGAATTCAGTTGTATTTCTTAAGCTCGCTAACTTGGTCATCCAAATAGCAAACGATATTCTCCATTAACTTTGCTTCTTATTACTGCCCTACACCTCCCTCAGGCAGCAACTTATTTTGCATATCTGCTCAATAAGGCAAATAACAAGGATAGCTTTAAGAATTGACCAAGCTACAGTATATTGTTACAATCTCTGGCACAACAATGTATTGGGAATATTTCTAAATATTTCTAAAAGTACACTGGCCCTCATATGTACATCTTCACAGTTATATTCTGGAGTTCTCAAACCCACACGGACGTCCAATTCAAGGCCCTGACCTCAGCCAGTCATGGAGTTTGGAGGACTGTTACTCAGCAGGTAAGGGCTGGAAATTCAAGGTTGGATAAACAGATTGGGAGATTAGAGCCTGACAGTCATGTAAATACTGGGTCACGAGCTGCAAAACCAGATGAGGAGATGGGAGCAAGATCAGTGGAGTGGTTAAGTGTAGGTACAGTACAGGGTGTGCACTTTTAGGATCCACATGGATCAAATTTCCAACAATAATCCAAAAAAAACCTTTGCACAGATATTGGTATCATCCCATGTAGCTCAATGGGGAAATTACATTAGCAGTTCACTCATCAAGTTTACTCATTCACAAAAAGTTCCTGTTTTTCTTTTCCTGTCAAGATGCAAAACACCTCTCAATTAGTCCTTCTCATGCTTCAATTTGAAGAAAAAATTATTCATTAGTTGCACAACGTTGAAGCAACAGCCTTATACGGTAGAATTTCTCATCAATGTTTCCTCCATTGTGTGATGTGGGTACCTACTTCATTGCATTTCTTGACGATCAGATCATGTCATTAGTTAAATACAATTGCTGATAAAACGAGAGACTACGAGAAAATGAGAGAAACTTGAAAATAATCATATTTTTTAAATATTTGATAAAACAGTTTGTGCATTTAATAAATCCACATTTGAAGGGTAGAAACATAATTTAAAATATTCTCAGTGTTTGTGTGCTCAGTGTTGCAGTTTCCCTTTGCACGTATTGGTGTGCTTGTAAGTGTTCACAAATTATATTTATTTGCGTAGACAAGATTTAAAAATAAGAATAAAGATTGCCAAAGATGAAGGCAGAATCATTTATGTCAGTTGACTCTTGCACCTGAGCTCAGTGGGAAAAGCCACTCAATTTCCATGTGAAAGTGGCTGTGTTTAATTCCAAGATAACCTTTTTTCATGCTTTGGGTGAAAATAACATTACAATCAGGTATTTTAATCTGAACTTGTGATGGATTCATATGGATTTAAAGCTGGGGTTAAGTGATTGCTTGAGTTTGGATGAGTATGGCTCCTGTGTACCGCCAAAGCAGTAATTTAGATTTCATTCCCAGCAACAACCTCTTTCTAATCTGTGGAGGATCACATTAATACCTTGCTGGCTGGGAGATTCTTTCAATTTTTCAGAGCATGTGATGTCCATTTCCCTCACTTAAGTAATGTGTTATATGGCTGAGGCGATTTTATTGATTTTCCATTAACTACAGAATACCCTTTAAAACAGCTGAATTATTTTCTCCCTGTGGTCCATGGAGGATATTGACTAAAATGATTCTCAAGTGAAAGTTGATATTTCAATTAAAAAATGAAATGTATTTATGAAGTCATTCAGATATTCAGCTACTTATGATTTTAATTCACAGTGGTGGTAGGCTGGCTTAGTGTTAGTTTCCTCAGGTTCTGGGGAATACGACACACAGTCAAGTGTACCATGCTGCCTGCCCACAATCCCAGCTCAGAAACAGCAACATGGAACAGTTGCAGGCTGAAACTGCCTCTGTGCTGCCCCATCAAATATGTGCAGGTCAGGTATGACATGCCATAGGTGCTGAATAAAACCACATTAATCTCCATTCCCTGTGTTTGCCATGTGCACTCTAGAGTAATATTTTTCAATAAACATTGCAATTGTGCTTTGCTGAAACAGAGCCTTGCTTGTTAGGGGAAGACATAAATAAATTGTGCACCCATGATGCTCAATCTACAAAATATAATCGATGTAGACTCAGCTTATACTCGCTAGAATTTAGGAGATTGAGGGGGGATCTTATAGAAACTTACAAAATTCTTAAGGGGTTGGACAGGCTAGATGTAGGAAGATTGTTCCCGATGTTGGGGAAGTCCAGGACAAGGGGTCACAATTTAAGGATAAGGGGGAAATCCTTTAAGACCGAGATGAGAAAAACATTTTTCACACAGAGAGTGGTGAATCTCTGGAACTCTCTGCCGCAGAGGGTAGTTAAGGCCAGTTCATTGGCTATATTTAAGAGGGAGTTAGGTGTGGCCCTTGTGGCTAAAGGGATCAGGGGGTATGGAGAGAAGGCAGGTACGGGATACTGAGTTGGATGATCAGCCATGATCATATTGATCGAAGGGCTGAATGGCCTACTCCTGCACCTATTTTCTATGTATATATGTATCTATGATGGAAAAGCAATATTTCCCAAATGAGTGATTTCTTAATTTACATTCTGGCATTTGAAGCCAATGTTAAGAGCATTTAACTTTTCTTCTAACTCTCCAGGATATTAGATTCACAAAGAAATTCAGAACAGGTGTTTGGAATATCATTTGCAGTAAAGACATTAGGTAAACTATGGAGCAGAGTCTCTTTAATAAAAAAAGATAACCATACAGAGGCAGTGTTGTGTATTGTGAATTCTATGTACCATATGTATATCTGCAAAGTGAAGAGAAAACAGGCATAATAAAGTTAAAGATTTCTGGATCAGCCATGATCCCATTGAATGGCGGTGCTGGCTCGGAGGGCCGAATGGCCTACTCCTGCACCTATTGTCTATTGCCTATTGGATGATTTGGTCTATAATGAGTTAACCTGATCTCCTACTTTGAAGGTAGCGATGATTGCCAATCACTGCCAGTCACGGAGTTGCCACTCATCTGCTTGTTAGAGCATCACGGTTTACATTAAGTTGGCAGCTCTCAGTACAATAGTGTAATAATGCTGGACTGAAATCAATAGCAGGTATTGAATCCTCTAAGGGATAACAGAGATGCACAGTATCCATTCCAACAGAGACAAAACAGCTGTTGTTCCTCCTAAAGTGGAATCGACTGTAGGAGAATGTGCTACTAACTAGCTCCACAGGATTTGGTCCATTTCGGTGTTGTTGTCAATACATTTGATATTATGTACATGGGAAGAGAATGCCTCCAGGTCAGAGTAAACTATATTCATGTGTCTGATGTTGGCAGAACTCCCTTGCGCACAATCCACTCAAGCAAAGAAAACTAGAGATACGAAGACATGTCAGTCACAGAGAAACATAAATCACACTAAAATATCAATCTCATTCCAGAACACTGGGGACAGAGAGTATCTGTAACAGAACATCAGAAGAGAGAACAATAGTGGATGGATATGAAAGGACATAACAACATTGGTGAGGCAGAAATATGCTATTCACTCAAATGTATTTTCTCTACTTCCATACCTGACAAGGTTGCAATATATTAGAGGCAAATATATATATTTTGAAATAAATTAATTCTTCAAAACAGGCATTGACATTAATTAGATGAGCACAGTGACAATATCCTAGAGGTTATCCGAGGCAACAATTGACCAGCCAACTTTCCCTGCCGAAATGGTTTGTTGCTATTTTTGAGATCAGAATTATATATCTACTAATGTGAAGTATTAATTTTAATTTGGGAGCCTTTCGCACAATTCATTGAGAAAGGTCTAGTTTGTGTGGTAAAGAATCATAAAGGTCTCAGGTATAAGACTTGTTTTTTGCTGAGTTAATTATACTCAGCCAGGACAGCAGTTTAGGTACCACAACTGCCCTCGGCATCCTTGAACGAAAGGGAACATATGCCAGGTTTTGCTGCTACTCATCCATGCTGGATGAATAGAATTGAACATGTCTTTATTTAGTTAGTTAGTATCCTGGAAACTACATAGCCTGACTGATGGATATTTTCACATAGTCACAAAGGCTGTTTCTGTCCAGTGAAATCGGTACACTTAATTAGCCTGCAATAGAATTCAGTTGTGCTGTGTAAATATTCTGTCTGTAATTAACCCTTCCACTGGTCTCCCAACATAATTCAGTCCCAAACAATTCAAATTCATTCCCTGACATTGAAAATTAATAAATCAAATAAACATGAGGCAAGTGGGTGTTGGAAACCAAGCTTCCAGCTCAACAGAGAAGCAAATTACCCAGGAGCATGATGCCAGGGTCAGGGAACTCATCCATCCATCCATCCATCTCAGAATGAGATGATCTACTTTCCGTCACTTCACTGCCTTCGCATGCAGCATAGTTTTATTCACAGTTGTAAATTAATTTACTCATCAAAGCGTAAAGCAAATACTAAACTAATTGACTACACTATAAACTCAATGAATTATCATTATACCATTCTATATTACCAGGAACCCTTTCAAGTACATACAATTACAACCTTGTCTAAGTTGAATTGAAGATTTGTAACACCACTTCTAATTCTCTATGTCCAACATATTCTAACACAATTTTAATAAACCCATGCCTGACTGTGAAATACACATTACTTTTTTTCACGTGTTCCTGTTCTCTATAATCCAAGTGTGATATCACTTAACTACCACATTTACAAATGTGAAGAAAGCAGAATTCTCATCTTGTCAGAGTAGTCTTTTGAAGTCGTTGTTAACCAGTTCTAAAATTGTCTGTACATTTTCTAACAGAAGCTGAGCTTCCTTCTATCCACGAGTTTATGATGTCATGAACAGTTAGACTGCATGCCCACACTGGAACTTATCTTAAAGTTTCTTAAAGTTTCATAGAAACATAGAAACATAGACAATAGGTGCAGGAGCCTGCACCGCCATTCAATATGATCATGGCTGATCATCCAACTCAGTATCCCGTACCTGCCTTCTCTCCATACCCCCTGATCCCCTTAGCCACAAGGGCCACATCTAACTCCCTCTTAAATATAGCCAATGAACTGGACCCTGGTGGAGGCTTGTGTTAATATATTATAAACATATGGAAACACTCGTCAGACCTGCCAGCATCTGTGGTGCAGGAAACAGTGGGTTTGCAACAGAATATTCATCTAATTATTTTGTGCCGATCACCTTTGTCTAATATCTATCAAGACTGGAGGAGATTAAATTGAGGGAAAAAGTCAATGCACTATTTTATATTAAAGATTTTGGGGAACCAGAGGACCAAACTTATGAGACAGATTTAGTGCATGACAGGATATTCTTTTAACAAGATGAAATTTATGAAGTGCAAAGGGCAGTAATGCACAGCAAAAGGATTCAAATAATCAAAATTAAAGTTGGATGATGGTATTGACAGATAAATTGACTGAGGTGGGAGGTGGGCAGTCTTACAGAGATCGAAATAGAGGACTTTTGAAATGGATACTAAGTACAAAGTTTTTAAGTTCAGAGAAAATGGGGGTTATTGTCTATTTATCTGTCTAGGCAGTAATCTGGCAATGAAACTTGGGAAGATTTTACAATTGCAAATAATCCTTCTGCCATGAAACTATATGTTGTCATTATTATCTGTTCTAACATTTGGAAGAAACATTATAATAATTTCTCAACCAATTTCAAAATACAGTTGTCGGTTGTGTTAATGACGGTTTTAGCTGTATTCCATTTTGCCGATGCTGTTCCTTTAGGCCATTTTATCGGTAAGCATAGCTGGGTAATAACCTAGCTTGCACAGGGTAGACTTAAGGCATAGCTGTTTTATTATTAGAGTTGACAGTAGAAATTTCAGACTACCACATCCAGGAGAATAACCTACAAACCTTCACTTCTACACTCTGCTGTTGGCCTCTCACCCCACCTCCTCCCCACCCATTATTACACTTAAACAGGCTGAATGAAACTTGTTGCTTGAAGGTTCCTTGAAACCTGTTAGTTCCAACTACTTCCAGTGAAGTAAGTTTCAGACATACGGATTTGCTGTGAGATCCCCAGGATCCCCAGGTCATATGTGCCACTCCTCTCCATTGCTTGACTACACTTTAGAATCTGGTGATGGAGCTTAATCATACTGGGATTCTCCTGTATTACACTGTGGAATCCGTCATTGATCCTGTACCACTCAGGGATGGTACATGATTGGCAACCCTATTGATTTGAACGATGGTTCATAGATTTATTGGATTACTTTGGATTAATCTTACTGTTAAATAGGCTTCAGACTTTGGCAGAATTTTGAGTTCAACTGTGTGCCTTGCCACCTGCAAAAGGCATTGGATAGTCCAGAAGATATACAACGTGGCATCAATTCACTGTTGGTCCCTTGCTACACCTCATGAATGCTTCTCAGGTCTGGGACAGTGGTGCAATTGTGGGAGGTGGGGAGATGGTGTCAACTTGTCTATCTTAAGATAAAAGTAGTAATTCCAGTCTGCAAGTTAAATCTGGGTCAATTTGGTCCACTACTTCTCAAAAAATGGCACAATTTTAGCTTTAATTGAAACATTTTTTTCTGGATTCTCCACCCAAAGAAGGGAGTATCAAGGGAGAAGAATGGAGGGTAATGGAGAGAAATCACCGTACTAGTGGATTGGTTGGCGAACTGGAGCTTAAGATTTTTTTCAGAGGCAAACTGAATAATTTATTAGATCTGTCTGATTGTTTTCTCAACTTGGTTGGTCTTGATCAGGTCTTGCATAAGAAGTTAATCAATAAAACTGGAGTAACTCAGCGTGACAGGCAACATTTCTGGAGAGACTGGTTGGGGATAAGGGAAACGAGAGATATAGGCGATGATGTAGAGTGATAAAGAACAAAGAATGAAAGATATGTAAAAAGGTAACAATGATAAAGGAAACAGGCCATTTTTAGCTGTTTGTTAGAGAAGCTAGTGCGACTTCGGTGGGGAAGGAATAGAGGGAGATGAAATGCCGAGGCTACTTGAAGTGAGAGAAATCAATGTTCATACCACTGGGCTGTAAGCTGCCCAAGCGAAATATGAGATGCTGTTCCTCCAAATTGCGTTTAGCTTCACTGACAATGGAGGAGACCAAGGACCAAGGACCAAGGTCTGTGTAGGGATGGGAAGGAGAAATAAAGTGTTTAGCAACCGGAGATCAGGTTTGTTCGTGCGGGCTGAGCGAAGGTGTTCTGCGAAACGATCGCCCAGTCTGCGTTTGGTTTCGCCGATGGATAAGGGTCCACATCTTGAACAATAGATGAGGTTGGAGGAGGTGCAAGGGAACCTCTGCCTAACCTGAAAGGACTGTCGGGGTTCCTGGACAGAGTCGTAGGAGGAGGTATAGGAACAGGTGTTGTATCTTCTGTGTTTGCAGGTGAAGGTACCTGGGGTTTTGGTGGGAAGGGATGATTTATTCAGGGAGTTGTGTTGGGAACGGTCTCTGCAGAAGGCGATAGAGGTGGAGATGGGAAAATGTGGCTGGTGATGGGATCCCATGGTAGGTGGTGGAAATTTTGGTGGATTATGTGTTGTATGTGATGGCTGATGGGGTAAAAAGTAAGGACTAGGGAGACTCTGTCTCTGTTGCGACTAGGGTGAGGGGGAGCAAGGGTGGAGCAGCGGGGTACCGAGGAGACACTAGTGAGGGCCTCATCTATGATGAGAGAGGGGAAACCCGTTCCCTAAAGAATGAGGACATCTCGGATGTCCTGATATGGAACACGTCATCTTGGGTGCAGATACAGCGTAGACGGAGGAATTGGGAGTAGGGGTTGCAGGAAGCAGGGTGGGAAGAAGTGTAGTCTAGATAGTTGTGGGAGTCAGTGGGTTTGTAATAGAATAAGAAGAGACAGATTACAGAATGAAATGATTGTAACTTTATCTGCTGTTACTGCACTAGAAGTAATTATAAAATTAAAGCTGATAACGCAAATATTCAATCATTGAATGTGTTATAAAAACTCATCACATTTTGCACCTATTAAACCTGATATGAAAATGATGCTGCAATCTTGCTGGAATTTATGTCTACAAATTCAAAGGATTTACCCAGCCACGATAACTGATTATATCCTCTTTCTACAAAGCTCTTCTAGCCTTTCTGTTTGCAATAGGCTGATGTGGCATTGGCTGAAAGCAGGAATGGCCAGTGGAGTCAATGACCTGGTGTCATCCTGGGCTTCCAAATAAAAGACGTAATTCCAAAACCAATAATGAATACACATTGAATTTCCATCTTGGAGACACCCAACACTCCCAGAGCTAGAAACCTTCAACACAACTCAGTTTGTATGTAAGGCAGGCACACACAAAATGTCATTAATTAGATTATGGTTAAAAAACACTGAAGCTGCTGAAAATCTGAAATAAAATCTGTGATGCTGAAAGTCGTTCTCCAGATTGTGCAGGCTCTTCTGGTTTCTAGACTCAATATTGAATTCCCCAACTTTGGGTAACTCTCTCTTTCTTTATGGTCAGATCTCACCAGTTAGTACTGTCATGAATTCAACGCAGTTCTCCCAGTATAGCCTGGCCCATTGTTCGTGTCTCATAGGCCTAGTATTAGGAACACACAACACAGACAAAGAAACATAATCTGCTTCTGTCACATAAACCAATTTAATCTCACCATGCAGAGCTATTCCGTGTTCTATCCCTCCTCATACTCTGTGCACAGTTTAGGTCCCACATGATTTGGCAGCATTGAAGGCTGTCCAAAAGAGATTTACCAAGCTAAATATGTGCTCAACGGTTCAGGCAGCATCTGTGGGCGAATGAACAGGCTACTTTTCAGTTAGGGACCCTCCTTCAGACTCCTGACCCAGTAGGCGGCTCGACTCTCGTCAGCAGCGGCCTCTGCAGCCCGTCTGAGTTTTTATTATTTTTTGTCTATGTTTTTATGTAGTTTTTGTTATTTTTTGTTGGGTTGTGTGTGTGTGGGGGGGGGTGGGGGTGGGGTGGGAGGGAGGGGGTAACTTTTAAATCTCTCCCTGCACGGGAGACCCGACCTTTTCTTGTCGGGTCTCCGTTGTCGTTGGGGCTGCAACGTGGAGCGGCCTCCAACATGAAGACCGGGGGCTCTGGTGCCGACTACTCACCTCACCGTCGCGGAGCTGGCCGAGTCCAGAGCGGGTGGAGCGGTGGTGGAGCGCTGCTGCGGCCCGACCTCCGGAGATTCGGAGGCTGCAACTGCGGGTCTGGCGGACGGTGGCACCGGGAGCCCGCGGGTCACTGGAGGGAGACTGCTTTTCAGGGCTCCTGCAACGGCGACTTCTCCCGCCCGAGTTGCGGGGTCGAAGAGCTCCTGGAGCGGGGCCTTACATCATCGCCCTGCGCGGCTTGGAATGGCCGCGGGACTCTGCGAGCGCACGCCGGGGGCTCCAACATCAAGAACCCGGTGTGCGACCTTGCATCACCCAGCGTGGCTTTAATGGCCGTGGGACAATCGCCATCGCCAGCCGGGCGCTTTGACGTTGACTGACATCGGGGGGGGGGGGGGAGAGTGCAGTGGAGAGATAAGTTTTTTTGGTCTTCCATCACAGCGATGTGATGGATGTTTATGTAAATTATGTTGTGTCTTGGGTCTATTTGTTTGTAATGTATGGCCGCAGATACGGCATTTCGTTTGGACCTCAAGGGGTCCAAATGACAAATAAATTGAATCTTGAATCTTGAATCTTGAATCTTGACCCAAAATGTTGCCCTACAAATGCCAATTGACTTACAGAGTTTCTCCAGTTTTTTTTTGTTCAAGATTCAAGCATCTGCAGTTCCTTGTACCTTAATTCTTGGGATTAGTGGGTTGTCCTATCAAGAGACATTAAACAGGTTGGGTCTGTTTTCTTTGGAGTTTTTTAGAATGGTGGACGATCTTATTGAAACATTTAAGATCCTGAGGAGATACAACAAATAGATGCCACGATGTTTTCACTAGTGGGAGAATCTCAAACAAAGAGTTTCTGGATGTAGAGCCAGTCATTTTTAACTGAGGAAAGCAGACATTTCTTCTCAGTGAGTTAGTGAATCTCTAGTGTTCCCAACTCCATTATAGAAGCCTGCCCATTGTAATGATTTAATGTGGAGGTAGATGCGTTTTGGTTTGATTGGGGAATAGAAGGAAGAATTGAAGCCTTGAGTAGATTATATTGAATGAATTGGCAATATTTAGGGGCCAGGTACCCTACTGCTGTGTCTATTTTCTTGTGTTCTTGCATTCTCTGCAACTGAATACTCTTTATTTCCTTTCCCAGGTCTGCTGAAATGTGTTGCATCTGAAACATTGACTTTCTTTGTCCTTACACAAGCTGCCTAACGTGCTGAGTGTTTCTAGTGATACAGATACAGCAGATACAGTTTAGAGATACAGAGATACAGCGCAGAAACATGCCCTTTGGCCCACCAGGTGTGCGTCGACCAGCGATCCCAACATATTAACACCATCCTACGCAAACTAGGGACAATTTTTACATTTACCAAGCCTCAATTGTCCGTGATTATTGATTAAGCAGCAATGAGAAGCGCCCAGAGATTATTTTGTTCAGTGGAATATTTATGTGAACTACATGATAACCTTTTAGAATAAAATTAGTTGTATTATATTTACTGCAAAATGGCAGAGTGAATAGAGAAAAGGCCTTTCTGTGTGCATTAATAGTGCAAGAACTGGTCTATTGTGTTTTGAGTGACAAGGGCCTTGGATGTTCAATGACATTTCAAAAATAGGTAAGTTCTTGATGGATTGGTAGTTGCCAAGGAAGACAGCTCAGAAAATACAGAAAATACTGTGAGTGGTATTGAAAGATGAGTGACAGTAAATGAGAAGAGAGGAACATCTACAAATCAACTGAGATTGTGAACAGGAAAGGAAGGTAGGTAATGAAGACTTTATTGGAAAAGATAACGGCAAAGGAGGTATGTACCATTGATTAGCTACTCCTGGACTCTCTGTGGAGTGGTAGAGAGAGGTAAATTCATGGCCAATGGTTCAGGTAGGCAAACAATGAAAATGGGCAAAACTCACATTGGAGACTGATGTGTGGGTGGGGAGGGGGGGGGGGGGGAAGAAGAAAGGAAGATGCGGAGGCAGTGGGCTGTGGGAGAGCTGGGAAGGGGAGGGGAGAGGGAGAGAAAGCAAGGACTACACTTATAATTACAGATCAATATGGAAAAGGCAGTAAGGGATATACGAAGGTTGAGAATGATAAAGTAATCAATGGTTCAATGGTACTTTATTGTCACGTGTACCAAGGTACAGTGAAATTTGATTTGCCATACAGTCGTACAATCTGGAATTAAATGTGTTTTTCAGAAAGATCCTTATATGATGGGCCATTATGAATTTTAGTAAGATTTTGTGTGATTAATAGTTGGGTGGGTTGTGTGTCCAGTTTGCCTGTTTGGAATCCTGATAACTGTAATCCTGATAACTCCCAGTGGAAACTCCCAGTGAAGCAACGTTGAAGCTTAGTGGTCTCTGGAAGTCAAACGTCATGCTAAGTGATAGAAGGCAAATTCCAAGCATTGTTTAACAATATACGTTAGATTTCTTGGGAAGTCCTGAAAATAAAGTGAAGGGCCTGTTCCACTGTCACGACCTAATTTACGACCTTGTTTACTCGTGGGCATTTTTCATCATGCTAGAAAAAACGCCCCGACCTACTTGATGCCACGAGTACCTACAACTAGCATCACGGCCTGCTACGACCTACCTACGACCTCCTATGACCACCTTCGACCTCCTACGACCTCCTACGACCTCGTGATGACCATGCTGCGAGTATGAGTCAAGGGCAAACTCGTCAGAGGTCGTGAGTTAGGTCGTGAAAGTGGGTCAGGCCCTTAAAAGACACACAGAGCAACTTTGTCTGCAGATTGATTTCGATTACAGCAAAAAGATATCGGTCTCTTTAAACCTTCAATCATACAATTACAGCTCATGAGAATCATTTTTACACAATTTGTCAGGTAGATGATGCCCTCTCTCAGCACAGAGAGATATGTATGTTTTACGTGTTGGCAAAATTAAAATTATTTCATTTTTATGGCCGTTGATGGGATTAGAGTGATTGCTGTCAAGTGTTAACCTCTGGAAGCTATGTTCAACAGTTTAATTGACTGACTGCTTTATAGGCAACTGTCCGAACCATTGAGAGCTGTATGATCTCATAATCCCTTTGGGAAACAGCGGAATCAAAAAAGCGAGGACATTCATTTGTGATTCTGGAAATAGATGCCTATTAAGTAGAAGGATTATTTTTAATTAGGAGGGAGATCATTTGTTGATCTAACTTCCCATTGTTGATGTGTTTTTGAAGGTCTTTCATATGTCAAATCATAGCTAAGGCATTTCAAAAGTTGATGGATTGTTCGCTGAAGGTCATGACTATTGTTACAGTCTGATCACAGAATCAAAACTTCTCAGGAGGCCAAGAACATGGCATTTGTTTGTTTCAAGCAGAAGACAGGTCTTTCAACTAATTTTCAACTTTAATTTTAAACTTAGACTGGTTGTTAACCTTCTCACTTATTGGATGATAATACTGGATTGGTGAGAATTTCATTGTCTGATTCGGGACATTTGACAATCAAACACTCTTGACCTTCTCCCTTAGCTCCTGCCCCAAAACCCAACTTCTCTAGTTGAAAATACCTGTTCTCTATTGTTTATAACTTCTGTCTCATTGTTGTAGTCCTCCTTTTACAACAGGCTCCATTGAGGTATATCTCTTATTTTTCTACATTATAGTACTAAATGCAATTAGATGTAATTAATTATGTGACGGTCTTTGAGAGGTTTAAAAGGAGTGTAATAAGGTGTGCTGTAAATCCTTTAATTTCCCTTATTACTGTAATATCCTCAAACAAGAACAAACAATTCTGCCCATCCACACCCACTGTCTCCAATGGGCTCTGTACAAGCTGCATTCTTATTCATTTAATCTACATGGGAAAGTAAATAGCCACAAGTAAAGATGACAGAAAGGGGGAAAAAAAGGTGAGATAAACCTCTACGAGTATCAGGCTCACCACACTTCCAGTTTCCGTGCCTGGGCTGTCAGGAGTCAAAGATCAATCTCATCAAAGATAGACACAAAATGTCGGCGTAACTCAGCCAGACAGGCAACATCTCTGGAGAAAAGGTGATGTTTTGGGTTGAGACTCATCAGTCCGAAGAACTGAACCTGAAACATCACACATTCCTTCTCTCCAGACATGCTGCCTGTCCTGCTGAGTTACTCCAGCATAATGCTACACAATAATCTCATCAAATTTGGAAGATGCCATGTGTCAGAATCCCAGTCAATAAAGTCCATATGTGGCTCAGTGGACACTAGTTGACCATTATCAAATGAGTATCATGGTCAGCATAGACATTGTAGGTCATTGTAGCTCCCGCTGCCTTAGCAGGGCAAAGAAGATCACCAAAGACAGCTCCCATCCTGCGTTTGGACTGTTCGACCTGCTGCCCTCTGGAAGGCGCTATAGGTGCATCAAATCCAGGACAAACAGACTCAGGAATAGCTGCTTCCCGAGAATTATATCTACCATAAATTCAAATCCACACATGCACTGACTACACCGCCCAACACGGACTTCCATCTGTATATATGTATATATGTATGTAGCGCCGTAGAATTTGTGCACCTATTCCCCCCCCCACCATCTCCCTTCTGTTTTGTTTTTCTGTTTCTTGTTTTTTGTGTAAAATTGTATGTATGCACTGAGTACGAGCAGCTTTCAGTTTCACTGTACATGTATAGTGACAATAAATGGCATATCTATCTATATCTATCTATATATCTATATATCTATCAAAGGGTCTATCCCTGTGCTGTACTTCTCTGGGTTCAATGTTCCAAGCCTTTGCCCTTTCAGACAGAACCCGAGTTGGCCCTCAGGATCCAGCATTTGGGTACTGTGCTGCCTTCCACACTACATGGAGAGGTCATGAGGTATGGCCTGTTGATGGAATATATTACAGCATCTGCAAAAGGATTAGGTAGAAGGTATGGATGAGGATGACCTGAAAGTGGTAGAGGAAGTGGAGGAAGAGTTTGGAAATGAGGAGGTGGATGAGCAGGTGGAAGAAGTGGATGTGGAGGCAGAGGATGTAGGAGGAAATGGAATAGGTGGAGGTGCTGAAGGAAAAGGAGTTGGAAAGGGGTGTAGTGGAAAAGCAGAGAAAGAGGATATAGGAAGAGGGAGAGCAGAAGATCAAATAAAATACAGCGGTGGATGGTGCAGATGGAGGAGAAGATGACAGAGAAGATGGATGAAGGTTGCAGAAAATGTCAAGAAGGGCACAGAATGGACAGTGGAAGCTAAAGCAGGAGGAGGTCCGAGAAGTGAACAAGGAAGAAGAAGTAGTGGGGAGGAGCAGGTGGGTGAGTATATAGAGATGGAGATGGAGAAGGAAGAGGAGAAAGTGGAAGCAGAAGAGGTGAAGGAGGAGGAGTTGGTGCAGGAGGTGGAGAAAATGGAGAAAGGGAAGAAGCCTCAGAAAAGCCGTCGACATAATCAAAGTCTTGTCCCATCCCAGTCATTCCTTCCTCTCCGCGCTTCTGTCAGGCAGATGATACACACATCAGACTCAAGAACAACTTCTTTCCCTCTGTCATCAGACTTCAGAATGGTTGTTCCGTAGGCTAGGTTACTGACCGATTCATCTCTACCAATTGTGGACATTGGACTTTGTCTGTGGAACTGATGTGCTACAATGCTGAGAACTATATTCTAGACTCTGTATATTCCACTTTGCTCTAACTGTCGTGCTTGACTTAGGCTTGATTGTATTTTGGTATAGTGTTATTTGATTTGATTGGATAATATGCAAAACAAAGCTTTTCACAGGCCCTCAGTGCACGTGACAATAAAAAAGGTAAACAAGACCTAAACCGTTGTTCATGTTCTTGCTGATGTATTCGCTAGAATTTAGAAGATTTGGAAGATTGAGGGGGGATCTTATAGAAACTTATAGAATTCTTAAGGTTGGACAGGCTAGATGCAGGAAGATTGTTCCCAATGTTGGGGAAGTCCAGAACAAGGGGTCATTGTTTAAGGATAAGGGGGAAATCTTTTAGGACCGATGTGAGAAAAACATTTTTCACACAGAGAGTGGTGAATCTCTGGAATTCTCTGCCACAAGGTAGTTGAGGCCAGTTCATTGGCTATATTTAAGAGGGAGTTAGATGTGGCCCTTGTGGCTAAAGGGATCAAGGGGTATGGTGAGAAGGCAGGTACAGGATACTGAGTTGGATGATCAGCCATGATCATATTGAATGGCGGTGCAGGCGCGAAGGGCCGAATGGCCTCCTCCTGCACCTACGTTCTATGTTTCTATGTTTCTACAATGAAATATTCAATATTCCTTGTTTGCAGCTGATGGTGCCTCAGTGTTGAAACCCTGTGAGAAGCTGCCAGAGATTTCTGAACGTCACAGAATAACAGAATGGTTTACATCATATGTGATGGAGGAGACCACGTTCTATCAAACTGTCCTACTATGGTGCTACATGGCACAATCCAGCCAATCCCACACCCTTTCGCCCTCTCCAAACCCATATAACTTTCACCTACGCAGGGGAGGAATTGATTATTAGGGCGCATGTTGAGTAATCACAGTGTGGTTGTACGGGGTGAAGAAAGGAATATTTGATTGGGATCCCAACTTGCGTGTAAAGGGCACTTTAGATAGACATTGCAGGCTTCAAAACATTCAGCCGATAAATATCACATGAGAAGAAGAAAAAAATTCAGTCACATTACTGATGAACGCATGATCAGATATTTGCTATCAGTAACGCTTCATTTGTGATTGCTATAAACTACAGATATTTAATAACCTTTCTACCATAACAAGTGTTTAATGAGCAAGCAATAAGATTACCAGAAATAATGAATGGCCCTCTTGTGAGACCTTCCAGCGAGGCAGTTTTATACAAATGGGACCAGCATTAAACTGACTAGTAATTATAGGGCAACCATTCCCTTTGTGTATCGTGTGTAAGGACAATGTAAATCGATTGTTTAGCCATAGATTTAATAATAAAACCAATCGTGCAAGGAAGAGCTGGAAAATGGTATTGTTTATTGGCCTTCCCTAATTACTGCTGAACTGAGTTCAAACATGTAGATGGTTTATGCATGCAACCTATAATGTAGCTACCCCAATACCACTAACCACGCCCAGTCATCTCAGTATAACTGTGATATCTTCCCCTTGCTCCTCCCTTGGTTCCAGTACGTCTGAAGACTAGATGCAGTCAGTACTGGGACGTGTTTGACATGTGCCTTTATTAAAGACTCAGTAAAGTTACAGTGTGTCAGACTGGACTCCTTTACATGGTGTCAGCAAGTTAAACGCGCGCCTCCTGTTTATCGGGTTTTATTTGCTCCTAGTTTTACTAGTGTTTAATCCCCTATTTACCATGGCATTCTCGTGCCGCAAGCCCTCTCCCCTTGTCTTTGACGCTGACATTGCGGAGCGATGGGCTACTTTCGTGATGGACTACAACCACTTCATCAACATCGTGCACCGAAATGACCCTGATGCGGTCAAAGCCTCACTCCTGCTGAACCTTGCCGGTCCCGATGCTATGAAGCGTGCTCAGGCTTTCACTTACAATCCAGCGGTCCTGGATGACAACGACCAGGTCGTCGAGCCGGCGGAATCTGCCAACGACCCGGTATGTCTCTTACGCAAGTTTGCGGAGATTTGTGACTTGCCCTACAACCGTATATTGGAGCGAGCTAGATTCTTTACAAGGAAACAGCAGCCTGATGAACCTGTTGAATGTTTTATCGCTGACCTGCGCTACCTTGCTCAGCGGTGCCGTTTCGAGAACATGCGTGATCAGCTCACCAGAGATATTTTGGTCACCGGCATGCTAGATCACAAGCTACGAGCGGAGCTGCTGCGAAGACCGGATCTCACCCTGACTGAGGCTATGCTTGCATGCCGAATAGCTGAGGTGGTTGCCCCGCTACATGGCCAGAGGGGATCTGACAATCGGGCTATTAATCTGACTGGTGTTGCTATGCCCTGTCGCAAGCAAGACAACGTTCGCCCTGCACCGCGGCTGACTTATGCCGCTCGGGTCCCGCTTGTCAAGAAGTGCCCCAACTGCAACTATGTCCACTCTATGCAGTCGCAGTGCCCAGCATTTGGTAAAGCTTGTAATTTCTGTAAGAAGATGAACCATTTCTCAGCTGCCTGTCGCTCCTGTGGGAACGTTCCTCCAGCTCCCAGACAAGTTTTAAACAACCTTCAACAAGTTGATAACGAATTTGGTTCCCAGTCTTCTGTCGACACTGCCCTCGACTCTGAGCCCAGTATATCCATGGGAGATGCCAGTGTTTATTCTCTCCTTCATAATCAATCTCGCCTCCCCGATCCTTCTGTGCTTGTCACTGTCAACAACAAGTCCTTCACTGCTAAGCTGGACACGGGGGCGAAGGTGAATGTTATGTCAACATCCATGTTCAGGAAGATAAGGAATAATGAGCTGTTAACTGCTGATCGCTCCATATTGCGTGCTTATGGGGGAGAGGAGCTAAAACCTGTGGGGAGGGCCACCTTCCACTGTGTGCTGAAGAAATCTTCGCGTGACCTGTCGTTTTTCATTTTTGACTGTGACTGTGTGACTCTGTTGAGCAATCAGGCGTGTCAGGATCTCGGGCTGGTGTCCTTTGACCGTACTGTCCACGAAGTGCGGGTGATGCTGAATCCACTCTCCGAGTACCCTGACCTATTCGATGATGATCTGGGTAAGCTGCCCCTTGTATACAAGATCGCAACTGACCCGTCGGTTGTACCAGTGGTCCGTGCTCCACACAGGGTGTCATTTGCCATGAAGGGCAAGGTCGAAGCCATGCTGAAGAACATGGTTGACATGGGAGTGCTTGAAGCTGTCAGCGAACCCACCGAGTGGGTCTCCACCATGGTCGCCACCATGAAGAAGGGTAAGAGCGAGATATGGGTGTGCATCAACCCCAAAGACTTAAATCTGGCAATAAGGCGTCCTCATTACCCCATGAGGACTGTAGAAGATGTTGCTGCCCAGGTCGGTCAGGCCACGGTGTTCTCTGTCCTTGATGCCAGGAGCTCATTCTGGCAAATACCTCTAGACAAACACTCCTCAGACTTAACCACTTTTGGCACCCCCTTCGGAAGATTCAAATTTTTGCGGATGCCGTTCGGCATCAACTCTGCTAGCGAAGTGTTTCAACGCTCCATGGAGCAACTGTTTGCTGGCCTGCCGTGTGCCATTATCGTGGATGACATCCTGGTTTATGGGAAAGATGCTGCTGAGCACGACCACAACCTCCGACGGATTCTAGACCGCGCTCGCCAGATCAACTTAAAACTCAACCTGTCAAAGTGCAAGTTCCGTGTAGCTGAAGTACCCTATGTTGGCCACATCTTCACAGCCCACGGGCTGAAACCTGATCCGCAGAAGACCAACGCTATCTCCGAGCTGCGTGCCCCGACCGACGTGACCAGCCTGCAGCGTTTCCTGGGCATGGTCAACTATTTGGGAAAGTTCATCCCCGACCTCAGTGAGTTGAGCACACCCCTGAGGCAACTGATGAAAAAAGACATTGCCTGGTCCTGGTTTCCCCAACACCAGCAGGCTTTCGACCTTCTCAAAACAAAGCTGATTAGCACACCGACTCTCAAGTTTTTCGATCTGCAACGTCCAATTGTAGTTACGTGTGATGCTTCCCGCTTCGGACTCGGTGCTGCCTGCCTGCAACTCCATGATGACGGCTCGCTGCAGCCCATTTCTTATGCCTCGCGTACCATGACAGACACTGAGCAGCGCTATGCACAAATCGAGAAGGAGCTTCTTGCGGTTGTGTTCGCCTGCTCCAAGTTCAAGGACTTCCTTTTCGGTACCAGGTTCACCGTCGAGACGGATCATCAACCCTTGGTGACCATCCTCAATAAGCCTATCCACATCGCTCCAACTAGACTCCAGCGCATGATGTTACAGCTCCAGCGGTTCGACTTTCTGATCGTGTACAAGAGGGGCACCGAGATGCATGTGGCCGACGCGCTGTCCCGGGCCCCCCGGTCCTCCTGTGACAGGCACCCCTACGAGCAGGAGGATCTGCAGGTACTAAATGTCAACTTTGTTCCCTCTAAGCAGCTGCAGTGCCTGGTTGAGCACACCGCCAGTGACCCCGACCTGCAACAGCTTGCAGCTGTCATCCAGCGGGGGTGGCCCAGCAGACGCACCTCACTGCCTGCGGGCACCCACCCCTTCTTTCTGGTCCGCGACGAGCTTGTGCTCCGGGACGGCATCATCATCAAGGGTCACAAGGTGGTCGTCCCTGCCTCCCTATACGACTTGTACTACAATGCTGCCCACATGGGGCATCCCGGAGCTGATGCCACCGTCTCACATGCCCAAGAACAATACTATTGGCCCGGCATGGCCAAGTACATTAAAGCCTGAGTAGCCTCCTGTCCTGATTGCAACACTCTTGCCCCACATCAGCAGCGCCAGCCACTTCTGCAGCAGCCTGCGCCTGCCATGCCCTGGACCTCGCTGGCTGCTGACATATTCGAATGGCGAGGCAAGCACTACCTGGTGTTGGTTGATTCATACTCCAACTGGTTCGAGGTGGATCTTCTCCCTGCTATCACCTCTGAAATGGTTATCAGTAAGCTGCGCAGACACTTTGCTACCTTTGGGTCCCCGGTCCGCTTGCAGACCGACAACGGCCGTCAGTTCACCAGTGCAGAATTCCAGGCTTTCGCTGTGAAGTGGAACTTCACTCACTATACCAGCAGCCCCGAATACCCGCAGAGCAACGGCCTGGCCGAGCGAGCTGTCCGCAGTGCCAAGAATTTGCTCGAGCAGTCTCGTCTCTCCAATGGTGACTTCTACCTGGGTCTACTGAACCTTCGCAACATCTCACGGGACCCTACCATGCGATCCCCTGCCCAGCGTCTGATGTCCCGCGTGCTTCGCCCACCGATGCCGATCGCCCAACAATCCCTGGTGCCCAAGGTCCTCCAGCCTGCTGCCGTCCAGCAACGGATTGCTCACAAGCATGAGGTACAGCGCCGCTCTCACGACAAGTCCTGCCGCCCGCTCTCACCACTACTGCCTGGCCAGGTCGTCCGCATGCAGACAGCCACCGGATTCTCCCGACTCGCAACCGTTGTTGGTGTGGACGATTCCCCGAGATCTTACCTGGTGGACTTTGATGGAACTGTCTACCGCCGGAGCCGCCAGCACCTGTTGGCCGTTAACGAGCCTCAGCCTCCTCCTGCGGATCCCTACGCTCCTCCGTTGCGTTTCGAGCCTGTCATTACTAATTACCCCACAGCTCCCTGCATGCCCCGGTCAGTTCGCTTGCCGCGTTCTCCCTCTGCGCTTCCTGCTTTCGGGCAGATGATCTCCTCCCCTGCTCCTTCTCCTCCTTCTCCCCCGTCTCCTCCTCCTGGATCACCTGTGCCGGTTGGGTCACCTTCCGCATTCCCGGTTGGGACTCCGCCGACTTTCTCCTTCCCGGCTGCTACTGCTCCGCCTCCTCTTCTTTCTGGTGGGGAGGATGATGGTGCTATACGCACACGCTCGGGTCGGGTTGTCAAACCTGTCCGCTACGGTGATTTCGGTTAAATTTGCATGTGTTGTACAATCACACTGCCACTGTTATAACTTCAATTTTAGATTTCTAAGGGAAAGGATGTAGATGGTTTATGCATGCAACCTATAATGTAGCTACCTCAATACCACTAACCACGCCCAGTCATCTCAGTATAAATGATATCTTCCCCTTGCTCCTCCCTTGGTTCCAGTATGCCTGAAGACTAGATGCAGTCAGTACTGGGACGTGTTTGACATGTGCCTTTATTAAAGACTCAGTAAAGTTACAGTGTCAGACTGGACACCTTTACAAAACACACTGGAGAAGAGTCAATAAAAGCTTTGCAAAGAACAGAAAAAAATAGAGATTGGAGCTGTTAGGAAAGATTTCAACTCTTCAGAAATAGAGAATACCAAGTGATAACCTGGTAGGATTTTTAAGGGATTGGTCGGGGTAGATGTGGAGAGGATATTTCCATGTGACAGATGATTCCTAAACTTGAATATGGATATACTAAATCCAAAAGGTAAATAATGAGCCATTTTTTTCACTCAGAGAATATTCGACTGTGGAACCAAATACCACAGGAAGTGGTTGAGTTAAAGAATTTAGATAATTGGTAAATGAGTATATGAGAAAAAAAAACAAACAGAAAGGTGTACTGAAAGTGGGTGAAATAAGGAAAATGGAATGGAGTATAAACATTATCAGAGATGAGCTAGGCTGGCTGTATGCATTCTATATTGAATCAAGGAGCAAAATTAGGCCATTCAGTCTCATTGAGTCCCCTCCACCATTCATTCATGGCTGATCCAGTTGTGCCTATCAATCCCATTCACTTGCTTTGTCCTCGTAATCTTGTACACCCTTCCTAATCTAGACCATATAAATCTCTGTAAAATGGAAATTAGGTCATTCTACCTCTGCCGTTGTTTGTGTCTCATATTAAATTGGATTAAGCCTTAAATATCTATAGAAAACTAATATCTTGGGCTTGCGATTTTGTACCTCCTTGCCTAAATATTTTAACTATTTTAGCTTCCTTCCTTTAAGTCAGCCTTTAACACTAAATTCCTCAGCCACACCATTCCTTTGGCCTTAACATTATTTTATACGGTTCGGTGTCAGATTATCTGCTGCTGCTCCCAGGCTGCTTATTATGTAAATGTCAATTATTATTATTAATGATTGTGCAAAAGAGAGATAATGTAGAATGTACTGCCTGAAATTGTCAGGAATAAATGATGATTACCGGAATATTTCCCTCCTATCTGATGCCAGGAACTGGCTCCTGCCCTTTGAGGTGAATCTGTCATTCACCAATTATCTGATTGTGTCAAATACACATGTTTAGTCACTCACAGGGTGAATCTATCCTCAGCCTCAACAAATTCTTCCCCTCTGTGATTTATGTGTCAGCTTTTATTCACTCCTTTCTCTGTCATTCTTTTCTTCAATTAATCCCACTGCCTTTGGCTCACATCTCCTTCCAATATGCTATTTCTCAAGTATCTAACTGTTTCCTTGCCATTTATTTTATAAACAATGTCTCACATTTGTCAATCTCTGAAAGGTGGCTGCTCTACGCATTATGAAATTCTTTTCTCCCTTGTCGCACAGAAACCAGATTGCGCCCAGCTATTAGGGCCAGAGATAATTTTCTTAATCGGTCTCTGCAACAGAACTGTTTTTCCAGTGCATGCCTTGGACATTTAATTGCTCACAGCTCTGACAATCACTACAAATCTGTGCAAGCATATAGTGCAAATTAAACTAACATTTTAATTGTCTTTATACCATCAGGCCTCTATCCTCTGGAGGAAATCATTCCACATAATTACAATGAAGTCAACTAATTGGCAAGAGTAAAGAAAAAAAACACTAATCTCCTGCATGATTGCTATAAACCGTCCTCCGGGATTGCAGCAAAGCCAGTTATGAACAACAGACACACAAACTTGTTCACCTGAAGAATTTATTAGATCTTCTATATTTTCTGTAGAGCACTGGGAGGTGGTTTGTGACCCATTATGGTAGAATGGCTGAAGATTGCATATAATAATCTTGAGGAATCGCCGAGAGTTTCACGTCTTATGCTACATCTTTATTGAAGTACATGTTGGCAGGCAATTTTGTCATGCACGTACAGCAATTGGTGGTTCTTTCTACTAATTGGTTTTCTGAGATGTTTGGATGTTCTTAACTGGATTTGGGCCTCTGGTGTGCAGTTATGTTTTTATCTGATTAATTCATGACCTTCTGACATATCGCTAATGACCTGTATCTCCCTTCCTGGATAGCACTTGGAGCAGAAAGCAGGTATATCTCATGTTGCTATCATTGGAATAATGTGGACACTTCTGACCTTTCTTACAATTTGAACTAGTTATCTCTTAGCATTGCAGACTTGTTTGACCTTATCAGTTCAATATTGTACCTGATCGTTGGTCCTAATGTTCTCATTGTCTCATGTTGCACATACCAGCTCTCTTTGCCATTTCCCAAAAGGTTGTCAGCATACTTGTGATTTTGCTTCTGTTTCGTGTAGTAAACTATAGAGTGTCTGAAGTCTGTGACATATCAGTAGCACCAATTTACAAGCTATTTGTGCAGCTGAGGAAGAGCCTGCAGTTCCCACATTGCCCTCAACAGCCACCAACATCTTAGAAAACTCGTGAAAGTAAGTTATCTTTGATCCTGAGGGACTGCCTAAGCCGAAACCACATTCTCATTTCTACTATCTAATCCACAACTTTATATCTCTTGACCTATCGATCGAAATCCCTTCCGACTATTGCAAATTGACGAACATTGGCAATGACACATAATTTGATAACTGAAAATATAATTCAACATTCCTCCTTCGAAGCCACATAAAAGTTATAATCTTGTGCCATCACTGAAACCGCAATCCTGTGGTTTTGCAGCAATCAGATTGTTAATGAGGATATAATTTAATACCTGCTCTAAAAGCGGAGAAGCAGGCTGCTGTGACAGTAGCTGCCTATTCTTTAAATTACAAATTTAAAATTTGTGATTTTTGAAAAATATTTACGAAGAAAGAGGCAAAACCAAATGGACGTGGCATTGGAACGAAAAAACACATGAATTTAACACCTCAAAGGAAAACAAACGAAATAATGCATTTGTATTGTAACTTTTCCACAGAAGTAGAGTTATATAGGAAGGAGGCAGTAGTTGAACTTGGATAAGATCTGGAATTCTGGATTTAATTTTTGTTGGTGCAGACATGATAATAATTTAGGAACTACAGAACAGGGAGGCAATAATCCATAAACATTTGGTTTTAGCAGTGTGTGAGAGAATTTATTAGCTTTGCGAGAAGAATTATTTTGTAGCTACATCATGAGTAATTTGCAACTTTTTTGACTATTATATAACAAATATTTTGTATGTTTTGCATCTTCGAAAGGGCAAACGCCATAAACAATGGAGATCTAAAATGACTCAGAAGTCTGTGTGCATGGATTGCTAAAAAAAATCATGAACAAGTCACAAACACTCAAGTTTGCTGGCATTTGTATTTAGAATACATGAGGGAAAAGTGCATGTCTCTCAAAATCCTGCCTAGTATTCAGATTAGCAGTGTTATTCACATTGGTGGTCTGGCAGTTGTTAAAGACAGCTTCACCTTTTCTGGTGGAGATGAACTGTAGTGGTGCACTGCAAGAATTTGTGGGAGATGTTGAAAAGTGCATCTGGTGGAGATACCTTGAGGAACAGTTAGACAAGATACAACATGGTAACATTTTCCAACAATGGATTGAAAATTATATATTCTCAATCATCAGCCTTAAATATGTAATATGTACCTTCCTACAGACGAATCTGCAAACTTACGCTCAGAGAGTGGTAGGGAGTGGTTACAGTAGAGCTGTATCACTGCAATCATGTGTGTGGTGCAGAATGTGGTTTAATGATCGTAATGCACCACCCACCAAATCCACTGCTCAATTCACTGCAAGTACATCTCCCACCTAACTCTCAACACACAGCCTTCAGTTCACCTGCTTCACCTCCTTGTCACACACTTGATTACAAGTTTCATACAGAGACTGGGACACAATGGCAACTATTCAGCCGTCACAGCAATAGTAAGTAAGTAAGTTTATTGGCCAAGTATTCACATACAAGGAATTTGCCTTGGTGCTCCGCCCACAAGTAACAACGTGACATACAGTGACAGTTACGAATGACTCAGAAAACACTAAACAGTAATAATAACAAAACATTAATGATAATACACCATAGATCAAGCATGTGAACCAACAAAATAGCATGTGAACATATTGCACTGATACACTCACTCTTCTCCCAGAGTTGGTAGCAGTAAGGAACTGTAGGAGAGAGGAGTATCTGTTTCATTTATACCCATAGCAAAGATGGTGCCTATTGCCATGTGAAAGAGCCTGAGGTCTAGTATTTGGCTTGGCTTATTTAGACAGATCGAGTAATAGTGCAACTGTATACAATCCTCCTTCGCTCAATGCACTTGCTCGTTTTCTCAAATCTCTTTTCACTCACGTAACAAATGGTGCAGGTGTGCTGCACAAGTCATTGAGTCAATGAGAAGTCAGGGCACAGACTCTTCAGTATTCCTTTGGCATGTAAAACATACTCCTGACAGCAAAACACAACCTTCTAAAAGCAATCAAATTCACATTCCTGTTCTTGCCACTGAGTAAATTTAAACGTACCATATAATTTATTCTCCCATTACCTCAACCCGCTTCTGCCACTTTTTCCTTTCCCTATAAGTTCTTCCCTGCTGCCAACCATTCCATACTATCCTCTTGTGGAAAAAGAGGGAGTGTGCCAGTGGAATATGTCCAAATGCTTTTGCTGCTGCAGCTGAACCATTGCCAGGGCATCCCATAGGGACATACAACTGGGACCCGAGTAATTAGAATCCACTAAATCAAAGGAAGAAGTGGTAGGAGGGAATGTAGATCAATGTGATTGTTTAATCCATAGCCACAATTGCAGAGTCAGTGGGAACAAATGTGTGGAAGCTGAGATGAGCGTGAAAGGAAGGAAGAATAACAGACAGCTGCTATTGCTGTGCAGGATACAACTGTTTGCTGCGATTCCAGAGTTTCAATTGACCATTAATCTGCTGTCGAGTACATTATAAAGATTGGCAGACTAACACCTCAGCCAGTGCAAGTGCCTCCAAGAAGCTAAACCTTTTCATAATGGCAGCATTTGTACTTTCAATCCCACTGGTACCAGGCAGTGTCAGCCCAGAATACTGTTGTAATATGAAACCATATCCGGTCTGTCAAGTCCATTTAAGTTTATTGTCATTTGCACATGTATGCAAGTGAGGTACAGATGCAATGAAAATATTACTTGCATTAACATCACAAGCACACAGCGAAAAGACAAAGACTGTAAAAATACAAAATTAGATATTAGTGTAAAATACATGGTTAGAAAACAAGTCCAAGATAGAACAAGAGGTGATCAATAGAGTTCCATTGCTGAGGTAGGATTAGGGTTGTGCAGATCAGCTAAGAACTAACTAGTTGTAGGAAAGTAGCTGTTCCTAAACCTGGGGGTGGTGCAGGTTTCTTTACACCTTGCCCAACAGTAGCAACAAGAAGAGGGGATGGCCTGGCTGTTGGTGATCCTTGATGATAGATGCCACCTTCTTGAGGCAGCATCACGTCCAGAGCAAGCACTCAAGTATTACTTGAAATAAATCCTCCAAGGTCATTCAGTGTCTCATCAAAGTTAAACATCTGTTGGCCACTCATGCATGCACAGGCATATGTACACATACACATAGGTGCATGGGCGCCTGGACAATCACAAACACACTCACACTCACACTCACACAAACACTCACACTCACACTCAAATTCACATTCACACTCATACTGACACTCACACTCACACATTATCACAATTATGTTTCTTTGGCAGTCCTCAGGATCAGGAATTAATTGTTGCTTTCAAGGGTTCCAAGCTGATTGGTAAGGATAATGAAGGAACCTCAGACTTCCACATGATTGACTGACCTGCCACATTGGTCATTTGTGAGATGGTAGCAGCTTCTGTTCCGAACAAATGGATTCTGTGTGATCGTGACTGATGGAATCGAGCTTTTCAATTCCATCCTCTTTGCTCCTTCTTCACTTTGTGGGTTGTTGTCCCAAAATGTGATATTCAAAAGTCAGCGAGGATGTTGCATTTTATCAAGAAAGCTTTGAGCATATCTTGAACCTTGTCTCTCATAGAGTCATAGAGAATTACAGCAAGGAACAGCAACAGCCCCATTGGCTCATCTCGTTCATGACAATCGTTGCCTTATCGAGCTAGTTCCATTTACTGGGGGCAGGCCTATATTCCTTCGCATCTATGAATCTGTCAAATGTCTTTTAAATATCATAGTTGTACCTGCCACTACCATTTCCTCTGGTAGCTCATTCCACATAAACACCAAGCTCTGTGAGAAAAAGTTACCACTCTGGTTTCTTTTAAATCTTATTCCTTTCACTTTAAACTATTGCCTCTAATTCTAAATAATGTAACTATTCACCTTATCTATGTCCATGATTTTATAAATCTCTCTAAGGTCGACCTTCAGCCCACTAGGGTCAAAGGAAAAATGAACAACACTATCTAGCCTCTCGTAACTCAACCATCCAGACCCAGTGATATCCTCATAGCTCTCCTCTGCGCTCTTTCCTCTTTAATAACCTCCACCCTAGAGCTCGACAACTGGAACTGTGCATAGTACTCCAAATGTGGCAATACCAATATTTTGTAACATAATGTACCAACTCCTGTACTCAATTTGCATACTAATGAAGGCAAGCATGTCTTCACCACACTATTTAGGGGATTAAGGCCCATTTTGGCCTATTGTTGCGGAAGAGCTGAAAGGGCATGCAAGTGATTTAGGTGTAAGATTGCAGCAGTACTGCATGCTTGAGGGTGCGGCAGATCATGCGAATGCAAAAGATATGTCCTGTTTGAGACTTTTGGAGAGTAAAGGGCCTGTCACACGAGCATGCGACTCCATGCGGCAAGCGCGACCTAACATGGTCGCTTGAGCCATACGGCCTCGCGGGGCCGGTCCAACTTCGATCGCCGGAGCCGTATGGAGTTGTGCGGGGCTGGTCCCAACATCGCGCGGGGCTCTGAAAAACTGACCGTGTTCAAAAATTCCGTGCGGCAACGGCCTGCCGGCCCGCAGCTGCCTCGACGCCATACGCACCGCCTCGACGGGCATGCGCAGCGTCTCGACGCAGTACGCAGCGTTTTGACACCGTACATCACTCACGAACTTCCCGCGGACTTCGCTCGAACTTCACGTCACTCACTCGACTTCCGCATGGCCCCCGCTTCCAGTTTGGTCACGCTCGCCGCATGCAGGTCGCATGCTGGAGGGACCGGTCCTGTACGGGGATCACTCGACCTCCGCGCGGCCCCCGCTTCAGTTTTGGTCGCGCTTGCCGCATGCAGGTCGCATGCTCGTGGGACAGGCCCTTTACTGCTACGTCCGTGGTGGACAGAATCAAAATATGATAGAATTGATGACATTTAAAACAAATATAATAGAATTGATGACATTGATGACAATTGATGACATTTGTTCTTTGATCTTGAGCGAATGCCTTATCAGAACAATAGCCTTGGGTCTAGACTCCAAGCATTAATTGATACAGCTTTCTTCACCACTGCTTTTTGATTCTTTTTCATGAGAACCTTGAAGAAGAAGGAATTATCTCCTTAATCAAGACCCACACATTTCAACACTGAAATCCAAAGACCTCTTCTATATGAATGAGTATTTTGTCAAATTGCAATGATCGCCACATTAATTTCTACGAATGTAGCAAGGCATTGTGGAGGTTTCCATTCAAGCCGAGTCACTAACATAACTAGGGCCAATTAGACACTAAATTCATTCTAACTAGTTGGCAACACAAATTTGTTTTGTGGTCTGCATCTGGTCAAATAGCTCAAATTAATTGTGCATTATGAACCCTGTGCCTTTTCAAATTTTATCCAGATTAGTTTATTTTTTGTGGAAGCATCATATATAGAAACATGAAGTAGTATTTCCAATTTTATATTTCAGAAATGATTGTGTCTCAGAAGACAAAAAGCAATTTACTTGATGTGCAGAGAAAAGTATTAGATATAACACAGTGTATGTGTTATTTGCAAAATATTACTCAATATTTTTGACATGTCTGTTATTGAACATAATTTAAAAAAAGGTATTTTTCTATTTATTTCACTGTTTGGAATAAATGGTCTCATTTTGTAAGATTTGACAATTAATGATTTCAGTGATTCAACTATGAAGGACATCTCATGTAAACACAATTTTACTTTCGTAAAATAAAAATAACAATCATTCAATCTAGACCTTGTCCTGAGCGTCCATCAAGGCTAATACAACCCCTTTATGTCACCAGATAAAAATCAGTTTTGTTTTGTTTAGAGATACAGCGTGGAAACAGTCCCTTCAGCCCACCGAGTTCATGCTGACCAACCATCACCCATACACTAGGTCTATCCTGTGCACTAGTGGCAATTTACAGAAGCCACTTATCCTTCAAATCTGCACGTCTTTGGAATGTGGAAGGAAACTAGAGCACCCAGAGAAAACCCATGCGGCCACAGGGAGATCGTACAAACTCCGCCCAGGCAGCACTTGTCGTCAGGATCAAATCTGGGTCTCTGGCACTGTAACATAGAAACATAGAAACATAGGAAATAGGTGCAGGAGTAGGCCATTCGGCCCTTCGAGCCTGCACCGCCATTCAATATGATCATGGCTGTTCATCCAACTCCGTATCCTGTACCTGCCTTCTCTCCATACCCCCTGATCCCTTTAGCCACAAGGGCCACATCTAACTCTCTCTTAAATATAGTCAATGAACTGGCCTCAACTACCTTCTGCGGGAGAGAATTCCAGAGATTCACCACTCTCTGTGTAAGGCAGCAACTCTATTGCTACACCACTGTGCTAAAACAGTTGTTAAACATATTCAGTGGTTTACATAAACTTAGAATGAAAAATCCTTTGGTGAAGATAATTTATCATCCTTAGCCTGATCTATAGCCTTTTGGATATCCTCCTTGTGGTTGACTCTTAACTGTTTTCTGAAACGGCCTCGCTAGCCTTTCAGTTTAGAGTGCAATTAAGAATGGATAATAAATATTGATCTTTCCATATCCCCATGAATGAATAATAAAAATATAGCTGAACAGAGAAGCAGAATAAACTTATGATCATCCAGCTCCGTGTATGTATGCTGCTGACTCAGTAATCCTGTTATCTCCCTTCCTGTGAGTTACTTTTTATATTATTACCTGCTTGAATAGCATAACAAAAGGAGAGGACATCTCAGGAGCTTTATAGTGCCATATAAGATCACTTCAGAGCCAGGTATCTGCTTATCCTTTCAGTATGTGATTTTTATTATGCACTGTTTAGATCCCTGGTGCTTCCCCATTTGCTCAGAATCTCTCGTGAGGAATTACTGATCTTTATGCAGCCATCAGAATAATTTGGAATTGTTACGGCCAGCAGCTTGTTGTAGGTGCTCAACCAGATCAAATTTCCTTTATTAGGGTTTATTTTTCTCTGCGCATTTATTTTAAACCAGTTAAAACTGTGTTAAATGACGCAGTCAGGGACTGAATTAAAACATATTAACCAGTGCACTAAAAATAGCACTACAGAAAATTGAATTGCTTACATTTAACCAGTGGGTAAATTCCATATACATGCTGCAGATAGCAATTCAAATAACAAATGTATGCCTACTACCATCATTTTTTTGAGGAATTGGAATTTGTTTGACAGTTAGCTTCTCAATTACTATATATCAAAATATTACGACTAACTGCAGCAGCAAGGTGGATGCTAGTGAGATGATAATGGTATATATGTCACTAGCAGCTATGTCCTTGTGATAATTTCATCTCCAACTGCACAGCAAGAATCTCATTAACTAGAAGAGCCACTTGAGAACTGAGTTCTCTCTATTTTGACTATGAATGTGATTTTGCAGAAACAACTGCAAAAAGTATTTTATATACGTTGTTGATGTTGAAAATGTAAATGTGTGTGATGTTTGTTGGACTGTGTGGGGTGGGAGGACCCGTTGCTCCTCCCGTGCAGCAGGTGGTGCTGCACAGCACAAAGGGAGATGTTTTGTACATAGTTTATCCTGTCTGTAGACAGTGTGTGTGTGCAGCCATTTTGAGTAGTCTTGCTGCCAGCATTGAGTAAAGCATTAAAGACTTCTTGTAGACACACCGAGTATTAAAGTGCTCGGTGTGTCTACGATCACCAACAAGGCGAGGATATGGACGACAGCCCATTCCCACGAAAGGCAAATGCACTGTCTCTGTTTCCTGTAATGGACTTTTTTTTTTTTTTTTTTTCATTTGACAGGCAACTTTTAATACCAAGGAAATTACAACAGCCACTTCCTTATAAAAATGGCTTTGATGTTGACTTTTCCGTGTACTTCTTTCACAGTACATTCATTTTTTTATTTTATTTATTTTTTAATTAGAAGTACAGTAAATTACAGTAATACACATCACATATATCTTATTACATTTTGTTGTACCAATTCGTTTTTCAAGCTTTAAAAAAGGTAGAAATAAAAGAAGTAAGGAAAGTGAGCAAGAATCGTGAAGGTGCAGGAAAGTGTTGGGAGAAGAAAGCCCCTTGGGGATGAAATTAGAGAAGGAAGTAAAGAAAGGAAATAAGACCCTAGAAAGAAAAGGGAAAAAAAGGAAAAACAATCGCTCTATTGTAACACAAAACTCCACAAAAAAGGATATACCAACCGTGTTTTAAAAAAAATATATATTTTATACCCCCCGTTACCAGATCCTGGTACCATTTATATTTTAAATTACTATTCAAACAAGAGGACATGACTTCAGAATTAAGGGACAGAAGTTTAGGGGTAATATGAGGGGGAACTTCTTTACGCAGAGAGTGGTGGCGGTGTGGAATGAGCTCCCAGTGGAAGTGGTGGAGTCAGGTTCATTGGTATCATTTAAAAATAAATTGGATAGGCATATGGATGAGAAGGGAATGGAGGGTTATGGTATGAGTGCAGGCAGGTGGGACTAAGGGGAAAAAAAAATTTGTTCGGCATGGACTTGTAGGTCCGAGATGGCCTGTTTCCGTGCTGTAATTGTTATATGGTTATTGTTATATGGTTATTGCACCTTATGCTTGTAATAGTTCCGTAAATGCAGACCACGTCTTTTTGAAGTGGTCTGCTTTGCCTGCTAGGAGGAGTCTCATCTCTTCCAAGTGTAGTCTTTCGAACATGTTTGAAATCCACATTTTTATTGTTGGTATTGGAGCATTTTTCCAAAATTTGAGTATAAGCTTTTTTCCCATTATTAGCCCATAATTAAGTAAGTTCTTTTGAAACACATTTAATTCTGGGTTACCTTCCGATATTCCAAAAATGATCCATTCTGCTTTTGGTACAAGTTTTATTTTAAATAATTTTGTGAAGATTTCAAATATTTCGTTCCAGAATTTTTAAATTTTTATACAGAAAACAAAAGAGTGCGCTATGTTAGCTCCTTGTGACTGACATTTGTCACAAATGGGTGAGACATTGGGGAAAAGTTTATTTATTTTAGTTTTTGAAGAATATAGTCTATGTAATGTTTTATATTGAATTAGAGTATGTCGTACGTTGATCGAGCATTTATGCACATATAGTTAGTGTTTATCCCAGCTCTCTTTTGAAATTTTTATAGCTAGTTCTTGTTCCCAGTCTCTTCTAATACCATCGGTTGTAGGTATTTCTATATTTAAAATAATGTTGTATAAGTATGATATTAGATTTACTGATTCAGCCTTTGTCTTCATGGCTTCATCCAATAAGTCTGGGGGCATGTTATTTGTCTTTTGTGTATTTTTTCAGATAGTCACAGATTTGAAGATATTTAAAATATTGATTATTTTTCAAATTATATTTCAGTTGTAATTGTTGAAATGATAATAATTTTCCTAATTCATACAAGTCTCCGAGCGTTTTGATTCCCATTCTTTCCCATTGTGTAAATGATTTATCTATAATTGAGGTTTTAAACGACGGGTTATTGACTATTGGCATTAAAAGAGATAGATTTCTTAATTTTAGATTTTGTTTTATTTGTTTCCAAGTTCTAATTGTGCTATGTATCATTGGATTTTTATTATAATTTTTGTTATTCAGATTCATTGGTGAGAGGAGAGTCGCTCCTGTATTACACAGAGAGCAGTCCTCTCTCTCCATTACAATCCAATCCACCTGCTGGGCAGAGTTGTCCAGCAGGTGAATCATATGTAATGGTCTGACGCAGATGTTGCCGCTAATCGTCATTGGCAAAGAAGGTACATCCCTGTGCGCCATCGACTGGGTCCATGCTTTTAAGCTTGACATGAATGCCTTGATCTACGATGGATCAACTATGGCATTATCATCTACCACGGACTGCAACATGGTCAATAAATGCGTGAACAACCTGCAAAAACAGGACGTCGAATGGCACTGGTCCAAAGAGTGTGACCATGCATTCACCAGGTTGAAGGAGATGCTCACCCAGAACAGGCGTTTGGTCCACTATGACCCATCGAAGCCGATCTCGCTGGCCACCGATGCAACGCCGTCTGGTCTTGGAGCAGTAATCTCACAAACGGCGCCGAACGGCAAGGAAGAACCAATCGCGTTTGCATCTAAAACGCTGACGACCACCGAGAAAAACTACAATCAAGTCGAAAAAGAACAGCGTCCAGATAAAGCAAATACTGATATCTCTTCAAAAGAGAACACTGAGGAAAACTTTGTTGATTCTGAGCCTTTAGCAAGGGTTGTGAAATGCAAAAAAGGCTGGGGAAAAAGAGTGAAGCGAGGTCCAAATGGAGACGTTCAAACTGGAAAGGGGGAATGTGATATTTGGTGGACTGTGTGGGGTGGGAGGACCCGTTGCTCCTCCTGTGCAGCAGGTGGCGCTGCACAGGCAAAGGGAGAAGTTTTGTATATAGTTTATCCTGTCTGTAGACAGTGTGTGTTTGCAGCTATTTTGAGTAGTCTTGGTGCCAGCATTGAGTAAAGCATTAAAGACTTCTGTTGTAAATTAAAGACTCAAGTTTTCTGCAGAACTAGAAAATGAACACGAAAATGTGAAAAGGAAAAAGTGTCAATGCTGCAGTCCGATTTTTGGCATTTCCTTTGTTCACATAAATGCCATGCACTGTTAGGCAGCATATTCCACAGACAGCAGTCGTACTTCAGCATCCATCTCGTGTGACTGCTTTTCAAGATAAGAAAGGTGAGAATAAGATGATGCGATAATGAGGACATTAGAACTGCACTTAAACCAACAGGCTACTCCCTGTGCACTCCTTCCAGTTGCGATCGCTGGATAAATTAAAAAACTGCATTTATGTAGCCTCAGGACAATCAAACTGCTAACAAGTCAATTGACAAGAAATATGGCAAAATGGAGACAATTTTCCTATATCCCTTCCTCTGGCTTTACATTTCACTTCTCTTCTTTCATTATCCCTTTTGTCTATTTTCCATCTGTAGCCTTTATCATATACTCCACCCATCTGCTAATCAACCCCCACTCACAAGTATACACATATCGCTTGCCAGGCTTTGTTTTGCACGTCTGAAGAAGGGTCTTGACTCGAAACGTCACCCATTCTTTCGCTCCAGGGATGCTGCCTCACCCACTGAGTTACTCCAGCATGTTGTGTCTACTTGCCAGGCTTTGTTCTGCCCCCACCTCTCTTTTCCAGCTCCCCCCTCCAATTATAATCAGTCTGAGGAAGAGACCCTGTCCGAAATGTCACCTCCATGGATGTTGCTTGACCTGCTAAATTACGCCAGCATTTTGTGTTTGCTTAAAAAATACAGCAGCCATTTTTTGTACAGGCAGGCCCCTTAAACACCATTATGATAATATTCTCATAATCTCATTGAGTAATATTACTGAGGGATAACAACCGTTAAATCTCCAGGATATCAACTTTGAGAGAGGGGGTGAGGATCTATTATTATACCCTGCATGGTGGCCAAAATTGAAAGTCCTGGCTTTGTATGTGTATTCACCTTGCTTCTGTAATCTTCCACAATGTTGGGAGGAAGATTGTAGTGGGAGAGGGAGGATTAACTGGTGGGACTGGGATTGTTTGTGGTGGAGTTATTATGGAGCTGGAAAGGGCTGAGATGAAGACTAAGGTGGCAGTAAGGTTGTGCCAGGGTTGGGAGACAAGGTGGAAGGGTCAGGTAGTGAGAAATCAGGAGGTACTGTGAAAAAAAGATTTTAGGAGGAGGATAGGAGATGACTGATTGCGTGGAGGAGGCAAAAGATTTGGTAAAGACCCAAGAGAGATCAGAGGACATGAGATGGAGTGGAGATCAAATGTGGGGATTAGTAGTCACGAAAAGTGTTGATCAAGCTGCAACATTTAGAATGAACAATTCATCCTGTAAGCTTTTCTCCAGTGAAGTATAGGCTGTGCGTACCGTTTGCGTTACGGTCTCTAGTTGAGACGATTTTTCATTGAAGGATTTTGCAGTTCATAATTCATGTTAGCATAGTTCCAAAAGTAATGTTTTATGGTGTATGAGTTTGATGCACTGCCCAGCAGCTTTTGTGTACACATTTGTCCTATTCCCAAATGGTAACATTATAACTTATGGAGTGGACTGGGTGATCAAACCTGCTAACAAGGAAGGTGCCGTGGTAGTCTGGCGCACTGATCTCTACAAGGTTGAGGCCACGCGCCAACTCACAGACACCTCCGCCTACTTATCCTTGGACCATGACCCCACAGACGAGCACCAGGCCACTATCTCTAGCACCATCACTGACTTCATCAACTCCTGCTCCCTGCCCTCCCAAGTATCCAACCTCATCGTTACCCAGCCCCGCATGGCCCGATTTTACCTTCTCCCCAAAATCCACAAACCTGACTGTCCTGGCAGACCCATTGTTTCTGGCTGTTCGTGTCCTACCGAACTTATTTCCACATATCTCAATTCCATCCTATCCCCCCTGGTTAAATTCCTCCCTACCTATGTTCAAGACACCTTGCATGCTCTTCGTCAACTTCAGGACTTCCATTTTCTAGGCCCCCATTCCCTCATCTTCACCATGGATGTCCAATCACTCGACACCTCCGTCCCCCACCAGGAGGGTCTCAAAGCCTTACGTTCCTTCCTTGAGCGGAGAACCAACCAATCCCCATCTACTGATACACTCCTCCGCCTAGTGGAGCTGGTCCTTACCCTTAACAACTTTTCATTTGACTTCTCCCATTTCCTCCAAATACAAGGTGTAGCTATGGGTACGCGTATGGACCCCAGCTATGCCCGCCTCTGTGTAGGGTACGTCGAACAATCCTTGTTCAAGACGTACTGTGGCCCTTATCCCCAAACTCTATTTCTGCTACATCGACAACTGCATTGGTGCCACCTCCTGCACCCACACACAACTCACTGACTTTATCCATTTCACCACTAACTTCCATCCGGCATTCAAATACACCTGGACCATTTCTGACATTTCCCTACCATTTCTTGACCTCACTATCGCCATCGCAGGTGATAGTCTCCTGACCGACATCCACTATAAACCCACTGACTCCCATGGCTATCTGGACTACACTTCTTCCCACCCTGGTTCCTCAAAGGACTCCATCCCCTAATCCCAATTCCTTCATCTACGCTGCATCTGCACCCAGGATGAGGTGTTCCACACAAGGGCATTGGAGATGTCCTCATTCTTCAGGGAATGGGGGTTCCCCTCTGCTACCATAGATGAGGCTCTCACCAGGGTCTCTTCTATATCCCGTGGCTCTACTCTCACTCCCCATCCCCCCACTCGTAATAAGGGCAGTCCCCCTTTGTCCTCACCTTCCACCCTATCAGCTGTCATGTACAACAAATAATCCTCCGTGATTTTCGCCACCTCCAATGTGACCCCACCACTTGCCACATCTTCCCATCTCCTCCCCTGTCTGCTTTCCACAGAGGCCGCTCCCTCCGTACCTCCCTGGTCAATTAGTTCCTTCCCACCCGAACCACCCCCTCTCTGGGCACTTTCCCTTGCAACTGCAAGAAATGCTACACTTGTCACTTTAATTCCGCCCTGGACTCCATTCAAGGATCCAAGCAATCTTTCCAGATGTGGCAGAGGTTCACCTGCACCTCCTCCAACCTCATCTATTGCATCTGCTGCTCTACATCGGTAAGACCAAGCGCAGGCTTGGCGATCGCTTCGCCCAACACCTCCGCTCGGTTCGCAATAACCAACCTGATCTCCCGGTGGCTCAGCACTTCAACTCTCCCTCCCATTCCGAATACGACCTTTCTGTCCTGGGCCTCCTCCATGGCCAGAGTGAGGACCACCGTAAATTGGAGGAGCAACATCTCATATTTCATTTGGGCAATTTGCACCCCAGCGGTATGAACATTGATTTCTCTCATTTGAGGTAGTCCTTACTTTCTCCTCCCCTTTTCCGCTCTCCGTCAGCCCACTGGCTCCTCCTCTTCCTTTCTTCTTCCCCCCCCCCCAACACCCTCACATCGGGGTGAAGAAGGATCTTGGCCCGAAACGTTGCCTATTTCCTTCGCTCCATAGATGCTGCCTCACCTGCTGAGTTCCTCCACCAGTTGTGTCCATTTACAACTTAAGGAAATCTGTTATGTTGGCACAGGTTACTCAATGCTACTTAGTTTTTCCAATAAAACTCTATTGAGTAGTGTGTAAAATCATTGTTCTCCACAATAAAATTTCCAAGCAGGTAGATTTGGTCTAAGTTTTGAAAGATAACCATTGATTAAAATGGTGCCCTTCACATTCCTTCTTGGACATCCGCACCTTAGAATTGGTTTATTATTGCCATGTGCACATAAATACGGTGAAAATCTTAGATTCTAAAGGTGTTCAATGCTACTCTGAAGAAATGTAGCTTCCTGCTGATTCCTGGGATCCTTTGGTGCATGACCACTCCGTTGAGAACAAACATTCAGTATGGTGTCGAAAAATCAGAGGATAAGCATTGAGTCCATATTGAGGTTCTTTTGAATCAGTGAAAGATGTGGACCACCTCACAAACCTGTCCCATCTGCCAGGACCCGCTCCATATGTGGAGAGTGCATAGTTATGAGTGCATGGAGTGCTGTGGCTATCAAACTGTTCAACTCCTCCCCCTTCTGTTGTGAGATAAACTGACTCCCCTCTCCCTCCTCCCCAAATCTTTGCACATCCCTAATCCTTTCCACTCGTCACTTTAATTTAACGTTTCATCATGTATCTTGAGTTTTTATTTCTGTTGGCAGATCAATTTCCCTCCTGGGATAAATAAAGTTCTATCGTATCAGATTATTTCATATTGTTACCACATGAACCTCATTAACCAGCTCAGCTAATTTTTCCATTCTCTGGCAAGATCCTTCTTCTAAATTTAGAAAATACTATTTGGAGTATATTGTTGTCCTTGGAAACTGTTTACCGCATTGGCATTAAAAGGAAGAGGAAAAGCAACCTGGAATAATCTACTCTACATTCACAATATGTAGACACCAATAACCCATAGATTCAGATTCAACTTTATGTGTCATTGTGCAGTGTACAGTACAGAGACAACGGAATGCAGTGTTGCCACACTGGTAATTGCACATCCTGGATTAATGCACTAATGGGATGAGGCAACACCAGATTTTCCTTTGTTCTCTGGCCAGAATGAGGGAGTGGTTGAACAATAATTGGTGGAACTCAAGATAAAACAGGAATTTGTGCGGGTGCTGAAGCAAGCATCCCGTGCTTCTGCGTGAAATAAGCAGATGAATATAGAAAGTGTAGATTAGTGTGTCAATACAATATATATGTTACCACACAGATTATGCTTGCCGCACATTCCTTATGTCACTCATACTACTGGTCCGCCCACAGGCTTATTAGTGAGCTCTCTCTCTCTCTCTCCAGTTAGACTAGCTGAATGCATGGAGACGAAAGCACCTTGTGTTTCCTCCGCAGAGTTACTAATGAAAGACTATGGATTCTAATCACTATGTTTGAGTCTGATCATTGCCTACAGAAGGTGGGATGCTATGCTCCAAGCACTAACTTCAACCTAATTTCTGGTGCAGACTTATTGTTAACCAGTCATAATCCAGGTTTATTTTGGCAAGAATATGGAGCAACATCTCATAGAAACATAGAACATAGAAATTAGGTGCAGGAGTAGGCCATTCGGCCCTTCGAGCCTGCACCGCCATTCAATATGATCATGGCTGATCATCCAACTCAGTATCCCGTACCTGCCTTCTCTCCATACCCCCTGATCCCCTTAGCCACAAGGGCCACATCTAACTCCCTCTTAAATATAGCCAATGAACTGGCCTCAACTACCCTCTGTGGCAGAGAGTTCCAGAGATTCACCACTCTCTGTGTGAAAAAAAGTTCTTCTCATCTCGGTTTTAAAGGATTTCCCCCTTATCCTTAAGCTGTGACCCCTTGTCCTGGACTTCCCTAACATCGGGAACAATCTTCCTGCATCTAGCCTGTCCAACCCCTTAAGAATTTTGTAAGTTTCTATAAGATCCCCTCTCAATCTCCTAAATTCTAGAGAGTATAAACCAAGTCTATCCAGTCTTTCTTCATAGGACAGTCCTGACATCCCAGGAATCAGTCTGGTGAACCGTCTCTGCACTCCCTCTATGGCAATAATGTCCTTCCTCAGATTTGAGACCAAAACTGTACGCAATACTCCACGTGTGGTCTCAACAATACTCTGTACAACTGCAGTACCACCTCCCTGCTCCTATACTCAATACCTTTTGCAATGAAAGCTAACATACCATTCGCTTTCTTTACTGCCTGCTGCACCTGCATTCCTACCTTCAATGACTGGTGTACCATGACACCCAGGTCTCGCTGCATCTCCCCCTTTCCCATTCTGCCACCATTTAGATAATAGTCTGCTTTCCCGTTTTTGCCACCAAAATGGATAACCTCACATTTATCACATTATACTGCATCTGCCAAACATTTGCCCACTCACCCAGCCTATCCAAGTCACCTTGCTGTCTCCTAGCATCCTCAGTTACCGATCTCATCGGTAATTTAAATAAATAATTTGGAAAGACTTCTCTTTGCTGTTAGGATGGAGTTTTATTTTCAAGAGCCATCAGCATTCTAGATGCAAACTGCATTCAAAATCATGCAAGTTTCTTGAAATTAAATTGTTCTCAGTTATTTGCATACTGAAAATGATAAATTCATCCTTGAACCGGTGCGACCTGGTAATACCTTCCTACCTTAACATTTGAAGTGGTACAAAAAATGGTAATCTAACAGTTTATTTAATGCAGTCGAAATTGCAGTCGAAATTGCTCTTCCAGAAAGAGTAAACTATTTTTAATGAGTGTTTAATTCATTATCTGTTGCTAATAGCTAAAAATCACAAAATTTTATGCAGTGTCATTTTCTGGTTTCATTGTTGGTAAATTAAACTTTCTTAATGAACAAAAACATTCAGAAGATGCTTATTAAAGTCATTATGCTCAAAACAATGTAATTTTAACGAGAATCTCAATGACCTGTAATGGATACAATTAACTAAGACATGTTTGATTATTTTGATCTGGGATCTCTTGCAATGTTGTGGGTGTGTGTCCAGTGCATTTTTTTAAAATTATGCAATTTGCAAATTAAGTTAACTTTGGATTGTTTGGCCAATTTTAGACAGATTACACTGCACTTCAACCTATAGGAAGCAATGCCCCAGAGCAATGCCCCTGTGCCTGTTGCCATTGTTAGGATAGACTCTGGAGTTTAGTGTGCAAAATGTGTGTCGCTCACACCATCAGCTTTCAGAGCAGCAGTATGTGAGGGACTTTTTTATTGAGGAATTGTCTAACAGCTGACGTGCTCTTGATCTCATGGTCTGCACTGTCTAAAAGGAAGTGGCTAGAGATAAAATAAATGCATTAGTTACCATCTACCAAATTTCCATGGATTCTCGAGATGTTCCAGATCATTGGAACATTTCAAATGTAGCAAAATTATTCAAGAAAGGAGAGGGAAAGAGGGAGAGAGGGAACGAGGGAGCAAGAGAGAGAGAGAGAGAGGGGGAGGGAGGGAGAGAGAGAGAGAGAGGGAGAGCGAGAGTGGGAGAGAGAGGGAGAGAGGGAAAGAGAGAGAGAGAGAGAGAATGAGAGAGAAAGAGAGAGAGATGCACCAGTTAGACTGCCATTTGTCATTGAAAAAGATTGGAAGTCTTTATTAAGGAAATTGAGTCAGAATATATAGAATATTGTAAGAAAATCAAGTAAAGTAAAGATGGTTATATGAAGTGTAAATTGTGCTTGACAAATTTAATAGTCACAGAGATCTTGAGACCTCAGCTTTTTATCATCTGTGTTAATGATTTAGGTAAAGAGGCCCAGTGTACTGTAACCAAATGTGCTGATGATGCAAAGGTAGGTCGGTTAGCAAGTTGTGAAGAGAGCACAAGAGCTTGCTGAGCCACATAGAAAAAGTAAGTGAGTATGCAAGAAACTGGCAATAGAATATAATGTAGAGAAATGTGAGATTATCTACCTTGGAAGGTAGAATGAAAAAGCACATTATTTAAATTAAATATGACTATAAAATGTTGCAGCACAGTGGAAACTGGAGAACCCAGGAGCCCTAATGAATGAAGTATAATGAATGTCAAGTTGGAAAGGATTCAGAGAAGATTTATGAGGATGTTGCCTGGACTAGAGTGTTTGAGCTTTAGGCAGAGGTTGAGTAGGTTGGGATCCTATTCCTTGAAGTGCAGGAGGATGATGTTTGTGAATGATCCACGCCAACACACATAGTGAAAGATCAATCTTTATTCCATAAGTAATCTGGAAAATTTAAACTGCCAGCCTTTCATATCCAGCTCAGCTTTTACAAATCCAGATTGTAAACTTGGGACGCTAGATGGCATTGTAATGTGACCTTACCAACCAGTTGCTACTCCCCCTCACCAAATGGATGTAATGTGGAGTTTGTTTTCATGACAGTTTCGTTGTTGTGAATTATTTGGAAGTCTGATAAGGACAGGACATTGCATTGTGCCCCGGTATCTATCTTTGCAGCGACTTTGGTATTGTTGATACTGAGCGTTGTCATGGGATCGCTGTTTTGAGACGGTGGGTCGGGTATACAGGTATGTATATATGTATGTTTTGGCTGTCTTCTTGCAGGTGCTGCGGTCGTGGTTCTGCTGTTTCAGTCGGTGGCTCGTGGGAAAGTGTGGGCTCGAGCGCATAGTGAGATTGTTGTGGCTGGGCCCTGTTGCCACGAGCGCGGCAGCACCGGACAGAGTGGTTTTTCTTTTTACAGTAATGGCAAGTTTTGCCATAAGCGAAGTATTGCTCACGAAATTTCGAGTGTGAGCCACCACAATTACCACAGTTATGGACTAGAGGGTTGGCTACCGTTCCTGGGGCTGTAGGTGGTTGTCGAGGGGTTGTTAATGTTTGCCCCGGGGTCCTATAGAAGGCATGGACATCGTATGCAGAGTGGGGTCCCGGTCCCAGGGCTTTAGTATGGGTGTCAGTGTATTCTGCTACTCTGCAGGCACGTTCAACCTTATCCAGTGTAAGCTCCTCATCCCGGAGTAATTCATTTTTCCCCTTGTCATTCAGGATGCCATATACGAGTCTGCCGTGGATGAGTATGTCGCGGTCTTGGAAGTGGCATCTTGCAGCGATGCTCTTTAGGGCGCCAATGTAGGATTCGACCATTCCGCCCTCTTGTTGGCCACGGAAAAATAACTTGTGGTGCTCCATGATAATGTTAGTGCGAAGTTGGCACAGGTCTCAGAACTTTCAGAGAAGGCAGGTGGGGTCTCTGATGGACTCTGCCAGGGTCACAACCTGTGTTACTGCATCGCTATGTTCTGGGAGAAATCCTGTGCCCGCAGAGCAGCCTCTGTGCCTGCTATGTTGAGGAGAATTTATGCCACGGTGTGGGGAGCAGCTCCCGGGTGGGCAGCGTCTATGAAAATTCAGAATTCCACCTCTAAGATGCATCAGTGTTCGGCAAGTTCACTGTCAAATACCAAAGGATCGGGTTTACGAAACGATCCTGCCTTGATAACAGAGCAATGGTTCATTGTCAAAAAAAGAAACTAAAATAAATTCAGGCAAAAGAGTTGGAGATGTGGCTCAAGATTCTGACACCATGTTTGTGAATAATCCACAACAACACACATAGTGAAAGATCAATCTTTATTCCATAAGACATCAGGAATATTTAAACTGCCAGCCTTTCATATCCAGCTCGCTGTGGCTTGTGTGAGAGCGGGCTGACCTTGTTAGTGTAAAGCTGATTATGTGTAGTGGAGATTATAAATAGCATGGATTCATAAGATGAGAAGTGATCTTATACTGTATAAGATCATGAGAGGAGTAGCTCGGGTAGATAGACAATAGGTAATAGGCGGAGGAGTAGGCCATTTGGCCCTTCGAGCCAGCATCGCCATTCAATGTGATCATGGCTGATTATCCCCAATCAGTACCCCGTTCCTGCCTTCTCCCCATATCCCCTGACTACACTATCTTTAAGATCCCTATCTAGCTCTCTCTTGAAAGTATCCAGAGAACCGGCCTCCACCGCACTCTGAGGCAGAGAATTCCACAGACTCACAACTCTCTATGAGAAAAAGTGTTTTATCGTTAGATAGATAGAGTTCTAGGGGCTAGTGGAGTCAAGGGATATGGGGAGAAGGCAGGCACGGGTTATTGATAGGGGACGATCAGCCATGATCACAATGAATGACGGTGCTGGCTCGAAGGGCCGAATGGCCTCCTCCTGCACCTATTTTCTATGTTTCTATCGTCTCCGTTCTAAATGGTTTACCCCTTATTCTTAAACTGTGACCCCTGGTTCTGGACTACTCCAACATCGGGAACATGTTTCCTGCCTCTAACGTGTCCAAACCCTTAATAATCTTATATGTTTCAATAAGATTCCCTTTCATCCTTCTAAACTCCGGTGTATACAAGCCCAGCCGCTCCATTCTGTCAGTGTATGACAGTCCCGCCATCCCGGGAATTAACCTTGTAAACCTACGCTGCACTCCTTCAATAGCAAGAATGTCCTTCCTCAAATTAGGGGACCAAAGCTGCACACAATACCCCAGATGTGATCTCACTCGGGCCCTAAACAACTGCAGAAGGACCTCTTTGGTCCTATGCTCAACTCCTCTTGTTATAAAGGCCAACATGCCATTCGCTTTCTTCACTGCCTGCTGTACCTGCATGCTTACTTTCATTGACTGATGAACAAGGTGCCCCAGATCTCGTTGTACTTCCCCTTTTCGCAACTTGACACCATTTAGATAATAGAGTTTCTAGGTGATTCGAGGACCAGAGGACATACAGTAGGTTTAAGGTGAAGGGGAAAAGATTTAACAAGAATCTGAGGGGTAACTTTTTCACACAAAAGGTGGTGGATGTATGGAACAAGCTGCCAGAGGAGGTAGTTGAGGCAGGGAACATCCCAACATTTAAGAAGCAGTTAGACAGGTACATGGATAGGACAGGTTTGGAGGGATATGGAACCAAATGGTGGCAGGTAGGGCTGGCGTAGCTGGGATATGTTGGCCAGTGTGGGCAAATTGGGGTCGAAGGGCCTGTTTCCACACTGTATGACGCCATGACTATGTATCTTAAATAACACAAGCACAAATTTAAATGTCTTAAATTCTTATATTTTCAAAAGTAAACATAATCTTACTGGCAATCCTCTAAACCATATCTCCTATGCTTTTGGCTGTTCTAGTGCTGTTTTGTAGTACTTCTCCAGTCCTTTAGATGGAAGACTGCTGAACATTAAGTAGGGGTTTGTTAAATTATGTTCATATACTACAGGTTATGGCTATCTTAATAACTGTTGCAATCAGTCTTAGGCAGCTTCCAATGCACAAGTAGTTTCACTGGCTATTCATTGAAAGGCTAGCCATTAGCTTTCAGAAATCCATGGGATTTAATGCTGATCAATATATTGGTAGTGTCATTCTTTACAGGATTATCTGATTCTTAGTGATAAAGGAGACCGGAGCAGTGAATAGCTAACACATTCAGGGAAGAACATCAAGTGGCTCTGGAAGACCATCAACTCAGTGAAAGATGCTCTTTGTTCTGCCCGAAGCCTGCTGATTTCACAGCACAGTGATATGTCTGTCAGGGAATGTTGCCAAATGGCCCATTCCAGCCTGCAGCCAACATGAAGGCTCTGTGGGAGTGCACCACAATAGAGGATCCTTCTGCTGCTGAACATTGAGGGGCAGAGTCCAATGGGAACACCCGTCAAACAAGGGTAGGGATATCACCCCAGGGGCAAATTTCTGAATGAAGTTCATTTTTAGGTTAAAAAAATATCACTGACACGTTTTGAACATGATGTTGGTGATTTATTCAAGGAAAAGCTACCTCATTCCACTACTGCTTTACATTTTGCCTGGACAGCTGATGGCCATGGAAAGACCATCCCTTCCGCTGTAAACTTGCTAGATAAGCACTCCTCCTTTATCACATACAAACCTTGGCCCCCTGCCCACATTCATCTAACAATGGAGATACTGTTCCAAAGCTGAGCTATAAAAATCTGTGCCTGCTATTTAAAATGGTGTAGACAACCGTTAAATAACAGGAACCCCATCAGAATCCCATCTTCCAACAAGGATAGACAGACTGACAGCTTGTCTTTGATATTAAAATGATTCTGGCTCCACGAAAATTACTCAGGCTTTCCCTTGTTACTAGTAAAGTGCTGCTGATGCTCTAGTTGCTGCATGCCTTTTATACATGGAAAATTGGCCCCTGATATTTTAATGATGTATTTTTTAATGCAAGGAAATCCTTTAGCTTAATTACGTTATGGAAATGTTTAATGAAAAGTATTTAACTAAATAAACTCATAAATACATGCCTAGACATTCTTTGTCCATGCTTTCAATAGAGGCCTTAACTCACTTGAAACAAAAAGGTTAACATCTGCATTAAAATGGAGGATAAATGAATGGAATACAGATGAGTTAAGTGCTTCTGCACTTGTAGTTTGCTCTTGGACGGTATTTGGTTTCAGAAACATGTAATTCAAGAAATAAACTTCTCAACTTCTAATATTTTAGTCCTTATGATATCTAGGGAGTTAATAAAATGCGTCCTAAATATTCCTTTTCTGAAAGACCTTTATTTAAATTAATGAATCAAAGAGAGCTTCTTTTAATCAAGGCGGACGGCTTTGATGCATTTATTTTCCACGAGGAATGTGCAATAGCTACCAGGCTGTCCTTTCATCTCAATGTTTTTGATTGAACAGATTGAAAGATCATCATATTGCATCTTCAATGGCAATTCAATTCATCCCTCTCTCATTACTAAATGCTCATATTCTCAAGATTTCAACCAGGCAGCAGAATATCAAAGCAAGTTATTTACTTTAATCAAAACCTATAGATAATATAAAAATAATACAAAGATTCTAGTCTTCCACGTCTGTTCAACCAGTCCAGTCAGGGAACCTATCTATTTTGATATTGTTACTTGTAATGTTTGCTTTTTCCTTTGTTTTGTTATCGTAAGCTATCTTATCAATCTCCAATCCCCACTGTCGCATCAAAATGTAGCTTCACACCAGTCCTTTGCTCAGAAAAATTCAGTCAATATTTTCAACAATTATCAGTGCTACTGCCTGGTTGTGATTCCATTGAATGGAAAAAGAAGCTTGTCACCTTGCAATATTGTTCCTCATTCAATAGCTCAAAACTGGCTCGGTAGCGACCAAAGGGAGAGTGAGATTCCTGTGACTGTTTTTCGAGAAACAAGTTCTCGCATTTTGTATCTATTAGGCTACCCTTGAAGGGGATTCCAAATTATCCACATTAATGTTCACACTCTTCAATCTAGATTTCTTACTCAGGATGAAATCATCCAACGCATTGGCCAGAAATCACTTATACTAAAAAATGTAAGGGCACTGAAAATCTTGGAAATATTAAGGAACTTTAAGAGCAAATACTAATCAGATTCCTTCTGCAGATTGCCAGGAGAGGCGAAGGAAACATGTTCTTGGTTCAGAATGTGAGCTTCAATTTAGTGCAATCTAGAAAATTGTATTTGAACTAAGCACTAAAAAGTATGACATTAATGTACAGGTGACAAAGAGTTTGACATGGGAATGGTGCCCCAGTTGGTTTACATTTTTGTGTTGGGAAATATGCTTATTTATTTTACACAATTCTATAACTCAGTATTTTTGTTGATTACTGAAATAAATGTGCAAGAAGTGAAGGGGTGGGGGATGCATTTGGCATCATACTGATCCCTATTACAATCAAATTTAGAATGGGGAGGCTGAGATCTATGTGGCTGAGATGCTGGGTTAGAACAGAGGGTACAGGTCCAAAGAGCCAGCACACTCAGGACCTTGGTAGTGCCAGGTTGACAGATTTTCTGAATAATTAGACATTTATCCGTGTTAAAATCTGAATGCTTATTTTTCACTTATCTTTTTGAAGTTTTATGGTATTATAATACAATTGTCAGTGACCCCAGCATGTTTAAAGGGAACCTACAGCGTTTAATAGGAGCATGGGATTCAGGAACACGATATGTTTAAAGAAAGTGTCAGAAACATCGCCGTGTGAACTAGATGGCTGAACCATCGGGTTTCTGAATGATAGGATCACAGATTATCAGAGCTTCGCTGTATTAGATCATTAGGAAATGCCACCAGAGATTTAATATTTGTTCCATGAGACCCAAATCTATCCAAAACCAGATAGAGCAGTGTGCCAAATATTCTCATGGTTCTGTTTCTGGGCGACTTGCCAATCACCAGTCTGCAAGATGGCCATAAATGTTAATAATTTATCTTAATGGGGAGTGAAACAATGCAGGCTGTTGCTGTCTAGCCACATTAAGCCCCTTTTCCATTTACACCCAGATCACTATGTCCTTCTGAAATTATCTTCACAAAGGCTCTGCATCAGAATTAGTCAAACTGACCAGGGCTTTCATGGCAAGCAGAGTGAAGCTATTTAATTAGTGTTCAAACCTGCTCAGAACCATAGCATTTAAAACAATTTATTTTATGGTTTGTTTCTTTGCACGGCCAGCATTTAGTGCCCTTGGTTCTTGGTTCTTGGTTTCTTTGTCCTCCAAAACATTCTAAATGGAATTTAAACTGGAGGTGGTGAAGGGAGGGCTTAAGCCAGAAAGGGCTATTGGGAAGAAAGAGCTACTTTAAATTTAGTTGCATCTGGTTGGATAACTATAGTTGGGTGGAGATTATTCCATGCTTTAATTGTGCGGGGGAAGAACGAATTGCTGTATACATCTGTCTTTGTAGCTGGGATCGCAAGTTGGATCGAATGCCCTCGTCTGCTCCTAATTGGTTTGGGTTTGGTGTAGGTCTTATAGTCTATGTTGAGCTGACCATTTAACATTTTGTAAAAACAGGTCAAACGGTGAGCTTCAGAGAATTCAGAAGTTTGGTGACATTCGCTTCTCTCTCATAGGTGTTAGTAACAAATCGAGCGGCCTGTCTTTGGACACGTTCGATGGAAGAAATGTTTTTATTTGTGTATGGGTCCCATGCTGCAACTGCGTAGTTCAAATGAGGTCTAACGAGGGTGAACTACAGCTTCTCCTTGACAGAAGTTGAACAATGATGAAAGTTGCGCCTCAGAAAGTTTAGGACACCTGTTGCTTTCACCGTTGCATGATGAGTCTGACCATTCCAACGCAGATCATTCTGCAATTTGATGCCAAGACACTTGGTTTGTTTGGATTCTTCAAGGGTGGTACCAAGTATATTGTAAGATGTTTCGCCTGGATTCCTCTTTCTGGTGACACGCATAGTTTCACATTTCTAATTCTGTAATTGCCTTTACAAAGGTGAATTTTCTTCTTGAGCAACGGCAATGTATTACATTTCCAAGAGAATATTGTGTGTCATTTGGAGGAGAACCTGCAGGTGCAGTACTCCTGGCAACAGGAATAGGAATACTTTATTGTCACATGTGATTAAGCACAGTGACATTCTTTGCTTGCACACACAATGTGAAGAGAGAGAAGGGGACTCGACGACTACCAAACACCACCAGTCTCCACTGCCCACGTTGCACCAAGATGTGTGGATCGCGGATCGGCCTCTATAGACATCTGCAGACCCACAAATAGACGACCCTACGGAGAGGAGAGGTCAGTCATACTCGTTTTGAGAGACTGCCGATGATGATGACAAATAGCAGCCACCTATGGTGCTGACAAAGTTTCAAAGCACTCTGGCCCCCCTTTTTGTCCCCCAGCCCCCCCCCCCCCCCCACACAACAGTTCCCCCACGACGGGTTCCCATTGTCCTTTGTTCCAAACCCCCCCCCCCCCCCCCCCCCCCCCCCTTATTGTCCATTGTTCTTCTTCCCCTCCCCCCTCACGGCAGTCCCCCCACGCCGGGTCCTCCATTGTTATTCCCCTCTCCCCTCACTGTCCTCCACTCTCTCATCGACCATCGACCGCGGTGGTGCCGACCCGGGCCCCAGCCGCAGGCTCTGCCGGCCGCTCCGTTGACCCAGACTCAGATCCGCGAGGTCCCCACCGGGCACCGACCCGGGCTTCCACGCGGCGATCTGGTAAGCATCGAGACTGCGGCGCCTCAATAAAGGCCTCCGTCTGTGTGCCCAGTCCACAGCCACGGCCCATCGGTAAACCTTCTGGCTGCGCGGCGGAAGCCTCAAGCCAGCTTTCAGCAATCCTCAGGCCTTCAGTTTTGGGCTAGTGTTGCAGAAACATTATCCATTTTTCATCAGATTGTGGAGAATAATTCCCAATTATCAGGGTTATTTATTATTCGAGCCTTAGCAGGAGAACCTGTCGGAATCAAATTGATTTTTTGGATGATGTTTTCATCATCCAGGAGCATTAAGAAAAGCAGTACACACATGGGTTTATCTTCAGCTCCCCATCGATTGGTGCATGCTGGAATTACTTCAAGTTTACAGGAAACTATATGCCTACAAATTACTCCAGTGGGTTCTCGAAATCAGCCAGCTCCTCAGTCCATGGAGAGAACTTTGCACAATGGAATGAAACAACAACGTTTTTTTTAATGTGCTCACATACATTATTGCTGATCTATTTTTCCTACACGAGTGTTTATTAAATGCTGCTGGTTTAAAACTTTCTTAATATAGTACAAAGAACCTTAGGGAAAAAAACTAGAAGCTATGCTGTGGAACCAAAACAGTACTAACAATTAATGCAGAATTCAGTAGGCTCCAGGACGTGACACTTTGTTGGTATTTGTTGTTACAATGCTGCTGTTTTCCTCTTCCATTCTGACGAGCACATGATTCCTATTTTCTGCTGAATGGGTAGACAATTATGTGAATTAAGCTGTTGATGGTTAAACTGATATCTATGTAGGATTTATAGATAGTGTCTAGACAGGATTGTGGATGAACCAGCTGTTCATTTCAAAGCTATATTAATATATGAGGACCAGTACCCAACAGGTAAATAAGCCTTACAAGAGCAATGTATACAATGAAGGGATAGATGCATTAGACAATGAAAGCACAAATGGTAACGCAAGTTGGGGCACTAAATGATCCTTCAATAGATTAGCTTTTGAATGGTTGATGAGAAAAATTGGTGGATGCCTTAATATGTAGTAAATGGGTGAACTGATCTGTAGTGAAGTTGATAGATTATCGAGCGAGTAATAATAGTCATAGTCAAAGGGCTATATAGCACAAAAACAGACCTCACGACCACTTGGAGAGTCCCCTGACTCTCAGTCTGAAGAAGTGTCTCAACCCGAAACGTCACATATTCCTTTTCTCCATAGATGCTGTCCGATCCGCTGAGTTACTACAGGCTTTTTTTACTATCTTTGCAACTTGGCCATGTAATCAAACTAGGCCTATTTGTTCCTAACCCATATCCTCCAAACCTTTCTTACCCTGTCTAAGTGTCTTTTAAATATTACACTACCACTTTCCCTGTCAGTTCATTCCATATACACACCAACAGCTGTGTGAAATAGAAGAGAGGATACGAAATTGACAGGAAAAAGATGATCTGATGATTTGATCAACTAAGTAATTGACAGATTGGATTGCATGACAAGCAAATGTCCTGGAGGTGGATGAATGGTGGAATGGACAGATCTGTGGATGGGGGGAATTGGCAGACAGCTAGTTAATGCCTGGATAACATTATTTTGTTATGGAAACATAGAAAATAGGTGCAGGAGGCCATTTGGCCCTTCGAGCCAGCACCGCCATTCATTGTGATCATGGCTAATCATCCCCTCCCCATATCCCTTGACTCCACTAGCCCCTTGAGCTCTATCTAATTCTCTCTTAAATCCATCCAGTGACTTGGCCTCCACTGCCCTCTGTGGCAGGGAATTCCATAAATTCACAACTCTCTGGGTGGAAAATGTTTTTTCTCACCTCATTCTTAAATGACCTCCCCTTTATTCTAAGATTGTAAAACTATTCTAAGTTATAATTTATGACAATTGAACTAGAGAAGGAAAAAAATTGTAGAGTGTTGGATTTGTTAATATTTGAATGTATGGGTGGGTGGTTGAATGGAAGGCTCCATTGATGGAATGGTAGACATCTCGATTAATGGGAGATTGCTAGATAGTCCTATGGGCAGATACATGAAGACAAAAAAAACTACATGTAGCATCCATTTATGCTTGTCAGAATATTATAGTAATGTCTAGATATTTATAGTTCTTATCTGTACATACCCTGGTAGGTGGGATTTGCTATGTAGAGGGGTGTGTCTTCATCTGGAGAGGCTTATATGAGTTTAATTTGACTAGAGGGATGGTGTGGACAACAGTTTTTACCACGATCACGATCACGTTCACATTCATGTTCAAGAGACGCCACATGGAAGAAACAGTTAGTAAGAACGAAAAGTTATGAATTATTTCTTTGTTTGTATTACTTCAATAAAAGACCAATTAATCAAAAAACAACGACTGGAAGATTATTTTTTTCTTATCGACAAGTGCGTAAACTATATCTCCACCACATCCCCGAGTAGTATCGGTAATTAAAAGTTGGACATTGAAAAGTTTAGAAATTGCCGTTACTCTACATTTTTGCCAGTTTCTATACTTTTGCTCATCTTATAGCACAGCTGTGGTCTACAGGTTCTGATTTCTGTGGTTAATTGCAACAGGATCCACTATTTTGACAGTCACTGCTCCCACTGAGAGAGAATGTTATGTCTAGCTGGTGAAGCATATTCTCAAATGCCCAGTGTGAATTACTAATCTGTCTGCTGAAAACTGTTTAACTTTCATACCATGGCAGAGAATGTTCCCAGAGGCATTGTGAGCTGGAGCATCATAATATTAAATTCTGATGAAGGTGCTTTTACTCAGAAACAATTAATATTAATCTGGGACTTCGAATATAAATATTAAAACAATATTAAATTGCTACTTCTGATTTACTCTCTGTAGCATGTGAATATTCTGGAATTATTATTTTGACTGTAATGTGCAAAATATTATCAGTTCCGATGCCAAATTCTGCAGTTCTTACTTGATATTAGCAGAAGGCCATACGACTGCATTGTCCTTGAAAAATGCAATTTTTCACTGTGCCAGCGTGTGTGAGCCGTCCCAGCCTTTCAAAGGTTTCAAAGATCTTTTATTGTCACATGTGCTAATTAAGGTACAGTGATATTTGAATTATCATACAGCCATATAAAAAAAAAGCAACAAGTCACACAACTACCTAAATGTTAACATAACCATCCACAACTACATAAATGTTAACATAAACAATTCCCGACATTCCTCACTGTGCTGCAAGGCAAAAAAGTCCAATCTTCTTCCTCTTTATTCTCCCAGTGTCGGGGCAGTCGAACCATCTATCGGGCCGATCGAAGCTCCCAAAGCCCCTGAGTCGTGGGCGACCGAAACTCCCGTGTCGGGGCGGTCGAAATTCCCGTGGCTTGGAGTTCCCGAAGCCAGTCTCTCTCCAGAGACTGCAGGCTCCGTGATGTTAAGTCCACAAGCACCTACGGTTGGAGCTCCGCGGTCGACCCCTGCCAAAGGGATTCTGAGTTCCGCGATAGTAAGTCCGCAAGCACCTATGGTTGGAGCAGTGTGGTGTTAGTGTTAGATAGTGTTAACAGATTAATTGGTAAATTGCTCCTAATGTGTAGGATGTGGAAGTGGGATAACATGGAACTAGTATGCGGGTGATCAAAGACTTGGTGGGCCGAAGGGCCTGTTTCACGCTGTATCTCTAAAATTAACAGGTTTAGGTTTATAATTGTCACATGTGCTGTGGTTCAGTGAGAAGCTTTCTTTTGCAGTCTATTCAATTATATATGATAAAACTACATAAAAATAAAATCTAGTCAAACTCAAGTACAATAGGTAGAGCAAAAGGGAAGATACAGAGTGCAGAATATAGTTCTCCATTGTAGCGCCCCAGTTCCACGGACAACATCCAATTCCGCAATGGGGTAGAGATGAATCCAACAGTACCCTAGCCAATGGAAGAACCGTTCAGAAGCCTGATAACATAAGGGAAGAGCTGTTCCTGAGTCTGGCAGTGTGTGCTTTCAAGCCTCTGCACCTTCTGCAGGACAGGATCGGGGAGACAAATAAATGACCAGAGTGGAATGTCTGATAATGTTAGCTGATTTTCAGAGGCAACCTGAATTGTGGATGGAGTTAATGGTGGGAAGTCTGGTCTGTTTGATGGACTGAGTTACGTAACTCTCTGCAATTTCTTGTGGTCTTGGGCAGCGGTGTTCATAAACCAAGTCGTGATGCGACCCAACAGTCTGCTTTCGATCGGCATCAGTAAAGTTTGTTAGAGTTATTGGAGATATTGAATTTCCTCCCCCTCCTCAGGAAGTAGATGTGTTGGTGTGCCTTTTTGGTGCAACATCAAAGTTTTGAAGATACAATTATTTTGCTGGTTGAGATAAAAATATTGCCTAAATCCCGACTTTAATGCCCTTTATGGGAAAAATTTAACTTGCCAAATCAGTGTTACTGAGCCAGTACTAGTTGCTCAATTGGTTGGGAGTGTGGCCAAGCATATTAAATCTTTAGAGATTTTCTCAATATTTTCATCTCAATCAGCAAGACTATCATCTCGCCATCATTTCCTCGACATGCTGTTTGTTGGATCTCCCAGAGATTACTTAATAACATTGATTACTCTTCAGATGTAAGTATCAATTGGCTGTGAACCATTGGCCTTGAATATACATTTATTGTGGTGGACACAAAATGCTGGAGTAACTCAGCGGGTGAAGCAGCACCTCTGAAGAGTTGGAATGGGCGACGTTTCGGGTCGAGACTCTTCTTCAGACTGATGTCAGGGGAGGAGGCAGGACAAAGATAGAATGTAGTTGGAGACTGTAAGTCTAGTGGGAGAACTAAGAAGGGGAAGGGGATGGAGAGAGAAAGCAAGGGCTATCTGAAGTTAGAGGTCAATGTTCATACCGCTGGGGTCTAAGCTGCCCAAGCGAAATATGAGGTCCTGCTCCTCCAATTTGCACTGGGCCTCACTCTGACAATGGAGGAGGCCCAGGGCAGAAAGAATATTCAGATTGAGAATGGGAGGGGGAGTTGAAGTGCTGAGCCACTGGGTGATCAGGAAGGTTAAGACAGACTGAGCAGAGGTGTTCAGTGAAATGATCGGCAAGCCTGCGCTTGGTCACACTGATGTAGAGAAGTTGACACCTGGAACAGTGGATACAGTAGATGAGGTTGGAGGAGGTGCAAATGAAACTCTGCCACACCTGGCAAGACTGTTTGGGTCCTTGGATGGAGTCGAGGGAAGAGGTAAAGCGATTGCAGGGGAAAGCACCTGGGGAGGGGGTGGTTTGGGTGGGATGGGACGAGTTGACCAAGACGTTTTGGAGGGATCGGTCTCTGTGGAAAGCAGAAAGGGGTGGAGATGGGAAGAAGTGGGGATCCCGTTGGAGGTAGCAAAAATGTTGGATGTGGTGGTGTCTTCCTCATCAGTTTCTTTGTGATCCTCAACTGCTGTTTGTCCAGGCAGATTAATTCAATGAATCCAAGAATAAGTTGCCGATGGCGCGCCGGAGGTTCCCTGGTAATATTTAACTGCTGTACACAAATGATGATATTGGTGCAGCCTTTGTGAGATTTTCTGACTCTGGATCCAACTTCAGCTGCGGGTATCTGAAGAATAACTTAAGTTTATTGGCGGCACTTCTACCTGCCAAGCGAGCAAATAAATCCTTTGTATTGGGCAATGATATGTTTCAGCCTTTACATAGTGATTTACCATTACATTGTGTGTAGACAAAAATGCTGGAGAAACTCAGCGGGTGAGGCAGCATCCATGGAGATGACATTTTGGGTTGAGACCCTTCTTCAGACCATTACATTGTAGTCGTTTCACTGTCTTACTGATGCAGATGGCCCAGTATCCTGCTACATGCTCACAATTTGTCCTGTAAGGTCCATCTGGTGGTAAATTCTGACTCTACTTCTTCAAGTTGCGAAGATCTTTAATAACACTAATGATATTTCCTAAAGTTCATTGGTTCCCTTGGTCTTAATCACATGCTGTGCACATAGTACATTGTGCGCTTTTGGATTCTCTCTATAAGTTTCCTTTTTGCATGATTGTGCATCTTGCCTGATAAAGTCTGCAGGAAATGCAATTAGGGTGTTTCATCGCAATGGTAACATACTTGTTTGTGTTGCCAAGCAATTGTTTGAGGAGCATGCATTTAAAGATCTTGCATTCATTGATGAAATGGAGTGGGTTCACTTTGTGTGTTGACAAAGTGAGCACCCCTCCATTTCATCAATGGATGCAAGATCCTTAAATGCATGTGTTGCTGTGTGGACTCTTTAACAGCTCTTCTGGTTTGGTCAGAATGGTGTGCTAATTCTTTGGTAATTTTCAAAACCATGGCAATATCACAGGCTGACTTAAAAGACAAATCCTCTTATGACAACAGACATTTGTGTTAAGCTTCCCCTTGGAGATCATGTACAAACTGATGTCTGATGGTAATATCTACGGATGCTCAAAAAACACATGTGCCTGTCAGATGCATTGATATCACCAGAGAACAATTTTCACCCCTCTCTGACAATGAAATCTGACAATGAGGTTGTGCTTTGAAGATTGTCTTGGGTTTGAAAGGTTGTAACAATAAGTCTGTAAATGACAAATCCATGAATTTATTTGGCGTAGCTAGGTTTTGATTAAATAGAAAGGAATACATGTGCCTTTTTTTCTCATCCACAATGTGATTTGCCCCAAAAAAAGACACAAAGCGGTGGAGTAAATGATCAGGTCAGGCAATGTCCCCAGAGAACATGGATAGTTGACGTTTCAGATCGGGACCCTTCTTCAAGCTGATTATAGTGGGGGAACACCAGGGGCGCCGGGGAGATGGCAACCATGTCGGCAGTCTGTTCATTTTTTCATCTTTTTGTTATTTTTAGTATTTGTTAAAAGTTTGTTTTAATGTAGTTCGGTTTGTTTTATGTGGGGGAGGTGGGAGGGGATCGGGGGCAACTTTATTTTCAAGTTCCTACCTTCCCGGAGATGTGATCAATATTTGGATCACATTCTCCGGGCTCTGCGGCCTATCATCGCTGGAGCTGGAGGCCTCCTCAGACTGTCGTGAGCCCTACTGCAGGGCGCGGACTTACCATCAAAGGCTCGCAGTCTCAGGAGAGGCTAGTCGTTAGCTCCAACGCCGCAGAAGGTTCGACCAGCCCCGACGCGAGGTTTGATAGCCCGGCGCGGGGGAGCTAACAACCCTCCGATGCAGGAGCTGCACGCCTCGATGTGGAGGGCCCGAACGCCACTGGCTACGGGAGTCAAGACCGTCCCGTCAACGGAGGGCTCGAGGCCCCCGACCGAGGAAGAGAAAAAGGAAGGACTTGAACCTTATTTCGCCTTCCATCACAGTGAGGAATGTGTAGGAGTCACTGTGGTTGATTTTCATGTTAAAATATGTTTTTCAGTTAGGGTTAGTGTTAGGTTGCTTTTAATTGTATGACTGACCTGGCCAGTGAAATTCCTCGTATGTTGCAAAACATACTTGGCGACTAAAATCTGATTCTGATTATGAAGAAAGCTGGAAGAGAGGTGGAGGTTGGACAAAGCTTGGCAAGTGATAGGTGAATACAAGTGAGTGGGATTTTAATTTGCAGATGGGTGGACAAAGGCCAGAGAAAAGGCTGTGGGATAAGGAGAGAAGAGGTGCAAATATGAAGCCAGAGGAAGGGATAGAGGGGAAAGGGGAAATGGGGAGAAGGATAGTGGGAGTAATGGGTACGCATCAAGGTGGGGCACAGGGGGGAGAGGGTGATAAAAGTGGAGGGGAGGGGGGGGGGGGGGTTATTGTTGGTAAATTGGACAGTTCAATGTTCATTTTTGTAAACCAGCACCTGCAGTTCCTAGTGTGTATAATTTGCCACTAATTACTTTAAAAATGTGCAAAAGATAAATCAAGCACTTATTTTGAACTCTTAATCTGCCCAATTGTTGCTATTTAATTGCTGCATTTTCTTGAATTATGGAGATTCAATTGTAAGAACTAAATGTTTGGTATCCAGACAGAGCAAATATATCATACATAATACAATTAAGGCAAACTCAAATACAATAGAGAGATAGATAGATAGAAAAATAGATAGATAGAGCGAAAGAGAAGATAGAGAGGGCAGAAAATAGTACTTAGCATTGTAATGCATCAGCTCCATGGTCGATGTCCAATGTCCTCGATGCAGTAGAGGTGGGGTTTCTAGCTTATAGGATGGCTGTTCAGAAACCTGATAACATAGGGGAAGGGGCTTTGGGTCAATGGAGAAAGCGGTTGCAGTTGGAATGGAGTGCTAATTTAGTTGTGGAATTGTTATATTTGGTCAGGGAGGGTTTCAAATTGGGCAGTTGTAATCATTGGTCAGGCTGTGTGCCGGCATTAGGATGGAGTTAGTAGTTGGTGGGGTATGATCAATGATCAGTGGCATCGTAAGTATTGAGGTTGGATGCCAGGTTGAGTCAGATTATTGTATTTTTTTGTGTGATTTGGTCAAGGGATGCACATTTAGAGGCTGGGTAGGTTTTTGCTCATGTGAACTGGGGATAGATAAGCAAATAAGTTACTTACGGGGATGTATCTGAGTCTGCTCTCAGTATTGGGCTGCAAATCTCTTGGGGTAATTCCCTGTAATTCATGCAACAATTATGTTCAGAGGCACATTGGAAGTTCACTTTTATGGGGGTGGCCTGCATACATACATAGATGCAAATACTAGAAACAGCATTCAAACATGCTATTAACCACCACACTCAGGTCCAGGAGCTTCTGACTTTAAGTGTCAAATGAATGAGAGATCTTGGGAGGAAAACCACAAATCTTGTGGTCAATGCGTAGTATCCCTGATTATTAATGATACATTATTTTTCACAAAAATTGTATTGTGTTAGTGAACAAAATCTTGATGTTATGCAACCTGATATTTTAAGCATGTATTGGGAGTAATATTTAAGAATTGGAAGCACAAATAGACAAAGATGTGACTTTGTGAGCTAAACATGCCTTGTTACAAATATACAAAACGGTTCAAATAAGGGAGAAAAGGCAGGATTAAACATTCCATTACAATGCTGGCTCATAAGGGTGATATAGGGGGTGGGTGTAAAAGTTGTTTATTTAGAAGTATGGAATGACATTATTCTATCGAGAGTACGCAGGCAGCCAAGTAATAAAAAGGAGGTGAAGAGATATGTGACCGAATTAAAGTAAATCCAGGAAGAAAAGAACAATGATGTGATGTAATTTTAATTATACACAGATAAACTATGTGCAAGTAATATAAATGCCAAAGCGAAGAAGTTTGCACGTTGTACTACTGCTGATTTCCTGATTCATTCATCTTGCTTTTCTAATATTCATTGATGTGGAAAAATGTAAGAGGGCTGGAAGATTGCCAAGAGGATAAAACAAGTTACTGCAGACATGTATATCAGCATAATATCAGTAAAGGCAGAGAAAAAAACAGGTCATAATATAGGATATGATTAATACTCAGCTAGATAAATGGGTTAAGTGAGAGAAGCCAACATAGAATTTGCTGAAGAAATACAACCTATATTTGATGAAATGCAATGCATTTCTTGTGCATGGTTTTTCATAAGTCATTTCCTCAGGCGCTCTATAGATGTATTTGTTAAATTTATGGGTAAATTGTTTCATTTGTAGATAGTAGTTTGTGAAAGATTAAAAGCCAATCGTGGTGAATAAACGTTTTTTAGATCAGTGGTATATTAACTGATAGGTTGCTCTTGGGCCCGATGTTGGTATCATGGGTTTTCTCTATATATAACTTTCTACAGTTTGGGTGTTTCACAATATACAGGGAACACAAAACAAAGATCAAACGTGCGTGAAAAAGTTAGAATTCAATGACAATGAAGCTGTGAATAATAGGTGATATTCACCTTCCAAATTCCACGGATTCTCGAGTGGTCCATACAATTGGAGGTTGAGCAAATGTAACCCTACTCTTTATGGACATGGCAATACTGAACTGCTTGGGAAAACTAACCTGCTAGTTTGACATTAGCAGTTGAAAAATGGATTGAAACCTATACCAAAGGATCAAAATGGCACTGAGAAAATAATAATATGATCATGTGGAGTCAACATTAATTTATTGAAAGGAATTTGGGTTTGAATAACCCTGTAAGATGTATCTAGTAGGATTGATGAGGGTGATTCAGTGGATATGGTGTACGGGCACCCTTATGTCAATTCCATAAGGGTGAATTTCTGTTTCCTGAACTGCAGTAATCTGGGGTTGATCTTCTTCAGCCCATCCTAAACCTTTCATGTTTTCCATATCTCCTAGTGTAATTAAGCATTTGATGGTGAGTTTCCATGATGACTTTCCTGGCAATATTTAAATGTGCCGTCTTAGAATTTAGGGACGATCAGAGATGAGCTGAGTGGATATACAAGGTTTCTGTTCCACTTTTTTTTAGGGAAGTAGTTAGTAACAGCTGGAATTTTTAAGCCATTATTTTAGTTAAAATACTACCTCCCGTCGGGCATTTCTGCAGAAATGTAAGAAATTGTACATTTCCTTAAAGTGTCCCTGCCGGCAACAATTGTGTAGATTTGACACACATGTTTGCAATCTGCTGCAGCTTTCCAACATTCAATCCAGAATGACAATTCATTCAAGGGTCCTCCACCCTGTTTCTGCAATATTTATTGCAGAATATTGCATTCAAATATTGTAACATTGCAATAATCGTACAATGGTGTGGTCTTATTTTTCAACTGGGTGATGCTTTGACTTTCTACTGGGTTGCCTGATCTGCTCTACTCTACCTCACCTCAATCATTGCTTCATTTAGAATTAAATGAATCCTAACTGTTGTATTTCAGATAATATCTCCTTGAGTCATAGGTATCATTTTTCCAATTGATAATGATTTTGTCATGCACAAGACAACAGTTGGAAAGCTTACATAGAGTATAAGCCTGTTGTAATATTTCTGAAACAAATTCTTCTTATCCTCTTTGAATGATATTGGTTACTTCAAACATTGCATTTCTAAATCCACTTTCATACATATATCATCATTCTTTGGTAGTTGACATAAAACGTTACACCTTTTTAACATATGTGTGTTCATCTTATTTAGTTTCACTCTCTTATATAATCGTGAAATAATTCCAAAACTTGAGATTTTCAAAGTCGGGATGCCAATCTAAAAGAGATATGAAATTAACTTTGCTTGGTGGGTGTTCTCTATACACTTGGAATCTTTTGATCTCTTCATGGATTTTGTCCTCTTAAAGTTTTTCTCCTAATAAGCTTGTTCTCTGCCCATCATTAATTTTCAAAGGATTCTTTACACAGAGAAACACCAATAACTCCATGATGCTTATTGAATGGATTTATATCAGATAATGATACCTGTATATTTTCCTGAGGCTTTCAAGCTTGCAGCTACCTTCCAAGCAGAACAGAAAATCATTATAACTGTGCAATTCTCAAGTGTAAACCCGATTAGATACAACGCGGTTGATGTATTTTGCTTTCAATGCACATTATTTAGATACGTCTAAAAGTAATTAAGGTAGGAGGGTGGCTTGTGCATGTGATACCAGCTAATATGATGCTGTCCATGTGGACTTCATATTTTCTCTCTGTGACCACGTAGGTTTCACCTGATTTCCTCACACATCTCCAAAAAAAGCACAGGTTGGTTGGTTAATTTGCAATAACAATGACCCCTTGTGCAGATGAGTGATTGAATCTGGGGAGAATTCTGGGGGAGTGTGGGGAGAATAAAATGGGTCAGGGCAAGTTTGGTGACAAAAATGGGCACATTCTCCGTGGGCTGAAGGGCCTGTTTCCATGTTGTGTCTCTCTGTGACTCCATGATTGGATGAGTACAGCTTCAACAACACTCCAGATGCTTGACACCTTGCAGGACATAACAGCCTGCTTGACAAGCACACCCATTCACACGCAGTCATTCATTCCACCACCTGAGCACCATAGCAGCAGTTTGTGCCATCACATGAGTTCATGCAGTTCATTGAGTTGGATGCAGCTCAGCAACTCACCAAGACTGTTTTGATAGCATCATTCAAACCCATGGCCTTTACCAGCTAGAAGGACAAGGGCAGAAAAAGCATAGGAATACCACCACCTGGCAGTTTCCTTCCAAGCCACACACCAAGCTGACTTGGAACTATATTGCCATTCTGACACCATCGCTGGATCAAAATCCTGGGACACACTCCCTAACAGCATTGTGCGTGTGCGTACACCTCGGGGACTGCTGTAGTTCAAGAGGGCAGATTGCCACCACCTTCACAAGGACAATTAGGGATGGGCAGTTACATTAAGTCTAATTCCCTTGAACTGAATTTAAAATCATGACACCGAAACTAGTGGTGCTGGAGGGGTGTTCCTGCACAACTCCGGTTTAATGCATCTTTTTTGAGACTGGAGGATTAACAGCCCTGCCATTTGTCCCTGCTTCTTGCTTTTGGTGGGAGTGTATTGTGAGAACTCATTGTGAGGAGCTTTATCAGATATTTTGTCTACTTAACTCCACAAGACCAATCCAAATGTTGCTGTTACCATGGAAATACAAAGTGAAAAGAGACTGCAATATTTCAGGAATCGATGTTGCTATGGAGATATAATCAATGGGGTTATTGGATTGTGTTAGAAGTTTGAATCCGCCACAAATGCAGTGAGCCATGCCCCTTGACTTTCTATTTTTGAGTCAATGCTACAGATAATTTTCACCAGAAAGCAAAAGCCTTATGTTTCTGTTTAAAAAAAATGTAATTGTAAATATAGATTAAAAATCATAATCTCACTTTCCTTCCTGTAAACTGTGTCCATTGGCTCTCTATTTTCAGAGATTGGTACAGAGATTTTTTTACCAGAAACCAAAACCCTGATGTTCTGTTTCTGGTAGAAATTCACAATTGTAATTATAGATTAAAAATTATGATCTCACTTCCCTTCCTGTGGAACTGGCTAAAATGTAAAACAAGTTTTCCCACTGGCCAGCACCAAAGTAAGGCACAAAGACTGTTGACAACAAAATAGAAAACAATTACTACAATTTTTATAAAAAGCATAAACCAACCTTCATAAAACCTATGCATGCATGGAAGGAAATTAATGAAAGCATCTCATGTAATTATACAGATCAACAACAAAATATCAGTAGTCATGGTCATGTGACCTGCGTGGGATTTCTCCAAGATCTTCAGTTTCCTCCCACACTCCAAAGATGTGTAGGTTTATAGGTTAATTGGCTTGGTAAATATAAAAATTGTCCCCGGTGTATGTAGAATTGTGTTAATGTGCGGGGATCGCTGGTCGGTGTGGACCCCCCTGGTGGGACGAAGGGCCTGTTTCCGCAATGTATTTCTTAACTAAACTAAACTAAAGTAGTAATGAACTCTGTGACAAACTATGAAGGTTTCGGTGAACAATTGAACAACTCCATGCATGGTTGCCCTCTGGAGTTGCATTTTCTGAAGATCTCTGCAGATCATCCATCTGCCCTTTGGCCAGTGCATTTTGAGAAATATCCTTTGTGACAACAGATGATTCATGTTGTTTCTAACAGTGTAAATACATTCAAAACCAAACCTTGGGTCAAAATATTTAATTACTGGGCCAGGATACAAAGGAGGACCCTTTGCATAAAATTATAGAATTTCATATGATTCAATCTGTAGGCTAAATGTACTAAATCATGCTTCAAACAGCCTGAATTGCATTTGTGCTACAAAACATAGAAAGAGTCCACATAATTTTCGAAAGACAAAAGTGATTGCAGATACTGGAAGTTTGAAGTGAAAAAACAGTATGCTGGAAGAACTCAGTGGAGTAAGCAGCATCCTTGGAGACAAAGAGAGTAAGATGATGCTTTGGGTTGAGACACTGCATCAGGACTGAGAGGGAAGGGGGATGATTGCCAGTATATAGCAGTATGAGGGAAAGATGGGACGGAGGCTGGTAGATGAGGGGTGCAATGAAATGGGCAGGAGATGATGGCAGATAGAACCACATGGGTGAGGGGGAAGGGGTACTCATTGGGAAAGGTAAACAAAGGGAGAGGTAAACGGGGTGGACAGACAGACAGGAGTGAGGGAGAACTCCAGGGTTAGCTCAAGTTGGACAATTCCATACTCAAACATTCAATGCTCATAAGCGACCCAAACAGAGATGTTAATTTTCATATTTGCATTTGACCTATTCATTGGTTTGGAGAAGTCAAATGATATTCAGATGATAGAAATGATTCGGAGAAACCTACTTGAAATTTGCACAAACAATGGGAAAATACTTCTGTGAAATCAAACATGTTATGTTGATGGAGTGGGAGAGCTCATTACTCTGGCAACACTCAAAGGATTACGGCAAGAGTATATCTATATCTAAAAACATAATACACTCAGTCCAATTATATGTGTTCTTGCTGTGATCCTGTTGCATGGAACAATCATGTGGTGTGATTGTTTTGTAACAATATTGACTGGAATAAGTACTCTCTACCTGAGTAGCCAGTGTGTGCGGATTAATTTCTGCTGTGTAAATAAAATAATGCAGTGAAGAAAGAGATCAGGATAAGCATGTACCCACAGGAATAAGGGTGACATGCCAAATCTTGGATGACAAGGTGCATATGGCAATAAATGAAAGCTGATGCCAGAAACCAAGAGAAACCAAGAGCTCAACACTGCAGACAGTGTGGAGAACTACAACATCCAGGGGCAAAATTACATAAGACAAAATAAGAAAGGAATAGCAGAATATGATAAATCACTGGCAAAGAAAATCAAAGAAAATTTAATGATGTTTTATAATTATATCAAGTGCAATTATATCAAAATCAAGTAGGGTGGATTTGGAATCAAGGCAGACTTCTATGTGTGGAGTGAAGGACCAGGGTAAGGTTTTCAGTGAAAAACACTGCAGTTGTCTGAACATAAAGAAATTGAAAATGTCAATATTGAAAGGAAGTGTAGTAAGAAATACTGGACAGAAAATATGTTAAAAGAGGAATAATTAAGGTGTAGTGACATTTTCGGGTTAGTCAGCGGTCTGGGGCAAGTGCAACTCCCAGGCAATTAAAGGAAGAAATTGTAGCATTATTTTTCAATCATTCCTTGCTACAGGACTGATGCCAGAAGAGAATGAAAGATGTAACGTTATATATATTAAACATTATATATAATTGTTTAAAAAAGTAGGAACATATAATGCAAAGTATTTACAGGTTGTTTAGATTAACAATTGTGATGGGTGATTTTTGGAATCAAATCTGGACTGTTTCTATTTTAGAGAGGCTCAGATTAATGAAGGAGAATGAACATGGATTTATTAAGAGAAGGCTTTATTTGACTCACTTAATGGGTTTTTTTTGAGGTGGTGACATGTCCAGTGTATTAGGGGAATTTTGTTTGATGTACTTTACTGTGATTTTTCATGTAGTTTTACAAGATCCCACATGCAGGCTGACCAAACTGATCCATGGACTTTAGACTTTAGAAATACAACATTGAAAGCTGGCACATGGATTCCACCCCGACCAACAATCAGCCCGTACACAAGCACTATCCTACCCACCAGGGACAATGTACACTTTACAGAAGCCAATTAACCTACAAACCTACGCCTTTGGAGTGTGGGCAGAAATCAGAGCACCTGGAGAAAACCCACGCGGTCACAAAGAGAATGTACAAACTCCATACAGACAGCACCTGTAGTCAGGATCAAATCTGGGTCTCTGGTGCTGTAAGGGTAGCAACTCTACCACTATGCCATCCCATGGAATTCATTGGGGATTGGAGAATTGGCTCTATGATGTAAAGGGCACTACAATGGTTGATCAATGCTTTAGTGACTAGAAAGCTGTTTGCAATGAGTTTCCCAGGGTTCAGTATTTAGACTGGGTACTTGTGGTTGCCATTCATCGACCATTTGTGTTTCCCATTTCCCTACTCCCTTTTTTCTCCACTTAATCTTCTTTCATTTGTATATGCAGCCTGCTGAGGAGCATGTAGGAGCAGGTCAGATACAACATCACTCAGACTACATAACAGCAGCACCATCTTACATGAGAAAGGAGCTTGACTGGCCATTCGATGGCTATATCATGTTAACCTATTGCAGACATTACTTTTGTTCCACCCATTAACGACATTCCTTCAGGGTCGGCAGAGGAGTGGCAGGAGAAGGAGTAGGTGCGGGGGATTGGCTGAAAAATGTACAGTAATTAGCAAATCAGTAAGTTCTCGAATTAGTCAATTTATCAGCAAGGTTTACTCTAGGGGAGAGGCATGTCTGGGAGTGGCCTTGTCGAGGGAAGGGTCTTGTGAAAAAAGTGCGAGTCTTTGGCTCGAAAGTCATTGGCTGTTTTAAAGTGCTTAACAAATAAAGTTGGATTGGATTGGATTGGAGGCAGAGGGAGGAGACTATGCCAAAAGTTGGAGAGGGTGAGAAGCAGTGAAGAACCGACAGGTAAGCAGATTCAGTGTGAGGCTTGCAGGATGTGGGAGGTCAGGGACACTGCTGGTGCCTCTGGCTGCTACAACTGTGCAAAATGTGTCCAGGTTCAGCTCCTGGAGGACCGTGTTGGGGCACTGGAGAAGCAACTGGATGACCTCAGGATCATCCTGGAAAACGAGTTTCCTGGACAGGACCTACAGCGAGATCGTTACACTGAAGGTACTGGAAGGGAGAAGTTGGGTGACGATGAGGAATGGAAGGAGATTGGAGTACAGGAGACCCCGGGGGATGTACCTCTTGAAAACAGGTTCACCCTCTTGGAAGCTGTCAGGACAGAAGACACTGCCAGTCTGAGCAGCGGACAGGGCTGCGAGTCAAAACATGGCGCTGAAGCAAAGGCAGATGTCAGGCGGAGCGGTGGTAGTTGGGGACTCCATCGTGCGAGGTACAGACAGAGGTTTCTGCGGCAACAGGCGGGATTCAAGGATGGTGTGTTGCCTCCCTGATGCCAGGATCCAGGACGTCACGGACCGATTGCAGGGCATCCACAAGGGTGAAGGTGAGCAGCTGGAAGTGGTAGTGCATGTCAGCACAAATGACATCGGGAAGAAGAGGAAAGAGATTCTGCAGCGTGACTTTAGACAGCTCGGAAGATGGCTGAAAAACAGGACCTCCAGGGTGGTTATCTCCGGTTTGCTTCCAGTTCCTCGTGCTGGTAAATGCAGAAACAGGGAGATAGTGGATCTGAATCTGTGGCTGAGGAGCTGCTGCAGGGCGCAGGGATTTAGATTTTTAGACCACTGGGATTTGTTTTGGGGTAAGAATGAATTGTACAAAAGTGACGGGTTGCACCTTAACAAGCGGGGGTCCAGCATTCTGGCAGGCAGGTTTGGCACTGCTACACGGGTGGGTTTAAACTAAATAGTGGGGGGGAGGAGACAAATTGGAGATATAAGGATGGAGTTAAAGGGAAAGAGAGTATAGGAAAAGTTAAGAAAGACACCAGAATTAATGGGGCAGAAAGCTCACGAAGGGATAGGAGAGTAGTGCCAAGTGAAATAGGAATCGATGTGAAAGGTGCGGTGAGTAATGGATTTAAATTATTATTGCGAATGCACGATATATAGGAAGTAAAGTGGATGAACTTGAGGCTTAGTTCGAGATTGGTAGATATGACATTGTGGGGATTACTGAGACATGGCTGCAGGAGGATCGGGTTAGGAATATTCAGGGTTATACGTCCTATAGAAAGGACTGACAGGTAGGCAGAGGAGGTGGGGTAGCTCTGTTGGTGAGGGATGAAATTCAGTCCCTTGCGAGGGGTGACATAAGGACGGATGATGTAGTCGCTGTGGATAAAATTGAGGAATTGTAAAGGTAAGAAGTCACTAATGGGAGTTATCGACAGGCCCTCAAACAGTAGCCTGGATATAGGGTGCAAGTTGCAGCAGGAGTTAAAATTGGCATGTAACATAGGTAATGCCACTGTGCTTACGGGAAATTTCAATATGCAGGTCGACTGGGCATATCAGGTTGGTTCTGGTCCCCAAGAAAGGGTATTTGTAGAGTGACTCAGAGATGGATTCTTAGAGCAGCTTGTACTGGACCTACCAGAGAGAAAGCAATTATGGATTTAGTGTTGTCTAATGAACCAGATTTAATAAGGGAACTCGAGGTAAAGGAACCACTTGGAGGTAGTGACCATAACATGATAAGTTTTAATCTGCAATTTGCGAGGGAGAAGGTTAAATCGGAAATGTCAGTGTTGCAGTTAAACAAAGGAGAATATGAAGGCATGAGAGAGGAGCAGGCCAAGGCCAAGGCGTAATAAATGGATATGGGGAGAAGGCAGGCACGGGTTACTGATTGTGGATGATCAGCCAATGAATCAACATAATGAATGGCGGTGCTGGCTTGAAGGGCCAAATGGCCTCCTGCATCTATTTTCTATGTTTCTATGTTTCTTATGTTATCTTTCCCCCCCAGTAAAAATGCAGATTCAAGAAGTGCATGGGTTGAAAGTGGAAGAAGAAAATATTTATCAGCTGGATGGTGACTGGAGTCAGGACCTGGATGAATAAGGGGTGAAGGTAGAATCCATCACCACATTTACAAGGTACTTGGATGTTCACTTGGTGATAGGAACTTGCATTGGAGTGTGGATTTAGCCTGGGTGGTCCATTTTCAATTGACGTGGATATAATTGCCACTTTAATTGTCAGAAGTTTTGTATGATACTGTGTTTCTCTTTTGGTCTATACATACATTACTGTAATGCATTTATGAAGAGTTTGCAAATTGATGACAGATTTTGGGTAACTTTTCTACAACATTAAGAAGTGATGTTAATGATCCTTTCCTGGCCAGCTTTAGGTGAGTTTGCAACACCAACACTGAATTTTTGCAGTGTCTTCCACGTACGGAAATGGAAACTCATTGTCCAAGGCCTACTTGTTTATCCATCACTATTAGATGCACATAAAATGTTGGAGTAACTCAGCGGGACAGGCAGCATCTCTGGAATGGGTGACGTTTTGGGTTGAGATGGGAAATGCAGAGATGCTGCCTGTCCCACTGAGTTACTCCAGCATTTTGTGTCTGTCTTCTGTTTTAACCAGCATCTGCAGTTCCTTCCTACACTATTAGATGCACATGCCACAAATGGCCAGACTGTAGGACAACATGGTATTCCAGTTGGTTATATTGGGGGCTTTAGCATGTGTAGCATATACTGAAAGCTCAAGAATCAATCCAAGCATTATCATGAAGGCAAAAAAAGAAAATAACACTGAAAAGATCTAAAATAATGAGATTCACACAATCTAGTGACAGTATCTTCAAACACCCCAAAGGCAAAATATATATGCCAAAAGCACAACAATCATTTTATCTGAAGCTGTTAGAAATTGCTGAAAGTTATTAGTGTTGAATAAGGAGCCAGCAAGAAGTTGACATAACTAGTGAGTGCATTGCTTCATTCCATTTCAGTTGTCTTTTTAGATTGGACCTTACGTAATGGGTTTGTGTATGAATTAGGGAATGAATGACTTAGTCAATGCAACTGTGACAAGATACAGATGAAGGATGTGAGAAGGTTTTGTTCATTACCTGCACAGTGAGAGATTTAAGGAAAACTTGAAGGCGACAAAACTGAGACCATTTTGCTCAGTTGCCATCACTGTAATAGCCGCTACCTTCTACAATCTCGTCAATTTACAATAGTCAAAAGTTTCAATTGCCAAAAAAGATGCATTTAGACAACCTGCAGATGGCCAAAAAAATGAAAGTAATTTCAGTGGCAAATTGAGATGACAATGGACAGATGGACCATAATTTTAAAGTTAAAAAAACTGCAGAAGCTGGACAACTAAAATAAAAACAGAAATTTTTGAAACACTGGAGCTGTTCCGGCTCCATCTGTTGCAGATGGACATTTACCTGAGGCACTAACTCGCTTTCTTATTGCACCCTGACCCACTGAGTGTTTCCAGCCTTGTCTGTTTTTGTTGCATGGAAGTTAATTCAATGAGGAGCTGAGATTGTACTGTTATGGAGGAGAGAGAAATAGAGAGAGGTGGAGGGAGTTGAAACCTGGTGATTAGTTAAGAGCGGGGCGGCATGGTGGCGCAGCGGTAAAGTTGTTGCTTTACAGTGCCAGAGATCCAGGTTCAGTCCTGACTACGGGTGCTTCTGTACGGAGTTTGTACGTTCTCCCTGTGACCTGCGTTGGTTTTCTCCACGATTTTTGGTTTCCTCCCACACTCCAAAGACGTATAGGTTTGTAGGTTAATTGGCTTGGTATAAATATAAATTGTCCTTACGGGATAGTGTTAATGTGCGGGGATCACTGGCTCACTCAGTGGGCTGAAGGGGCTGTTTCCGCGCTGTATCTCTAAGCTATAAACTAAACTAAAAAATACATTGATAATAAGGAGTACAAGATTTCAGACTATTTCTGCGATTTCAATGACAACTAAGTCATTAAAATCACTGGATGATAGGATCTCAGGTATTCCTTCCTTTGGTATTATTGGAGGACATTGGTGATACGTGTTTGGCACAATTTTAGATGAATTTGCATCAAAGTCAGTAAAGACAGCCACAAATTACAATGAGACATTCTGGCATTCTTGGCCAAAGGAATGAGTTTACAGGATTCCACCTGCAGGTTGACAAGCGCATCAGAGTTCCGAGCCAAAGATGAAATGAGGAGAAAAGGAGCAAAATGCAAAATGTATAATAGTGCTGAAAATTACTTAGACTCAGTGGCTGATAATAGCTATCAGCTCAGAGCAGTAAAGATACAGAGAAGACAAGTTTTAAGGACAGAATGAAGGTACCAAGCACCATTTTAGCATGTGATTATCAAGGGGGCCGTCTGTCTCAGGTTTAAGCATCGTACCATGAGAGATGCCAGATAGCTACCTGAAACAAAAATAGTCATGGCATCACCAAAAATAGTCATGGCCACATCTGATGTGATATCAATTATCTTCACACCTTGTCAGAAAGTAGAAAAACATGCTGTATTTTGATTCCCATAGAGCGCCTCTTTCTTATCTCCGCTGCATATATGCTTGTGTTAAGAGAGAGTAAAGGCTCTGCTTCACCAGCTTCATTCTCCGACTGGTTGTTCATCCACAACAGTACAGTAACTATGCAATACGCCACTAGCACCCTTCGAGCTTAGGTGTTGATCAAAAGCCAAGCCACTGACATGTGAACTAATACTTCTGCAGACTGTTCAATAATAAGCCATGACACCCTTGCAAGTTCAGATAGAGACTGTTGACAGAAAACAGTATCAGAGTGTAAACCTACTCAGCTTGCGTGAATGCCATTAGTGGCATGATACTATCAAAGAAATTCAGACTGCTGATGAAAAATCAATGACTTGTTCAACTGATTATTACTTACCACAGGATAAATGATGGTGTTTCCAATAGCAAATGTAGACTTTGAACATCAGTGATGATTTGGCACATTTAAGTTCCTATCTACTTCTTCGCATTAGAAGCAGAACTGGAGAAGAACGTTTCTAGCCCTTGATTCTTTCATACAAATATCGATGAAAGAATTTGGATTTGCAAATTGACCAACCAGCTTCCCTGAAGGGAGCTGTCAACTATAGGGAAATTAGCCTAGCTGACCTGAGGCTAGTGTAGGAGCCAAACCCACAACACTGATGGGCACAGGAAGACTTGTTTTGTAAACCAGCATCTGCAGTCTCTTGTGATTCCATTTCAGTTTAGTTTAGTTTCTTGTTGTCATGTGTACCAAGGCACAGTGAAAGGTTTTTATTTTGTGTGCGATCCAGTTCAAGAAAAGACTAGATGTGTAGACAATCAAGATGTCGAATAGTGCATAAGTGAAGGACAAAAGGTACAAACTTCAGTGCAATATATAACAATTGAAGTCTGATTAAAGCCGATTCAAAGATGTCCAATGAGGTAGATGGGAGGTCAGGACTATGTTCTAGCTGATGAGCGGACTGTTCAGTTGCCTGATGCCAGCTGAAAACAAACTGTTCCTGAATCTAGAAGAAGCTGTTCCTGAACCTGGAGTGGGAGGTCACTTCAAAATTAATGAGCTCACAGCTAATTATACTATGGCCATCATTTAGTGATTATAGATGTTGTTCACCCCTACGTCATTTGGAGGATTGCATTCAAAGCTCCTCCAACATTATTCTTTGAGGCACAAGCAACTACAGATGCTGGTTTATACCAGCTACAGACACCATACTACAATCAATCTGAAGAAGGGTCCTGGGCTGAAACGTCACCTATCCACATTCAGAATTACCCGCTGAGTGACTCCAACACTTTGTTACATTTTTTTTAATTGACCTTGTGGTGGCGCTCTCACCTTGACATCCATTTGGTTGAACTGAGGGAAGTTTCTGAAAGGTCACCACCAGGATGTCATTACCTCCCCACCAGCTACTCCTGACGGTCAACAGTAAAGAACCTCGAAAGCAGCCAGCAAAGGCTTACTTTGAGGGAACCAGACATGGGAATGAAGACAGTGCTGCCAATGTCTAAGGCAGGAGACCAACTTAAAATGATATCAGACAAAATAGGACAAACAACAATATTGCGTCTTATAGACTTTAGAAATACGGCGGCCTACTGAGTCCGTGCTGACCAACAATCACCACATACACTACCATCCTACACACCAGGAACAGTTTGCAATTTTTAACCAAAGCCAATTAACCTAGGAACCTGCTTGTCTTTGGAGTGTGGGAGGACACCGGAGCACCCGGGGAAAACCTAAGTGGTCACAGAGAGAACATACAAACTCTCTATAGGCAGCACCAGAGTCAGGATAAAATCTGGGTGTCTGGCACTGTAAGATGGCAACCCTTCCGCTTCGCCCAGTCCCAATTTACATTGCATAAAACTATTATATTTGTCTGTGAGGATCTCAGCTTGATAAAAGCCAGCATTCAATGGCGGTCCCGGTGCATAAAATTATAGAATTTTAAACTATTCAATCTGTAGGCCAAATTTACTCAATCATGCCTGAATTGCATGAACGTCGCAAAAACTAGAAACAGTCCACATCGTTTGCAAAAGACAAAAGAGATTGCTGATGCTGGAAGTAAAAAAACAGAATGCTGGATGAACTCAGTGGAGTAAGCAGCATCCCTGGAGACAGAGAGAGTAAGTTGATGTTTTGGGTTGATACACTGCATCAGGACTGAGAGGGAAGGGGAATGGCAATAGACAATAGACAAGAGGTGCAGGAGTAGGCCATTCGGTCCTTCGAGCCAGCACCGCCATTCAATGTGATCATGGCTGATCATCCTCAATCAGTACTCCATTCCGGCCTTCTTACCATATCTCTTGACTCCACCATTTTTAAGAGCTTTATTTAACTCTCTCTTGAAAGCATCCAGATAATGCATCCAGATAATTTTTCACACAGAGAGTGGTGAATCTCTGGAACTCTCTGCCACAGAGGGTAGTTGAGGCCAGTTCATTGGCTATATTTAAGAGGGAGTTAGATGTGGCCCTTGTGGCTAAGGGGATCAGGGGGTATGGAGAGAAGGCAGGTACGGGATACTGAGTTGGATGATCAGCCATGATCATATTGAATGGCGGTGCAGGCTCGAAGGGCCGAATGGCCTACTCCTGCACCTAATTTCTATGTTTCTATGTTTCTATAATTGTCCTCCACTGAGGCAGAGAATCCCTCAGATTCCTCTGGGTGAAAATGTTTTTCCTCATCTCTGTTCTAAATTGTCTACCCCTTATTCTTAAACTGTGGCCCCAGGTTCTGGATTCCTCCAACATCGGGACATGTTTCCTGCCACTAGCGTGTCCAATCCCTTAATAATCTTATATGTTTCAATTATCTCATCCTTTCAATTATCCATTCAATTATCCTCTCATCCTTCTAAATTCCAGAGTATACAAGCCCAGCCGCTCCATTCTATCAACATTTGACAGTCCCGCCATCCTGGGAATTAACCTCATGAACCTACGCTGCACTCCCTCAATTGCAAGAATGTTCTTCCTCAAATTTGGAGAAAATAACTGCACACAATACTCCAGGTGTGGTCTCACTAGGGCCCTGTACAACTGCAGAAGGACCTTTTTGCTTTTATACTCTTCTTGTTATGAAGGCCAACATGCCATTTGCTTTCTTCACTGCCTGCTGTACCTGCATGCTTACTTTCAGTGACTGATGAACAAGGACCCACAGACCTTGTAGTACTTCCCCTTTTCCCAACTTTCCCAATGATTGCCAGTATATAGCAGTATGAGGGAAAGATGGGACAGAGGCTGGTAGATGTGGGGTGCAACGAGATGAGTAAGAGATGATGGTAGATAGAACCACATGAGTGAGGGGGAAGGGATTGGGAAAGGTGAACAAAGGGAGAGGTGGACAGACGAATGTGAGAAGGAGAAGAACTCCACGGTTAGCACAAGTTGGAAAATTCCATACTCACACATTCCATGCTCATAAGCGACCCACCAGAATATGAGATGTTGATTATCTGCTTTGCATTTGACCTATTCATTGGTTTGGAGAAGTCAAATGCTATTCAGATGATAAAAATGATTCAGAGAAACCTGCTTGAAATTTGCACAAACAATGGGAAAATACTTCTGTGAAATCAAGCATGTTATGTTGATGGAGTGGGAGAGCTCATTACTCTGGCAACACTCAAAGGATGATGCCAAGAGTATATCTATATGTAAAAACATAATACACTCAGTCCAATTATATGTGTTCTTGCTGTGATCCTGTTGCATGGAACAATCATGTGGTGTGTTTGTTTTGTAACAATATTGACTGGAATAAGTACTCTCTACCTGAGTAGCCAGTGTGTGCGGATTAATTTCTGCTGTGTAAATAAAATAATGCAGTGAAGAAAGAGATCAGGATAAGCATGTACCCACAGGAATAAGGGTGACATGCCAAATCTTGGATGACAAGGTGCATATGGTAATAAATGAAAGCTGATGCCAGAAACCAATAGAGCTCAACACTGCAGACAGTGTGGAGAACTACAACATCCAGGGGCAAAATTACATCAGACAAAATAAGAAAGGAAAAGCAAAATATGATAAATCACTGGCAAAGAAAATCAAAGAAAATGTAATGATGTTTTATAATTATATCAAGTGCAATTATATCAAAATCAAGTAGGGTGGATTTGGAATCAAGGTAAACTTCTATGTGTGGAGGTGAAGGACCAGGGTAAGGTTTTCAGTGAAAAACACTGCAGTTGTCTGAACATAAAGAAATTGAAAATGTCAATATTGAAAGGAAGAGGAGTAAGAAATACTGGACAGAAAATATGTTAAAAGAGGAATAATTAAGGGGTAGTGCCATTTTCGGATTAGTCAGCGGTCCGGGGCAAATACAACTCCCAGGCAATTAAAGGAAGAAATTGTACCATTATTTTTCAATCATTCCTTGCAACAGGACTGATGCCAGAAGAGAATTAAAGACTGTAACATTATGTAATTGTTTACAAAATAGGAAGATACAATGCAAAGTAATTACAGGTTGTTTAAGGGCCTGTCCCACTTAGGTGATCTCTTAGGCGAGTTTAGGAGGCTCTGCGCTTGCCACAAGCTCACCACATGTTCATCACATGGTCGCAGGTGGTCTCCTTCATGGTCGAGAGGAGTTCCTGCATTCTGGAAACTAGTAGCGGCCTCAGTATGGTCGCAGCATTTTTTTCAACATGTTGAAAATTAGTCGCCATGGAGAAAATCGATGCTTTTGAAGTCGTAGTGCAGTGGTAGTGGGGTCGCCATGTCGTTGTAGGTAGTCGAGGTAGCCGTAGGTAGTTTTAGTTAATCTCCTTTGCTGACCAGGCATTTTCATTGGCTCAATGGGGGAAAAAAAACGTAAACACAAGTTTTCAGAACCAAGGTAAACCAACCGGTGATGTTAAATGCCCGCCAAACTTCATAGCTGTGTATCTCTGGCTTATTAAAAGGTGTCTGGCTTCTTAAAAGTGTCTCCATTCCTTCTCGCCCCCTTCTCCCCCCCCCTCCCCTGGCTCTTTTAAAGGACATATTGTACACTGTGCTAGCCATCTTTAACCTTCCTGTTCATCGCGGGTACCACCTTGGCTTTGCACCGTGTGAATTTCAGACAGCGCTCCCCCGCTTTCCCTGGCCCCCGCCTTTGCGATGTGTTTGTTTGTGTTCCACTCTGACAGTCGTTCCAGCTCGTGGTTTTTCAGGCTTGAAGGTCGCAGACAGTCCGCTGAAAAGTGTTTAGACGGAGAGCTGCCAGAGATGAGCGGGGGCCGGCAGAAGGCGCTGAGGTGGCACTGAGGTGGCGGCTGGTTCCGTTGTCCGGCCCGGCGGCTGCTCGCAGCCACCCAAGCTACTCCTCCCTACCCCCCGCCCCCCGGCCACAAGGCGGTGGCTCCGTGCAAGGAGCATCGCAAGTGGTATGATCCAGATCCCCTCCTTCTCAACGCTCCTACCCTCCCCACAACTTTATCCCGGGCCAGACTCCCCAAACACTGTGAGAGGAGCTCTCCCCACACCCCTACAGCCTGGGAAATACGGTATTTAAAAACATCACCAAGAAATGTACTTACCACATCATTGGTAAACGAGCTCCATTCTTCTCTCTCTGTTTCCTAAGATACACTTAAAATAATGACAATCCATATTTGAAAACCCCACCAAGAAACTAGCGCTGCGCATGCGCAGTAAGCTGCTGTGCCTGCGCAATGCTGCAAAGGCAGAGTTTCAGCTGCCTTCAACCCCGCTTGAAATTGACGGCTTCCAGCAGCGCTGACGGCACGTGGGCTGCACAGACCTTCGCGTGTTACAAGCGCTGCGGATGAAAGGCACGGAGAATTATGCCTACCTAAGAGATCGATCTCTTAGATAGGCATAATTCTCCCATGCCTTTACTATTTATATTTAGTAATTACCATGTTATAATTTTAGTCAGGGTAGGCAGTGCCTACCTTGCCGACCCTGACGGCACGTGCCTGGGTATAAACTACCCATGCGAAATATGAGGTGCTGCTCAGATGGACTGAGCAGAGGTGTTCAGTGAAACAATCGCCGAGCCTGTGCTTGGTCTCGCCGATTAGAGAAGTTGACATCTGGAACAGCGGATACAGTAGATGAGGTTGGAGGAGGTGCAAGTTGGAGGAGGTGCAAACCTCTGCCTCACCTGGAAAGACTGTTTGGGTCCTTGGATGGAGTTGAGGGAGGAGGTAAAGGGACAGGTATTGCATGTCCTGCGGTTGCAGGGGAAAGTGCCTGGGGAGGGACTAGTTGACCAGGGAGTTTCGGAAGGAACGGTCTCTGCGGAAAGCAGAAATGGGCGGAGATGGGAAGATGTGGCCAGTACTGGGAGGTGGCAAAAGTGTTGGAGGATTATATGCTGTATGCGACGGCTGATAGAGTGGAAGGTGAGGACAAGGGGGACTCTGTCCTTGATACGAATGGGGGGAGGGGGGGGAGTAAGAGCGGAGCTGCAGGATATCGAGGAGATCCTAATGAGAGCCTCATCTATAATAGAAGAGGGGAAACCCCCATTTCCTAATGAATGAGGTGTACAGACTTGAGTCCACCCCAATGTGGTATACAACCCTTGAAGTGGATTGAAACAGCTTTAACAGCATAACCTCATTACTTCTGTCAAAAGATACATGCAGGTTGGCAAGCAGTAAAAGTTAAGATTGTGACATGTTGCAAAATGGAGGTTTTGAAAGATACAAGAGCTTGAACCCATGTACCACCAGACTCAGGAAATGCTACTTCTGCTCTGCTATCAGACTTCTGAATGGCTCTCCCATGAGCTCGGATGTTGTGCCAATTTTCTAACCTTCCTCATTGTGGACATGGACATTTATTGTGGAACTTGAATGCTACAATGCTGAACAGTATATCGGCACACTGGTATTTTCCTCTTTGCTATAACTATATAATTGCATAGTATTATGTGATTTAATTAGATAGCAGGTAAACAAAAGCTTTTCACTGTACCTCAGAACACATGACAATAATAAACCAATGATAATAGTAAGCCTTAATTTACCTCAAGGTAAATGCGGAGAGGTGTTTATGAATGTGGGAACTAGTGAATGAGGTAATATTTGTTGACTGCGCTGGAAAGATCTGCAGATGCTGGTTTAAATCAAAGATCAACATAAATTGCTGTAGTAACTGCTGTTGGTGCTCTTTTCCTCATAGAAACATAGAAAATAGGTGCAGGAGGAGGCCATTCGGCCCTTCGAGCCAGCACCGCCATTCATTGTGATCATGGCTGATCGTCCCCTATCAATAACCCGTGCCTGCCTTCTCCCCATATACCTTGACTCCACTAGCCCCTAGAGCTCTATCTAACTCTCTCTTAAATCCATCCAGTGATGTGGCCTCCACTGCCCTCTGTGGCAGGGAATTCCATAAATTCACAATTCTCTGGATGAAAAAGTTTTTTCTCACCTCAGTCTTAAATGACCTCCCCTTTATTCATGTAACACGTTGTTCCGGGAACAGCACCCCAAAATTTACAGCCTTCTGATGTTTTATGGCCGTAAGCGGCAGGAACAATCTGGCAGATTGTAAAGTGTAGGAAAGTACTGCAGATACTGGTTTAAAGGGAAGGTAGGCACAAAATGCTGGAGTAACTCAGCGGGACAGACAGCATCTCTGGAAAGAAGGAATGGGTGACATTTTGGGTGGAGACCCTTCTTCAAACTATTCGAGGAAAGAGAAAATGAGAGATATAAACAGTGATGTAAAGAGAGATATAGAACAAAAGAATGAAAGATTTGTAGAAATGTAACGATGATAAACAAAACAGACCATTGTTAGCGGTTAGCTAGGTGAGAACGGGAAGCTGGTGCGACGAGTGGAGGAGGGATGAAGAGACAGGGAGTGCAGGAGTTACTTGAAGTTAGAGTAAGGGCTATAAGCTGCCTTTACGAAATATGAGATGCTGTTCCTCCAATTTGCAATTAGCCTCCCTCTGTCAATGGAGGAGGCATAGGACATAAAGATTAGCATGGGAAGGGAAAACTGTTTGGCTTGTGAGATTGTAACAGTCTCAAGAGAATTACATCCAGTTTTATTCATGGAAGTTGAGATGGGATAGCTGCCAAAACCCTCATTAAACAACAAAAAACAAAATTGGACAATGGTGCGCTTAAGTTTCTCCCACCACTCCCATCGCCCTCCTTTTCCCTGCTCCTTTTACTTATCTCACCTCTTCCTACTCTGAGTGCCCTCTTTCCCTTTCAACCTCTTTTCCCCTCCTACCTGTCTCCTGCAATCCATATCCTTCCTTCCAGCTTTACATTTCACTCCTTTTCTTTCCATATCTTACAGTCTATTGTCCTTTTGTCCACCTCCAGCCTTTGTCACCATCTCCAGCACCACACCACCCCTGCCACCAGCTTCCACCTAACTCTTGTCTGGCTTTGCTCAACCCCAACCTCTGTGCTGATCAATCAACAGAAAACAGCTCAGCAACACTGCATCGGCATCTGATGCAGCTGCCTGTCTGGATGTGTTTCTTCTTCAGCATTCTTAGTGAGATTCAGGATGAGCAGAGCTTTGACCTGCACCTCAAGAGCAGCTGAGGAAGCAGCAAAGAGTTCATGATTAGAAGGACAGCAACGAGGGCAGATTGCCACTTCCAGAAATCTTGATGCGCTTCTTAAAATAACCATTTTTGTTAGGAAACAGATTTTTTGTTGTGAATATTTTATAGAGTCCACGATTGTGCAAAAGGCTCATGAAAATTACATTGTGGACCCATTAAAGGACTAAAGAAAGATGGGATTTTTCATGCCGGTGTTGAAGTAGTGCTCTGTTCATGCGGGGATGGTGTTACCAGCTACTCGTGGCCCCTTTTCATGCAGAATACAAAACAATATGCTTCTTGAACAATTGCCTCGGTTCAACAAACTTGCCCCCAACCGATGGAATCTGAATAAACCTCCCCACTCGACCATGGAGAGCAACAACATCAGTTCACTGAGAGATATTGGACATTGAATATATTAATCTGACTGGGATTGCAAACTACTCTGAGGAATTGAGTAAGCTGAGGTATAGACGGTGGTGCAGAGGTAGAATTGCTGCCTTACAGCGCCAGAGACCCTGGTTCGATCCTGATTATGGTTGCTGTCTGTATAGAGTTTGTACATTCTTCCTGTGACCACGTGGGTTTTCTCCAGGTGCTCCGGTTTCCTTCCACACTCCAAAGTCGTACAGGTTTGTTGATTAATTTACTTGGTAAAATTGTAAATTGTCCCTAGTGTGTGTAAGATAGAGTTAGTGTGTGGGGATCGCTGGTCGGCTTGGACCTGATGGGCCAAAGGGCCTGTTTCTGCACTGTATCTCAAATCTAAACCAAGCATTCACACGTATAGGACAGATTACGCAAATGTCACAGCTCTGGCATAAAAGGTGGTTCTCTTCACTGGTTTGACCCTTAATTTAGGAGTCTGAAATCTGCTGGCCCAGCCAAGTTTCTAGGATAATCTGTCACTGACCAAAATCTTCATCTGCCTTTCATATAGTTTCTTATTCTCCCCTAGCTTTCCCCAGGTAATCTACTGACATATTGTGGTAGAGAATATGCAGTTGCTCAACCCACGGATATATATCCTCCTGTATTAATCCAAACCTTCTGGGGTAATCTGGGAGAGCTCAGTGACCAATTTCTGTCCATTTCCTTTTTTTTAAAACCTACTTAAACCGCGGTTTACATTTTACAGTGTCAGCGTACAGGATAAAACAATTTGTTTCATACAGCCTCACCAGGTCACCAATTCCCATTATTACAATCCAGTGACCCCCCTCAAGCAGTCCTATATCACTATTGGATAGGTTGTCCTTTTCACTATCTTTGTAAGGCTTTTATTCCCCAGAACTGTAAGGAACAGTCAGTTTTATTTTTGTCCCTAACTCTTTTTCTAGGCCTATACTGGTTTTCCATGTGCTTAATCATGCTGATTCTTTGTTTATTTTGCACCCTCTCTGACATTTAGTATTTCACCAGTTTGCTTTATCCTATTATACTTTCCCTTGCATTTTGCTCTTGACTTTTTTTCTTATCTCTGATTTAATGGCCCTCACTACCTTTCCCATCACATTATTGTTTGTTCAGATCTGTGTGCACATATATAGTTTTACCAATTCTTTCCCTTTTTGAACAGTTTGTTTTCTTCTGGTGAACTGTTCATTAATATCTGTTTATGTCTTTTGCCTTTTCCTGTTTCTATGACTATATTGTATCAGATTATATCAGCCAAAATGGAGTTGCCAGCTAAATTAGCAGCACAGCATTCCAAACTGTTCGAAAACAAGTAGAAGATATTTTTGAACATGTCCCCAAACAACTCTGGGGATATTTGTGTTTGCTGAACAAAAACACTGCAATAGTTGTGCGGACCAGCCAGGCCCCCTATCGCTAGTAGTGCAGAAACATTGCGCTCAATAGGCTTATGATTGGCTAAGGGAGGGGGTATGGCACGGTTTGAACGGATGAGAAATGCCATAAAAGACCGTGTTGGGCGCCCCTCCAGAAAAAGGGAGAACCCCGGCCTTGGACCATGTCGCCAGGTGATCTACAACAGGATACGATCCGGCGGCGTGCTCTGCTGTGTACTCGTGGTTTGCGTGCGTGCGTGGATTTGTGAGCCCTATTTGGTAGTATAATAAATACCTTGTTATTCAAACTCTATTGTCTGAATCTGGTGATTTATCGAACCCAACAGACATGAGCATACATGTCATGGTGTGAGAGTGTATGTGCTTGAGTGTGCATTGTGTCTGTATATTTTTGTGTGTGTTTTGTGTATGTATGTGTGTATCTCCACATGTGCTTGCATATGCACGTCATTTCGTACATGTGCATTTCATTCGCTAGTGTGTCAGACGACATTCTGCCATTGCTTTGCCACAGCCAGTGTTACATCTGTGCCTCTGCATGGATCCTCCGCAGTGCATGCCTCTCCGCTGCAAGTCAGTAGGTGGGCCATTGTCTGTACCTCTCTACTGTTGCACTTGTCAGAGTTCGAGAGGCCCCACTTCTTCAAGTTGAGTTCGCAGCGTCCCACTCCAGTGCGGAGGCGGTTTTGGGCTTTCCAGGTAGTATAAGGCAGGTACACAAAAATGCTGAAGAAACTCAGCGGGTGCAGCAGCATCTATGGAGCCCCATAGATGCTGCTGCACCCACTGAGTTTCTCCAGCAATTTTGTGTACCTTCGATCTTCCAGCATCTGCAGTTCCTTCTTGAACAGTATAAGGCAGGTGGTGTCCTGGTGCCATCTGTTGTTTGGTTTTGGTGCCTGGTATGGTTGGCTCTAGTTCCATGAAGCTGTTCCGACTCTTCAAGTGTTTCTTGGCATGTTGGTGATTGTGCAAAGGGTGACGGGGGTCTGTGTCCGCATTGAAGCAGCTGCCCGATCACGTCTACGAGATGGGTCATCGATGCCTGCCAGCTCGTACAGATGTTCAACCTTTGTCAGCTTCAGGCATCATGTGGTGTTCTTGCAGGCAGTGTTCAATGCAGAATGTTCACCCGACACCGATGATCCAGCTTCGCGGCACGAGGGCCTGAAAACACCGGGTTGGCTGAGGAGGCCACATATAGACCCCGACCTCGGGTGGACTATGAGGAGAACTGGATATTTTTGGTGCCTTCCCTCACAGTGAATTCTGCTGTGGGGGGACGTTTCTTGTTGATTTCTATAGTGTACTGTTCTGTGTCTTTTTTCTTTTTTACTTTATATGGATTTATGGACATTTAATCTATTCAATTAATTTAATCAATCTCTGTAAAGCACTTTGGTTCAAAGTGATTTTGATTTAAAAGTGCTATATAAATAAATATTACTTACTTACTTGCGTGCATGTTTAGAGTGGCTCCAGACGGGGCTTGCATATTCTGCCTCTGAGAAACAGAGTGTCAGGGCTGCAGTGCGGATTGTTGTTGGGTCACTTCCAAATGCCTGGTTTTGGTAAAGCACCAACGCCAGACTCATAGAATGGAGTTGGTTGCTCTGCAGATGTTAAACATCTCCAGCAACCATTCTCGTGCTCTGGGACCCAGATATTGCAACATCTCAGTTCTGATGTTGTCCAAGCCGGCTGCCTTAAGCACCTCTGTCTCCGAGGAAGGAGGTATTGAGACCATCACATTAAGCTTCACATCGGTGGCCATCACATCAGTATGCAAACCAACGCAAAAGCAACTGAATCTGCCATCTCCAGTGAATGTCTCAACTGCTGCATCCCAAATCTGGATTGGTGACTTTAACTGCCACCACACCCAATGGGGCTACAATGAAAACAATGAAGATGGTGAGGCAGCTTGCATGTGGGCGGAAACTGGCGGACTGACGTTGTTTAATGATGCTAAACTACCAACATCGTTCAACAGCTGTGTAAAGAGGAGTCATAACACACTGTGTCTTTACTACTGTTTATTCATGATACACATACGTTGCTGCCCTAGCTGTTTGTGGTCTGTCACCGGAACTAGAGAGAGGGATCAATGGGTGGGAAGGTTGTAATTATACTTGTGATGTGGGGAGTGGTTAGTAGTGGTGAGGTCACTATGTTAAAGGTACATGCACATGTCATCTACATCTTTCCCCTTGGAAATGAAAAGCAATACAGTAGTGACAGGGCGACCACGTCTCATACGCTACGAGCAGGTAAGCAAACAGTTAAGCAAAATCACCATAACGGACAGGCGGCTTGACCACCCGCCCGGACCGGGTACGCAGCTCGCCATCTCCCCCCTCTGCAGGAAGAACAGGAGTAGGAGCAGGTGCGGGTGAGCGAACCGGGGACTCGGGAGGAGAACGAGAAGACGGAGACGGAGGAGGGGAAGCAGGCGCAGCAGTGGGAAGACGGGCAGGTGAGGGAGGACTGGCTGTTGGAGATAGATAGTGGGGTTGATAGAGCTGAGAAGGCAGGGACCAAGGCAGGGTGGAGGGTCAGTCGACCATGAGGGATCAACTCTGCCAGCGAGGTCTTCCAGCGGACGATGGGGCAGCTGTTCGCCGGTCTGCCGTGCGCCATCATCGTTGACGACATCCTGGTCTACGGTAAGGACGTTGCTGAGCACGACCTCCACCTCCGTCAAGTCCTGGACCGGGCCCGTGAAATCAACCTCAAACTCAACCCAAAGAAGTGCCGTTTCCGCGTCCCGGAGGTCACCTATGTGGGCCACGTCTTTACAGCCTCGGGGCTGAAGCCTGACCCGCAGAAGACGGCTGCGGTCTCCGGGATGTCTTTGCCCACCGACATGCCCAGCCTGCAGCGTTTATTGGGCATGGTTAATTACCTGGGGAAGTTCATCCCCAACCTCAGCGAGCTGAGCGCGCCCCTGAGGGAGTTGATCAAGAAGGACACTGCCTGGGCCTGGTTCCCGCATCACCAGAAAGCTTTTGACGTTCTGAAGTCCAGGCTGGTCAGTACACCCACTCTCCAATTCTTCGATCTGCAGCGTCCCATTGTTCTTACCTGCGACGCCTCCAAGTTCGGTCTTGGCGCTGTTTGCCTGCAGCTCCACGATGGCCTGCAGCTGCCTGTTTCCTACGCATCCCGCACCATGACCCCTGCCGAGCAGCGCTATGCTCAGATAGAGAAGGAGCTGCTTGTTGTGGTGTTTGCCTGCCCCAAGTTCAAGGACTATATTCTGGGCAACAGCTTCACGATCGAGACCGACCACCAGCCGCTGGTCTCTATCCTCAACAAGCCGATCCATGTTGCCTCGTCCCGTTTGCAGCGCATGATGCTGCGGCTCCAGCATTTACGTTCAGAATTGTATATCACAAAGGCAAGGACATGTTCGTGGCCGACACGCTGTCCCGCGCACCGCTAACGTCCACCGATCGCCATCCATATGAATCGTCTGACCTGATGGTGCTTAACGTTAACATTTGTGCCTTCCCAGCAGATGCAGTCCCTGGTCAGCAACACTGCCAAGGATCCTGCCCTGCAGCAGCTTGCCGATGTCAACCGGCAGGGCTGGCCAGACCGTCGTTCATCCTTGCCGGCCGGTGCCGTGCCCTACTTCCTGGTCCGTGACGAGCTCGTGCTGCACGACGGCGTGGTCGTGAAGGGACACAAGGTCGTTGTGCCTGCTGCGCTGCGGGACCAATACTTTCAGACCGTCCACCGCGGTCATCCTGGGGCCGAGGCCACTCTGTCTCAGGCCCAGAGTCTGTTCTACTGGCCCGGCATGGCCCAAGACATCCGGGAGAGGGTCTCCGCCTGCTCTATCTGCAATAGCCTCGATCCCCATCAGCAACGGCAGCCGCTTCTGCAACAGCCTGCCCCCGAGCTGCCCTGGATGGCCGTCGCCACTGACATTTTCGAGTGGCGTGGCAAGCACTTCCTGGTCCTTGTTGACTCGTACTCCAGCTGGTTCGAGGTTGACCAGCTGCACTCCCTCACCTCTTCGGCCGTTATCGGGAAGCTGCGCCGCCACTTCGCAACCTTTGGCTCCCCGGCAAGTCTTCAATCGGACAACGGCAGCCAGTTCTCAAGTGCCGAATTTCGGAGTTTCGCTGCCAGCTGGAACTTCCGACACTATACCAGCAGCCCAGAGTACCCGCAAAGCAACGGCCTGGCAGAGCGCGCTGTCCGCAGTGCTAAGGGCTTGCTGGAACATTGTAGACTGTCCCATTCTGACTTTTACCTGGCCCTCCTCAACCTTCGAAACATCTCCCGCGACCCTGCCTTGGGCTCGCCAGCACAGCGGCTGATGTCTCGCACTACGAGACCTCCGATCCCGGTGACCCAGCGGTCCCTCGTGCCCTCTGTTCTCCAGCCCGCTGCCGTCCAGGAGCGCATTGCCCTCAAGCAAGAAATCCAAAAGCGCTCCCACGACAAGTCCTGCCGTCCCCTCCCGCGTCTGTTCCCTGGCCAAGTCATCCGGATGCAGTCCCCCTCCGGTCACTCCAGGCTTGACATCGTCGCCGGTACTGCTGGTTCGCCGCGGTCCTATCTAGTTGACCATGATGGTACCATTTACCGCCGGTCCCGCCAACATCTGCGGCTTGTCAACGAGCCCCCACCACCGCCTGCCGACCCCTTTGCCCCCCCCGCATAGATGGAAGAAAAGCTACAATCTTGACCTGACCTTCACAAGAAATATCACCAATTGCCACAAAACGCTTGAACAGCCAATTCCAGGGTCACAGCATTGACCAATTGGGATTTGCATCACACACAAAACACCCTCTCGTATTCCAACATCGATTCAATTTCAGAAAGGCGGACTGGGAGGCTTTTGCTAAGGCTACTGATGAACTTATGGAATATATCGAAAGTTCATCACACAACTACAACCAGTTTGTTGATGCGACTCACACAGCAGCATGCAAGACCATTCCGCGGGGCTGCCGGCTTAACTACATTGCAGGCGTGGACGCTGAAACTGCTGACTTACTCTCTATGTACGAAGAGATTTTCGATGAAGACCCATTCGCAGACAAAACAGCTAAGATGGGGAATCAGCTCACAGATGCACTCAATGAGGCAAAACGCAGATAATGGCAGGAGCTAATAGAAACCCTAATCTGAGGAATGACATTCTTGCCATAGAGGGAGTACAGAGAAGGTTCACCAGACTGATTCCTGGGATGTCAGGACTTTCATATGAAGAAAGACTGGATAGACTCGGCTTGTACTCGCTAGAATTTAGAAGATTGAAACTTACAAAATTCTTAAGGGGTTGGACAGGCTAGATGCAGGAAGATTGTTCCTGATGTTGGGGAAGTCCAGAACAAGTGGTCACAGTTTAAGGATACGGGGGAAATCTTTTAGGACCGAGTTGAGAAAAACATTTTTCACACAGAGAGTGGTGAACCTGTGGAATTCTCTGCCACGGTAGTTGAGGCCAGTTCATTGGCTATATTTAAGAGGGAGTTAGATGTGGCCCTTGTGGCTAAAGGTATCAGGGGGTATGGAGAGAAGGCAGGTACAGGATACTGAGTTGGATGATCAGCCATGATCATATTTAATGGCGGTGCAGGCTCGAAGGGCCGAATGACCTACTCCTGCACCTATTTTCTATGTTTCTATGTTTCTGTGAAACAACAGACCTACGACACAGCAGCAGGAAGGCATGGGCGACACTGAGACGTCTCGGTGGCTTTCAGGGGACTGTCCTATGTCCACAACAACCCAAAGATGAAGATTATTGTACAATGCATCCACCGTTCAAAATTTGCCTGACCTGCTGAGTTACTCCAGCACTTTGTATTTTATGAATGATTCCAGCATTTGCAATTCCTTGTGTCTCTGTCTTTGGTTCATGTTGTTATTGCAAGGAGAAGTACCCAGTCACATTTTTGGAGAGGTTTTTATGTCCCACTTCAGCAAAAATAACTATGCTTCATTTAAAATGCACCATTAAAAAAATGCCATGCACTCAGTTCCCAGGCCACAAGTTGACACCCTCTACATACTCGCTTCTTTTCCCTCGCTTATTGCTATTTGGCTACAGACTTTGGGTTTTTTTGCTTCAGGAGGTATCTCGAATGTCGGCGTAGCATCACTCCCTGACGAGCTCAATGCGTTTTACGCACGCTTTGATAGGGATAACACTGATGTGCCTTCCCGAGCCCCCATTCGCTGTGATGGTATTTAGTCACAGTCACAGACGCACGGCGTCAGAAAATCCTTCAGAGGGGTGAACCCTCGAAAAGCGCCTGGACCTGATGGTATACCCGGTCGTGTTCTAAAATCCTGAGCGGACCAACTGGCTGGAGTTTTTACGGACATTTTCAACCTCTCACTTCTGAGGTCCGATGTTCCCACCTGCTTCAAAAGGGCATCAATTATACCAGTGCCCAAGAAGAGCAAGGTGACGTGCCTCAAGGACGATCTACCATTGGCACTAATGTCGGTGGTGATGAAATGACTCGAGAGGTTGATCATGGCGCAAATCAACACCTACCTCGAGAAAAACATGGACCCACTGCAGTTCGCTTACCGCCACAACAGATCAATGGTGGATGCGATCTCGCTGGCTCTCCACTTCGCTCTGGACCACTTGGACAACAAAAATTCATATGGCAGGCTGTTATTCATTGATTACAACTTGGCATTAAATACATTCACCCCCTCCAAGCAGGTTACCAAACTCGCAGAACTGGGTCTCTGCGCATCCCTCTGCAATTGACTTCCTCATTCACAGACCACAGACTGTTCGAATTGGTGGAAAAGTGCCAGCCTCGATAACAATCAGCACGGGAGCACCTCAAGGCTGCGTGCTCAGCCCCTGCTGTACTCATTCTATACTCATGACTGCGTAGCCGGTCATAGCGCGAACTCCATCATCAAGTTCGCAGACGACACCACTGTTGTGGGACGTACCACTGATGGGGATGAGTCAGTGTATAGAAGTGAGATCGACCGACTAACCAAATGTTGCCAGCACAATAACCTGGCCCTCAACACCAGCAAAACCAAGGAACTGATTGTGGACTTTGGAAGGGATAGGATGGGGACCCACAGTCCCGTTTATATCAATGGGTCGATGGTGGAAAGTGTCAAGAGCTTCATATTCCTGGGCGTGCACATCTCTGAAGATCTCTCCTGGTGCGAGAACACTGTGCTATTATAAAGAAAGCACATCAGCGACTCTACTTCCTGAGAAGATTAGGGAGATTCGGTATGTCAAGGAGGACTCTCTCTAACTTCTACAGGTGCACAGTAGAGAGCATGCTGACCGGTTGCATTGTGGCTTGGTTCGGCAACTTGAGTGCCCAGGAACGAAAAAGACTACAAAAAATAGTAAACACTGCCCAGTCCATCATCGGCTCTGACCTCCCTACCATCGAGGGGATCTATCGCAGTCGCTGCCTCAAAAAGGCTGGCAGCATCATCAAGGACCCACATCATCCTGGCCACACACTCGTCTCCCCTCTATCTTCAGGTAGAAGGTACAGGAGACTGAAGACTGCAACGTCCAGGTTCAGAAACAGCTTCTTCCCCACAGCCATCAGGTTATTGAACTCAACTCAAACAAAACTCTGAACATTAATATCTCATTATCTGTTTATTTGCACTTTATCTGTTTTATTTCTTCATGTGTGTATATATTTATACAATGGTATATGGACACACTGATCTGTTCTGTATTCATGCCTTCTATATTCTGTTGTGCTGAAGCAAAGCAAGAATTCCATTGTCCTATCTGGGACACATGACAATAAACTCTCTTGAACTCTCTCTTGATCTTGAATTCAAGCTCACATCAACCTGTGCTTTTTATAGGGATCTTTAGTTACTAGTTGATTTTCAGTTGATTGATTTCTGGCGTGTTAATTGGAATAAGTTATGTATTTGCCTTTCCCCTGACTTTCTGGCAGCTCCAGTGTCTACATTGACTGGTTTTATAGATGAAAGGGAATGTGTATTGACCAGTTTTCAGTAGAATGCTCTTGCTGACAGACAAGGTTGCCCTGGTGACAATTCCCCTCAGAGTGCAACATTATTAAAGAGAGGACAGATGGAACAAGAGTGAACTACCAAAAGGCTAGGACGTTCGAGAAAAAGGCTCACAAAGAAAACTATGTTCAGCAAGAGTGTTTGTGAGGACATCTTTACCTTTGCAATGATAGATGGATTTGGAGGCTCTGCTTCACTTGAGATGCTTACCTCTGATAGAGCAACAATTCCTGTTGGAGCGTAGAGTCAAAACCTTATGTTACTGGTTAGAAAAGTCATAGTTACTTTTATGTTATTTGATCTTTTGGAGGACACAACTTTGCAGCACACCACTGTATTAGGGAGGCCACACAAGCACTCAAATGCAAAGGGGCTTTTATCTCCTTCTCACTTGGCAGATAGCAGAAGCACACAGATTCAGGGATGTGGACTTCCTAAAGGTACATGGTGCCAATAACCTTACTCATGTAAAGTTGAAGGCACCAGATTTGAATACTAAGGAGTTCCACAAGCTGCCCGAAATGAATATTTCTGCTTTGTTTTTTACCATGGAGATACACATGAAGGCTTGGTCACTTCAAACAGTTAATGGAGATGACTTGAGGACAGTCCCTATTACAATCAAAGAGGTACTGGACATTCTGGAATATATGAAGGTAGACAAATCAGTTAGGTAGCAGTCATGCTCTCTTTATTTTACAATAGTTCACTGTGCCATCCACCTTTGAGGCGCCTACTGGCTATTGGAAGACCACCTGCCTCCACTAGGCTCCTCTGTAGTTGACTCTTGACTGCACTGTGAAACCCACTTACAAGAGCAAACTAGGTGTACAGTGAGAGTTGCTGACCATTTGTGCACTCTAACAACATTTTAATCTGGACAACTCTGGAAGACCCTTGTACTATACAGAAGCGGTGGTCTCCATTTCTGTGGATATCATTATTGTTCCACAAACAACTTTAGGCACAAGTAAAACAACAGGAGGTAAAGGAACACAAGTACTGGTGTAAATTGCTCGTTCTAAGCTTCCCCACAGTCTAGTTTCAGTCAAATATCACTGAGTCAAGCGCTTGCGCATCTAAACTTTATTTTGACAAAACACAATTACAGTTTCAACTACTGTACCTAACAACTGCGGTTCGATCCTCGTATCTGCCTGATCAAGCCCTCTTGGCCTCGCTCAAACAGAGACACTCCAGAAGGTCACGCAGTCCTAAGCGCTCGCCCAGAAGATCGATGCAGGACCTCGTGGCAGCGGACTTTTATAGCTCCCCAGACCTCGAGGGGCCGAACCACATGGAGGTGGTCTCTTTACAATCCAATTACAGATATCGATTAACCCCATACATGACAGACATTTCCCTAACCCAATAATACAGTAGCTAATACATTGTATTTGAAAGAAAGCTCCAAAAGGAAGCAAACATGAACAAACATTGAAACACGTTGCCTGAGATTCAAACAGTTTCTCCAAGGCTCAACAGTTCGACCAATCATCGATTAACAGGATGACCGTCTTGCCACATTATTTTTACTATTTACAATGCTTTTGCAGTAATCCAATCGAAATGTTGCAATTAAGGTTCGTTTGCAAAACTGCTATACATGTTATCAATTTAGGAGAAACAGGGAGAACACCTGGACCCCTCACCATCCTGCATACCCCAGTCTGAGCCTAGACTGGCTGGCACCAGTCAAAGCCTGTAAAGTTCAGCTGACAAGGGTTAAACAATTCTGACAAGTGCAGGGATCCTCCATTTTATGGTGCATTTAATTTAGCCAATATTAACACTGGTTGGTGAGAGGAAGATGTCAAAGTCGAGTTCTCCCCTGCTGGACTGTCGTTGGCTAAATAATCATCCTGCAATCTCATAGGAAGGTCAGTGGCGCACACAGATGAGACCTAAAGATAGATTCAGTGACCACACATGTGATGACACACTGAGACACACTCCTGGCCACTGTAGGCAGAGGCGTTCTGTCCTCCTCTTGATCTCCTACAGTGGCCTACAGTGATGGACTGGAATGTCTATGTGCCCATCCTCAACAATGTTTCAATTATCCCTCACAGGGAGCCGCTTGGGTCTTCAGAATAACGGTGGCGCAGGGGCGGTCATGGTGGCACAGCGGTAGAGTCGCTGCCTTACAGCGCTTGCAGCGCCGGAGACCCGGGCTTGATCCCGACCACGGGTGCTGTCTGTACGGAGTTTGTACGTTCTCCCTGTGACCGTGTGGGCTTTCTCCAAGATCTCCGGTTTCCTCCCACACTCCAAAGACATACAGGCTTGCAGGGTAATTGGTTTGGTATAAGTGTAAATAGTCCCTAGTGGGTGTGGGACAGTGTCAATGTGTGGGGATTGCTGATCTGTGCAGACTCAGTGGGCTGAAGGGCCTGTTTCCGTGCTGTATCTCTGAACTAAACAAAACTAACCTAAACTTCCCAGGTTCTCTCAGTTTCACTTCAATTAAAAGGCATTGTATTATTCAGTGTTAGCTTGAACCTTGATAGCTCTTACCAAAGCTGGTGATGCACTGAGGCAATTAAATAACATGTTGACATCATGATATTGACCAGTCAGCATAAATTTTGTACGGGTCAAATCGATAGAAGGTTAAACACATATTGTAATCTGAGCATATGTTTTAAAACCTCTTTATGTCTTTGTTTCTATTTGATTCATAGAAACATAGAAACATAGAAATTAGGTGCAGGAGTAGGCCATTCGGCCCTTCGAACCTGCACCGCCATTCAATATGATCATGGCTGATTATCCAACTCAGTATCCCGTACCTGCCTTCTCTCCATACACTCTGATCCCCTTAGCCACAAGGGCCACATCTAACTCCCTCTTAAATATAGCCAATGAACTGGCCTCGACTACCCTCTGTGGCAGAGAGTTCCAGAGATTCACCACTCTCTGTGTGAAAAAAGTTCTTCTCATCTCGGTTTTAAAGGATTTCCCCTTTATCCTTAAGCTGTGACCCCTTGTCCTGGATTCACATCCTTTATTAATTCTCCCTGAATGTTTCACTGCCCCCACATTTACTGAATCTTTGCCCTGGCCTGCATCGGTTGTTGTTTTCTACTTATCGTACCCTTGAGGTCTCTCCCTTTATCTTTTTTCATTTATGATCCCTCTGCCTTCTGCTAGAAATGGTTAGAGGTGATTGTTTTGTTTCATTGTGCCTTTCGTGAATATTTGTTCCTTGCCCTCTTCATCCTTGTTTCGTTTTCTGCTATTGGTGTTCCTTTGTTTACAAGGCAATAGGGACAAACCAGGAAAATGAGCCTCTCCTCAGGATTTTGTAGTTGTTCGCCACCTGATCTCGAGTAAGGCCATGACGTTTAATCTATTATTTCATAATGTGTAATGTGATGGCTGATTAGACTAATCTGGGCTTGGATGTTCTTTCCAAACAGATGACAGAGATACAAGGATGCTGTGTAAGAAGGAACTGCAGGTGCTGGTTTAAACCGAAGAAAAAGCTGGAGTAACTCAGCAGGACAGGCAGTATCTTTGGAATGAAGGAATGGGTGACGTTTTGGGTGGAGATCCTTCTTGCCGTAGCATTACGTTTTATGTGGGTACGCCAAACAGAATGATGCAATGCTTGGTTTAAGAAAGGACTACAGATGCTGGACAAATCGAAGATAGATAAAAATGCTGGGGAAACTCATCAGGTGAGGCGGCGCCTATGGAAAGAAGGAATAGGCGAAGTTTTGGGTCGAGACCCTTCTTCAGACCCAATGCTTGGTGTGTGTCAATGTTGAAACTCTTCAGGGATGTTTTAAGAGATCCTTTGAATCACTACTTCTGATCATTTGCCTTCATTCAGCCCTCCATAAAGTGACTACTTGGATATTCTGTCATCAAACAATCTTTTGACATATCCTGCTCACCTGATCTATGATACTTTCAGCAAAATATACACGCTAACGATATTTGTCCGAGACACAATATGTGTGCTTGGAATCTTGCCTTGCCACTTGACAAGTGCCCTAGGCTGGCAGGTTATGTGGAAGTGGTTAAACTGTTTGGTATGTCTGCTGTACAATGTCCATGTCTCACAAACATTGAGTAAGGTGGGTATGACAAAGCATGGTACACTTTCAGGACAAGATTTACTCCCATTTGGAAAAGCACAGACGTATTATGGAAAATCAGCATGAGTTTGTGCAGGGAAGATCTTGTCTCATAAGTTTTATTGAAGTTTGTGAGGAAGTGGTAAAGAAGAATGATTAGGGTAGGGGCAGTGGATATTGTCTGTATGGATTTTGTTAAAGCATTTGACAAGGTCCTTCGTCATAGGCTGTTCAGAAGATTAAGTCACATGGGGTTAATGGTGATCTGGTAAGTTGGATACAAAATTTGCTGGGTCATTGAAGGGCAGTGGTGGAGAAGTGTTTATCAGTGGTCTGTGAAAACATAATATAAATATAAAAGATAAACATGAAAATGGAGGTGGACTAATGAATTTACAGATGACTGTATAAAATCATGAGAGGAATAGATCGGGTAGATACACAGAATCTCTTGCCCGGAGTAGGGAATCGAGGACCAGAGGACATACTGTAGGTTCAAGGTGAAGGGGGAAATATTTAATAGGAATCTGAGGGATATCCTTTTCACACAAAGGGTGGTGGGTGTATGGAACAAGCTGCCAGAGGAGGTAATTGAGGCTGGAACTATCCCAACTGTTTAAGAAACAGTTAGACAGGTACATGGATAGGACAAGTTTGGAGGGATGTGGACCAGGCACAGGCAGATGGGATTAGTGTAGCTGGGACATACATGTTGGCCAGTGTGGGCAAGTTGGGCTGAAGCGCCTGTTTCCACACTGTATCACTCTGTGACTCTATGGCTCTATGACTTCAACATTGGTGAAATTGTGGATAGTGAAGAAGGTTGTCAAATGTTACAGCAGGATATAGATCAGCTGGAAGTATGTGGTTTTGCATTTTGAGATGTCAAACACAAGAGAAAAGCACACTGTGGTCGACAGGACCCTTAGGAGCACTGATATACAGAGGGATATTGGGGTTCATGTCCACAATAGGCAAGTCATGTGGAGCTGTTAAAACTTTAGTTAGGCCACATTTGGAGTACTATGTGCAGTTCTGGTCACCACATTATAGAAAGGATGTGTTGGCTTTGGAAAACGTGCAGAAGATGTTTACCAGCATGTTGTCTGGATTGGAGTGTATTAGCTGCAAGGAGAAGTTGGACACATTTGCATTGGTTTTGCTGGCAGATTGGAAGTTGAGGAAAGACCTGATAGAAGTTTATAAACTTAAGAGAGACATAGATAGAATACAGTTTAGCTAGGGTGGAAATGTCAAATATGAGAGGACATGTGTTTAAGGAGACGGGAGGAAAGTACACAGAGATGTGCAAGGCAAAATGTTCCACACACAGAGGGGTAGGTTCCTTGAAAATGCTGTTAGGGAGGGGATGGGGGCAGATACAAATGCAATGTTTAAGAGGCATTTAGACAGGGAATATAAGGATCCAGACCACGTGTAGGCATATAAGATTAGTTAGACTGGCATCATGGTTAGTGCAGACAGAGGGCTGAAGGGTCTGTTCATATGCTGTACACTTCTATGTTCTACGTTCAATATCTTTCTCTGTTTTTCTTTCTGTCTCTGCTTATTTTCTCTCTGTTTCAGTATGCTTGACGCCTAGTTGTTACTGATGTTTACCTGACAGGCTATGGTATGTTGTTTACAAATGTGAAACAAATCAATCGGGCAACTCAGCTTTTCGCTACTAATGGAGTAACTGGTCTTAGAGAGGGGGAATACTTTCCACTTGTACCATTTGCACTCTCTGCATCTCAAGTAATATCCAACGATATTAAAGATATTACTTAAGTGTGAGGTACAATAACAAGGAATGTAACAGAAATAACTGATTGACCACTTTCTTTGCAGTAAGTTCGCACCGTGTAACATTTCAGCAGTGGCTGCTTATTGCAGTATTAATCAGATGGTATAAAGCCTGTTATTAAAGTATCACACGGTGACATGTTTAGCACTTTGCAATGTTTGTGCCACAGAAATATTCATAGTAAATCCAAAGGATTGAGAGTCAAAAGTGTTTAAATGTCATATGTACCGGCAACGGAACAATGGAATTCTTACTTGCTGCGGATTAACAGGCCCATAAATGCAAAAACACATAGATAAATATATAATAATTCATAATACAATAAATCAATAACCAAATACAAGGTAACCATAACAGTAAAGAACTGAAGTCCTAGTGTAACCATAGACATAGTGCATAGAAGATCATAATTGCTGAGCTTAGTGGTATATAGCGTTCAAGAGCCTTCAAGCTCCTGTACCTTCTTCTCCATGGTAATAGCATGGCCAGGTATGATGTGGATCTTTGATGATATTGGCTGCTTTTTTGTTATGTAATGCTGAACAGACTGAGCTTGGCTTTGCTTGATGGTGGACAAACCCAGATATTCACAGCTTTCAATTCAATCCTGGAAAATACAAACTTATTTGTGATACACAAAAAATGGTTAAATCGTGGAACCAGAATCACTACTGACATATATTGTAATAAACTAGTAAATAATTAAATTGTAGCAGAAAGAGAAGATGGTTTCTGACCAAGATGATTATTTTATTAAGGGTATTATCTTTCTAACTGGTGATACATTATGTGGTTACGTAAGTTTCCATAGTTCACGTGACAAAGTTAATTTGACAATGCCATTGTATTATGTAGAAAAATGGAATTAAAAACAAGTTCCATGTCATTTTCAGCTTATGTGCCCAATTTATGAACAGACTGTACATACAATTAAACGTTTGGGTGACTGGCGGGATGGATTTGTTGGCTGCCACAGGGCTGCAGGCAAATGTTATTCACACCAGCTAGAATTGTGCCACAACGAATCCAGGAAGAATACTAATTAATACATTGATGTCCATTTTGAGAATCCTGTCCTGAGAAATGGTGTCCAAGCAGTGTCCTTTTTAAAACTGGTAACAACATTTAAAATTTCATCTGCAGAAACATCTTTTGAAAGAGAAAGGTTCAGGCTAAATTTGTTAATATCGACTTTATTATTTAGAATGGTAAAAGAAGATTGAAATCCTTCTCTAGACTATCTATGGGAGTATTGGACAACCTACCCATGTTATTATCTTTAGTAGTGTGAGAATTTGTTTCATAGCGATATTTTTGACTTGCAAACTGTTTAGAGCAGGAACATAACCGTGCAGTAACCCAGGGAGGTCCTTATAGAGACACATTACGCACATGCTCAAAATTAATGACAAGATAAATATGTGTAGTGTTGTTTTGAATGTTCCAATGATTGCCATTCTTAATCTATATTGAAAGCTCCAGTGCAGGAACTTAATGTGATTGTGTTCGAATTGGAATGGTTAGCAAGTCGGATGCTGAAATATCTACGAGGAAACAATATATATGACCTAAAATAAAGATTATTTATTCATGATCTTCCCCAAGGATGAAATAAAATCTACGAATATTTAGGAAAACAGAATTTAAAGTGTGCCAAAATGGAAGAAAAAGAGATGTACATCCACAAATGGCATGGAAATAGCTGGGGGTAAGGATGAAAGATTGAAGGAGAATGGGGAGTGATAAGAAATTCAATGCTCAGGATTTCCCAATGAATATTGCATGCATTTAGACAGTGATCAGGAGAGCTGAGACAAGAGTGACCTGCTGCCATTACATCCTGGGGAGTGCAAAGCACCAACTCAATATTAAAGCTGTGATATCTTACATCTAAATTTTTCTGTCATTTCTGCTGTACATGCAGCAATTATGCACATATATAGTAGTTGCTAACATGGCTAAGCACTGCAGGAAAAATGCAAGTGAATAAAAGGAAGAGCGGTGCTTCTTAAGAACTGACTGGAAGCTTATTTCCCAAGTGCCTTGAGTTTATTTTTACTCCTGACATTTGCTTTAGTTTGGTACCATTTGCTGTGGGGCTGCCATTTAATCCTGCTTTCCCAATTCTAAGCTGTTGAAACTCCTCACATTTGCAGCAGATTCCTAATGTCAGGCAATATAAAGCTGTCCATACCCATGACAATTTACTCACTTACTTGCCATGAAATACAATTTGTAAAAATAGAAAACCACTCACAGTTAACCTACTGTTATTGGAGAAAGGGTGCTACGTAAACAGTGCACGGAACCATCTGTACCTTGCTTGTGAATGGACATTTATGTCAGGCATGACATCAAGGTTGCGTTGAGTTTGGATTCTGGGACATTGTTTAGTTAGATTATTATTCTCTGGTGTACCAAGGTACAGTGAAAAGCTTTATATTGTGTGCTATACAGTCTGTGCAAAGACTATGCATGATTAAAGGGAAAGGATGCTTTAAATTACACAGGGATGAAAATAGAAATGGGATTTTTTTTTTCTCCACAATATTCCATGGAAGCAAATTTTTCTTCATACCATACTAGATGTCTGTCTGCAGTTTCAACATTTGTTTACAAAAGTCAATGGCACCAACTGTTATTTGATGAAGACATGCTACAATTTATTTGCATGATTAATCCTTTTTCTTTTGCACTAGAATGAATTTTGATTCAATTCAACTTGCACAGAAATACTAATCACGGATGAAGCAGAGACCAGCTCTGCTTCTGAAGAGTAGATTATCGGAAGCGGAATGATCTGCACAGGTCAAATCCATACTATACATCCGGATGGATAACAGTTTTGTGCAAGCCAGATGGATCAGATTGATTTTAGTTCTGATAATAATGTCAGTTGATCCATATTCACTTCAAAACACTTTGGACTTACTGAAAGATGTAAAAAAACCCTGCATGAATGATATAATTATTTTATGGTTATCATCTTAACCACGAACAATATAAATAAATTCCACAATTTTATGTATAGACACTTCACCAACTTGCTATTTTATATTTCTTTAAATATATATATGGCCCTTTTAATACAAACCCAAACTTTCATCTTTTCAAATTTTTTAACAGTCTTCTTATACCATGCTGTAAGCCAGAGTAATTTTACAATATGATACGATAAAACTTTATTTGATCGCTGGAGGGAAATTGGTCTGCCAACAGTCACAACACATAACAAGGTACACGAAAACTTGAAATTAGAAGTGAATACAAAAAGAAAAAGACAAGTGACTGTTGTCTGACTGCCGTGTGCACAGCGCCTTCACCGGAACAAATGAACAAACAAACAAACAAACACAAACTTATCCCCTGGGCAGAGATTGTAAACTAGCGTACCTCCCCCACACTGGGCCCCCCTTTGTTCTCCCACCGTCCCTCACGGCGGCCCCCCCACGCCGGGTCCCCATTGTCTTCCCCTTCCCCCCTCACGCTCATTGACCGCTGATCATGGGTCAATCGCAAGGCCCCACCGCCCCAGAGGTTCCCGTCACTGCCGAGGCCCCTGTTGCTGTCAAGGCTCCCGTACCCACCCCCGCTGAGGCTCCCACCACCGCCAGTGCTCCTGTTGCCATCGAGACTCATTCTGCTACCGAGGCACCCGCTGCCGCCACTGGGGCTCCCATCGTTGCCGCCATTGGGACTCCTCGTCATCTGGTTTTGCCGCAATCCCCTGGGAGGCCTGTGGGGTGAGTCGGGCCTACCAGGGTGAATTCTGGTTGGCAGCGTGGTTGTTCTGAGGGTGGATCGGGCCTGTGCGGCTCTCCAGGACACTCCCGCCGCGCGCGCGCGGCTCCCCGGGACTTTTAATAAGAAAACCAGCTTTAAAATCTTTCTTTGTACAGGTATTGGTATAATTTTACCTTCTTTAAAACTTCAATGTTCTTATGGTAGACTTGGCTTCATTCAAAAATATTACCTTAAAATGTGTAAAGCTTAAAACAGTTTCATCATTACCTTGTGGTATATTTGTACAAAATATTCTTATTTGTTGTACTAGAAATATAGGAGAATGCAATTGTGTCGGCTTTTGAGAGATCCGCAACAATTGAACCCCCTGCTTGATGGCTAATAAATTGGATATGGGGCTATATGTAGACAAAATGTACAAGGGTCACTCTCAAAAAAGCTCTGACCCATTGTACAGCAGGGAAAGATGCAGAATGTGGCAGTCATGCTCAGTGTTGCTTTCACGACCTACAAAACCTGGAATCAGAAAAGGAAGAAAATGGCACAACCGAAAATATGCCAAGTGGGTGAAGATCAAGCTCTGTACCTGAATTCTGGGCTGAAATCCAGCTGATGGCACATCTTGAAGGATAATCCATCCCAATGGCAGGTATAAATGTGGCCAGAATTATGTTGCTTCATTGCTTTTCATTCCAAAAAATAGTATCAAGCTTGGAGAAACTCATTTATTTCACATATTTTGATACACCAATGAACGTAAGGCAAGCTTTTTCACATGTACCCAAAATATGTTCAGAGGTCGTTATACTTATCAATTAGTTTTTCAAAATGAAAAACCCTCTTTTTCACTGTACTGTTTAACAATACTCAAATGTCAAACATGAAACAATATGAATGTTAATCCTAACTGAGTAAGGATGTGATAATGGCACATTAGTCAACATGGGTCATGTTATTTCAATGGATCATGGTGGATGAGGTTAGTATGACGCAGTTATAAAGATCTTGTGGTAATATGAGGTAGACCGAAGAAGTATCTTGATCCGAAACGTCACCCATCTATGTTTTCCACAGATGCTGCCTAACCTGTTGAGTTACTCCAGGTTACTCTAAAGTTCAGTCTAAGTTCAAATCCATAAGTCCTCTTTTACAAATTTTATTAATGTTAGTTGACAGTTGAAATGTAAGAAGCAGAGCAGTAAAACTGGGTGTCAGTTCAATACCTCTCACAGACAGTTTGTTATAGACATGTTAAGACATTTTGGGGGAAAAAAACTGTCCATTCCACAACTTCCTATCACGGCTGCTGGATGGAAACGTACCCAGACTAATTGTATATATATTATGATTGATCTACAATGACAGTAGTATTAGTATAAGAGACCAAGGTGTGCAAGGTTTGCTGTAGTTTGTAGTGCATTCAATTGATGTTGATATTTTTGTAATGTTCCTTAATATGAGAGATGTCAGTTCCATCAGACGGAAGATTTTCTGCAGCTTTATTTAGTAGCAGCTGTGGTGTCTAATCAGAGCTGTAGCCTCAGAAAGCAGACTGACACATCTCTTTTAGACAATTTCACTGCTGATCATTGCCAGACTCGGGAAGATACAGATGGGGTAAAAATGTCTCTTTGATAGTTGTGCAAAACAGGCAGTGGAGAATAGGTTGATGTGTTTACACTCAGCCCAATCTTCCTTCAATTAAATGAAAATCGGGAGAGCAGTAAAATGGGTTGCTGACTTGCTATGGCCTGTTTTGTACAACTGCTGAAATTGAATTTCACTCCTGTTCAGCACAAAATAACATGATTCAATGGCTTGCAACGACCTCAACCCAACAATGCCTTTTATAGCTGCCTTCACATGAAGAACATGTCAGGGAAACGTACAAGCTGAAGGAAGAAAGGTCAACATATTCCTCTTCAGCAGCCCTGCTGCTGTCAGTATGATGAATCAAGCATGCCACCTGCTTGACAATCACACCACTGACCCCTAACAGATTTATCTCAGTCATCCTAATTAAAGTATTTTTAATACTTTTGCTCCCAATAGTGTTTTTCACTACAGTTTTGAGGAACTGTGGCATTATTTAAAATGTTGAGGATTATATTGGATATCACTTCAATTGCATTCTGAGAATGAGATGTATTATTGACCCATATTGTTTTGAATTGGCATCACACAAACATGAAATTTGTGCTTCTGTCTGATTGCTCTCAAAGCATTTAGTCGCTGCAAACTCCATGCTTGTGCATCATATTGTCTTTCCTCAGGGTCCAATTTTGTGAGGGCTAGAACCAGTGAAAGATGACTGGCACCAGTTGACGACGTGCTGACACTGCATGGAGGCTCATTTCTTATAACTCTTACCGGAAATCACAGGAAAGTTTTAGGGAACATGATAGCAGCGGTGATGATGCAAAAGGTAAGTCCATCAAGCTCGATTTTGTACCAAAGCTTGAGAGATAGTCATGAATGAAGAAAAAGATAAGAGCAACCCTGTAACTGGATGGACCGAGACGATAGACAAAAGTGCTGGAGAAACTCAGCGCTATGGAGCGAAGGAAATAGGCAATGTTTCGGGCCGAAACCCTTCTACACACTGACATAGATATGACATAGAAACACAGAAAACATAAATCATTCAGTTCTAAATGACCTACCCCCTATTCTTAAACTGCAACTCCTGGTTCTGGACTCCCCTAACATTGGCAACACTTTTCCCGCATCTAGCCTGTCCAATCCTTTAAAAATGTTATATGTATCTATAAGATCCCCTTTCATCCTACATTCCAGTGAATACAAGCCAAGTCAACCCATTCTGTCATCATATGTCAGCCCTGCCATCCCAGGAATTAACCTGGTGAACCTACGCTGCACTCCCTCAATAGCATTAATGTTCTTCCTTAAATTAGGAGACCAAAATTGCACACTATATTCAAGGTGCAGTCTCACCAGGGCCATGTACAACTGCAGTAGGACCTCCTTGCTCCTAAACTCAAATCCTTTCGTAATGGCCAACATGCCATTTCTTCACTGCCTGCTGTACTTACATGCTTACTTTCAGTGACTGATGTACAAGCACACCCAGATCTCGTTGCACCTCCCCTTTTCCTAATCCCTTCCAGTTCTTGCCACCAAAGTGGATAACCTCACATTTATCCACATTATACTGCATCTGCCATGCATCTGCCCACTCACCCAACTTATCCAAGTCACCCTGCAGCCTCATAGCATCCTCCTCGCAGTTCACATTGCCACCTAGCTTTGTGTCATCCACAAACATAGAAATGTGACATTTAATTCCCTTTTCTAAATTGTTAATATATATTGTAAGTAACTGGGGTCCCACCACTGAGCCTTGCGGCACCCTACTAGTCTGCCATTCTGAAAAGGTCCCGTTAATTCCTACTCTTTGCTTCCTGTCTGGCAACCAGTTCTCTATCCATGTCAGTCCCCTACCCCCAATACCATGTGCTCTAATTTTGCGCACTAATCTCTTGTGTGGGACTTTGTCAAAGGCTTTTTAAAAGTCCAGATACACCACATCCACTGGCTCTCCCATATCCATTCCATTTGTTACATTCTTTAAAAAAATCTAGATTAGTCAAGCATGATTTCCCCTTCATAAATCCATGCTGACTTTGACTGATCCTGTCACTGCTTTCCAAATGCGCTGCTATAACATATTTAATAATCGATGCAAGCATCTTCCCCACTACCGATGTTAGGCTACCTGGTCTATAATTCTCCCTTTTCCCATTCCTTCCTTTCTTAAAAAGTGCAGCTGCCAATGGCAATCAATGGACATCCTGGAGGATCCTGTCATAGATTTGTTTCACTGAAATGACATTGAGGACATTAGATTTTATTGTTACATTAAGAAAAAGAGGGTAATTAGAAATAGAACAGGGTTCCTCAAAAACTAAGGCGGACATCTTTATGAGAAGTTGCTTGAGATGAGCAAGGTCCTCAATGAATATTTCTGCTATTTTTAACGTGGAGAAAAAAATTAAGGACAGGCAACTTGAGTCTGCTAATGAAGACAGCTTGAGGACAGTCCCTATTACAATCAAGAGTATATCAAGGTAGCAAATCACCTGATCAGATATATCTGAGGATGCTGTGGGATATATGTGGAAAGAAATTGTGGGAGCTCTGGCTGAGATATATGAATCACTGTCGGACACTGGTGAGGTGCCGGATGATATTTATGCATTTGGATAAACACAGGTTGATTAGGGATTGGCAGCTAGATAGAGTCATAGAGTGACACAGTGTGGAAACAGGCCCTTTGGCCCAATTTGCCCACAATGGCCGACATGTCTCAGCTAAACTAATCCCACCTGTCTGCTTTTGGTCCATATCCCTCCAAACTTGTCCTGTCCATGTACTTGTCTAACTGTTTCCTAAATGTTGGGATAGTCCCTGCCTCAACTACCTCCTCTGGCAGCTTGTTCCATACACCAACCATCCTTTGTGTGAAAAAGTTACCCCTCAGATTCCTATTAAATCTTTTTCCCTTCACCTTAAACCCATGTCTTCTGGTCCTCAATTCACCTACTCTGGGCAAGAGACTGTGCATTTACCCAATCTTTTCCGCTGATGATTTTAAACACCTCCATAAGATCACCCTTATCCTCCTGTGCTCCAAGGAATATCCTAGCCTACTCAACCTCTCCCTATAACTCAACCTCTCCCTATAGTCCTCGCATCATCATCAAAAAACCTCTCTGTACCTTATGAATTTGACTGAAATGTGTTTGAAGAGTTAACCAAAAGGTTTCACAAGGACAAGGCCATCGCTGTCCATTAGGGCTTCAGCCAGGCAATTGATAAGGCTTCACATGGTGGGCTCCTCTGGAAGGTTCGATTACATGGGGTCCAAGGAGGGCTAGCAAAATGGGTACAGAATTGGCATCATGAAAGGAAGGAGGTGGTGGTGGTGGAAGGATGTTTTACTGAGTGGAGGACTGTGACATGTGGTGTGCCTTAGGAACTGGAGCTGAGCCCATTTCTGTGTGTAGTTTATAACAATGAATTGGATGAGTATGTACAAGGCATGATTAATAAGTTTGCAGATCACAACCAGCCTTGATGTGGTGACATTAACAAAGTAAAACATCTCAAGCTAATTAAAGCCAAAAACTGGCAAAAAATAATGTTTTTCACTGGGCAACATGAGAAATTGATAGGAGCAGCGACCAGAGGCTTGGTTGAAGAGCAAATAAATGACTGAACTGCAGCAAATGCTGTAGCCATGTTGAAGAATAGGGAAAAGGACATTGCCCAAATGATGGGCCAGTTAGTCTTACATTGGTTGAGACAAGCTTCCCAGAATCCATATTTACTGAAACTAGTGACTGTTTAACAAAAGCATGGGTTAATCAGGGAGAAGTCAGAATGGATTTGCAAAAGAAAGGTCGTTCATCACCAATTTAATTGAATTTTCCGTAATGTGTGACTAAATGGAGTTCAAAATATATTGTATGAATGAATTTTCAGAAGGAATTTGTTAAGGTGTCAAATAAACGATGTTCATAAATATATGTAAATTGTATTGAAGGCATTGTACACGGTACACGGATAGAGAAGTAATGATGACAGAAAATAGAGAAAGTAAATGATCTTTTTCATACTGATTGGATTTGCATAGCGATTTGACCCACAAAAGTGCAGTCTTTTATTTTCCACTTATTTTAATGGCTGATGCTACCAAATGGTGGATTATTGTTAGGAAACTGAAAAGACGGAAGACTTACAGAAGTATTAGATGGCTGACAAGTATATTGAGATACAATAAAGAAAGAACTTGGTTTTACTAAGTGCTTCTGTGAATAACCTTAGGGTCTTTTGTTATGTAGAACAGCAGTGGATGTTATCAATATTGGATTTTTACACTTGCATGAATCACTTCTTTAACTGCAAATGCCTTGTTGAATATCATTAATTTATGAAGAGATCAGGCTTTCCATTACAGAATAATATCTCACACCAATAAATCAGATGAGTTGGGTTTGCACACACCCTCCCTGTTAACCCCACTGCCATCTTTAAATTCCTAGACATGATTGTACTGCTGACTGGCAAAATACTGAGTATCCTATTGGTGTTCAGAGGATAGAAATTTAAAAGAATTCAAGCTGGTGGTTTTGGGAGTGTGGCTGCAGTTTCTCCTGCAGAAGGTCTACAGCTCCCTGAATAGTTTTTGTTCCTCAGTGAGCTAGAGAAATATTCTGCAACACTATCTACACAGATGTCTCTGCCCCTAGCATTGTAAGTGCACTTGCCTTCGCTCTTCTTCCATTCCATAAAATCAGGACAAGAAAAATCATAAATTCCAAATCACAGAGGCATAGATGAGGTGAATTGGGCATAGGATGAATAGCCACAGCCATTACCCCAGGGCAGGGGAGGCTAAAACTAGATTTAAAGTAAGACGGGAAAGTTTTAGATGGGATTGAAGGCAACGTTTTCATGCAGAGGGTGGCACGAACATGGAATGAGCTGCTAGTGAAAGTGGTAGAGAACAATTATTACATTTAAAATACACTCAGAAAGATACAATGATAGGAAAGGTTTGGAGGAATATGTTTAGCCACAGGCAAATGGAACTAACTTAGTTAGACAATTGTTTAAGAAGGAACTGCAGATGTTGGAAAATCGAATGTTGACAAAAATGCCTGAGAAACTCAGCAGGTGAGGTAGCATCTATGGAGCGAAGGAAATAGACAATAGACAATAGACAATAGGAGCAGGATCTCACTTGATCAAGGGAAATATGAGGTGCTGCTCCTCCAATTTACGGTGGGCCTCACTCTGGCCATGGAGGAGGCCCAGGACAGAAAGGTCGGATTCAGAATGGGAGGGGGAGTTGAAGTGCTGAGCCACCGGGAGATCAGGTTGGTTATTGCGAACCGAGCAGAGGTGTTGGGCGAAGCGATCGAGAAAGCCTACACTTGGTCTCATCGATGTAGAGCAGCTGACACCTAGAGCAGCGGATGCAATATTTGAGGTTGGAGGAGGTGCAGGTGAATCTCTGCCACACCTGGAACAACTGCTTGGGTCCTTGAATGGAATCAAGAGGGGAGATAAAGCGACAAGTGTAGCATTTTCTGCTGCTGCAAGGGTAAGTGCCAGCAGAAAGGGTGGTTTGAATGGGAAGGGACAAATTGACCAGGTAGTTACGGAGGGAGCGGTCTCTGCGGAAAGCAGACGAGAGGAGATGGGAGGATGTGGCCAGTGGTGAGATCCCGTTGGAGGTGGTGAAAATGTCGGAGGATTATTTGTTGTATATGACGGCTGGTGGTGTGGAAGGTGAGGACAAGGGAGACTCTGCCCTTGTTACGAGTGGGGGGATGGGGAGTGAGAGCAGAGTCATGGGGTATAGAAGAGACCCTGGTGAGAGCCTCATCTATAGTGGAAGAGGGGAACCCCCGTTCCCTGAAGAATTAGGACATCTCCGATGCCCTGGTCTGGAACACCTCATCCTGGTGGTAGATGCGGCGTAGACGGAGGAATTGGGATTAGGGGATGGAGTCCTTACAGGAAGCAGGGTGGGAAGAAGTGTAGTCCAGATAGACATGGGAGTCAGTGGGTTTATAGAGGATGTCGGTCAGAAGTCTATCACCTGCGATGGAGATAGTGAGGTCAATAAACTCTCTTGACTCTTGACTTGTCCAGAAATGGTAGGGAAATGTTGGAAATGGTCCAGATGTAGATAGATAGATAGATAGATAGATAGCCTAGATAGATAGATAGATAGATAGATAGATAGATAGATAGATAGATAGATAGATAGATAGATAGATAGATTATTGTCATTCAGACCGAAGTCTGAACGAAATTTCAGCAGTCATACATATAATACAATAAAAACAACAAAAACAACAATAAACACACATTAACATCCACCACAGTGAGTCCACCCAACACCTCCTCACTGTGATGGAGGCAAAAGTCTTAGGTCTGCAGTCTCTTCCCTCCTCTTCTCCCTCTGCGCTGAGGCGATACCCCACCAGGCGATGTTAAAAACTTGAGTGCCGGATGGAAGTTAGTGGTGAAATGGATGAGGTCAGTGAGTTGTGTGTGTGTACAGGAGGAAGCACCAATGCTGTCGTCAATGTACAGAGCCCTAGTGAGACCACACCTGGAGTATTGTGTGCAGTTTTGGTCCCCTTATTTGAGGAAGGACATTCTTGCGATTGAGGGAGTGCAGCGTAGGTTCACAAGGTTAATTCCCGGGATGGCGGGACTGTCATATGCTGAGAGAATGGAGCAGCTGGGCTTGTACACTCTGGAGTTTAGAAGGATGAGAGGGTATCTCATTGAAACATGTAAGATTGTTAAGGGCTTGGACACGCAAGAAGCAGGAAACATGTTCCAGATGTTGGGGGAGTTCAGAACCAGGGGCCACAGTTTAAGAATAAGGAGTTAGCCATTTAGAACGGAGACGAGGAAACACTTTTTCACACAGAGAGTGGTGAGTCTGTGAAATTCTCTGCCTTAGAGGGTAGTGGAGGCAGGTTCTATGGATGCTTTCAAGAGAGAGCTGGATAGGGCTCTTAAAAATAGCGGTCAGGGGATATGGGGGTACTGATTGGGGATGATCAGCCATGATCACATTGCATGGTGGTGCTGGCTCGAAGGGCCGAATGGCCTATTGTCTATTGACTATTGTCTATACCTTATTTCAAACATGGTGGTGCAGTTACAAATGGCATCTGCAAACACATTAAAGAATGAGGCCAACTTGCAGCCAGACAAGCCAGTAATTTCCTTCGGGGCAGCAAATTCCGCCATGTTCTTCCATGGTGTCTCAAATGTTTTTGTCAAGCCAATGGAAATGGAAAGATTTCTGAAGCTGAGGAGTTACAACTACCATGAAGCCATACTAACTTGCAGGTTGTAATAGTATTAAAATATTTTGATGATTCTGTAGCATTCTGGCTTGGGTTTTGCTGCCTAAACGCTTTGGATAAGACCTAATATTTTTTATAAGATTGTTGTTGCCTTTTGGTTTACATAATTGGGCAATGACTGCAGCATTTTAAATTTGGGCATAATCTACAATGACTGTGAGAGTTTTGCTTCTCACAGCTATTGGTAATATTTGGCCTTGTCTAATCTTGCTGGTGTAATATCTGCTCCAAGTGTTTTGAAATCTGACAGAATGTCAATTGCTTCCTTCTTCATTCAGTGATGGAGGATTAACATCATGGGAGATATTAGCTTATGTCTCCTCACCAATAGATGATTATCGATTGTAGATGTAAGATTATTTTGTTCTTGTTTGTTGTTTTTACTGCCAATGAATAATGCACTACTATTACTCCTCAGTACTGGAGGTCTTCCTGAAGACTGTGCCCTGCAGATTGCATCAAAGAATCATAGATGTCCTTCATCTCAAATATCTTATTGCTCGGCCAGAAATTTGGAACCCCTTTAGTTTGTGTGGAGAGTCCTTTTGATGTTGTAAACTGTCTTCGTTGATGATGAGATACTTCTTCTAAACAGGCCTTATTATTTATTCAGTGATATCCTTATGCGAGTACAAACGGTTCCTAGATTATGTAAGAGTTCTGTTCCCGAGAACTGCCCATAAGCTGATTTTTTTCTGTAAGTCAGAAATATCTGTTTTCTATATTTAACCACATTATATTATTCCACAAATATGGCAATAATTCTTTCATTTCAATGAATATTCACCCCCAACACTATCCATAATACATACTGTATTTAGTCATTAATGAATACTATGAAACACTTTATTATTATCACTATTTAAATGCTTTAAAAATGTATCGGAGAATTTGTATAAAATCAATTTTTTGTAAATCACATCGAATATAACCCGGGATGTGCCTGTATTGGTTTTGTCAAACAGTTCTTGATAACTTTGTACCTTCTTGACCACGTGGGATATTGGAAGTAGCTAACTTCAGAGATTATTTCAGATCCACGATCAACTTCAAGACTGAACTGTTGCATTAGCTGCACCAATAGAGTCTTAGATAAAGTTTACCAAAAGCAAGCTAACTAATTTATTTATATGTGGTGAGTGGACCTGGGCAAAATGTGTCACATGCAGTTCACATTGTTAAGATCATTGTCACAAATATGTGGGCTTTGGAAGTACATACTGTATGCAGCTGCCAATAAACAAAACAAAAAATCTAGAAAAGTTATGTTTCACATTATCTTTTGTGAGTCTTGATATGTGCTTGTAAATGAAGAAACATAAAATGGCACTGTGAAAAGAGCAAAAGTTCCGGTAGCGGCGCGGCTCACAGCAGCGGCCTTGCACTGTCCGCGTTGTTAAGATCTGTCTGTTGTGTTTTAATGTAATTTTTTGTTGGGTGTGTGTGTGTGGGGGGGGGTTTGGAGGGGGGGGGGGAACTTTTTAAATCTCTCCCTGCACTTTTTCTCGTGCTCCGTTGTCGTTGAGGCCGCAACGAGGAGCGGCCTCCAACAAAAGCCGGGGAATCTAGAAACCGTTGCCGTCGCGGAGCTGGCCGAGACCGGAGCGGTTGGAGCGGTGGAGGAATGCTGCTGCTGCTGCTGCTGCTGCTGCTGCCGATGCCGTGCTGAGTCGGAGGCTGCTGCTGCGGGTCTGCGGACAGCGGCGCCGGGAGCCCGCGGCTCCCTGGAGAGAGAAAACGGCGAATTCTCCCGCCCGTGTTGCGGGGTCGAAGAGCTCCTGGAACACCGCCCGCGCGGCAGCCGCGGGTACTTGCGAGCGCACACCGGGGAAACAAGACCCGGTGTGCAACCTCGCAACCCGGCGTGGCTTCAATGGCCGCGGGACAATCGCCATCGCCAGCCGGGGGCTTTGACTTTGACTCTGACATCGGGGGGGGGGGGGGAGAGTGCAGTGGAGAGATAAGTTTTTTTTGGCCTTCCATCACAGCTATGTGATGGATGTTTATGTAAAATTGTAATTATGTTGTGTCTGGGTCTATTTGTGTGTAATGTATGGCTGCAGAAACGGCATTTCGTTTGGACCTCTAGGGGTCCAAATGACAATTAAATTGACTCTTGACTCTCTTGACTCTTGACTCTCTTGACTCTTGAGTTAAGGTTTCAAGTCAAAGACCCTTCAACAGATCTGGCGAAGAGGGTAAACAAGGATGTTTTAACTTGCAGAGAAGGTAGGGGAGACATGGACAGGACAAAGGGGATATCTTTGAATGGACTAGCTAGGGTTGCCATATGGATAAATTGTTGATGAATTAGTGTTATTGATGATTTACTGAAGGCAGTTAGGTGGAAATGAAATGAACAAAGAAACATAAAAGCTAGATTTGCAGATTTGGCAGTGGGATTGGTGTAGATGGGCATCTCGGTCGGCATGGATGAATTGGACTGAAGGGCCTATTCTCATGCTGTAAGACTCTCTGATGACTGATATTTCTGGATTTCACCCATTTTGAGTGTGTAAAATGTAACCTAACGTGCAAATGAGGAACTGCAAACATTAAATCATCCAACACAATGGTCAACTGATGACAATATATATTAGGAGCACCATTTGGGATCAAAATTGTCATAGAAATGGAACCCGCTATGATTAAAGAGGTAAGTCTTTTAGAGTAAAATCATGAGTTGTTAAATCATGGTTAATGGAAGAATCCAAAGAGCTACAGAGGATAACAAAGCATTCAGGATATTCAAACAGATATCAAAAGCAGAAGAGAAAACAATTCATTTTATTCAATAGATAAAAACAATATTTTTAAAATTAATGGTGTTGTCATATATCTAAATAAGGATATGACAGACATGTGAAGTAATTGATTTATATTAGTATTACCATAGAGGAAGAGAAAAGCATCACAAGGAACTAACATTCAATCAGTGTAGTAAACCATAAACCATACTTAAAATTTTATTAGCAAATTAACCATGTGGGAAAAATTACTGGCACTAAAAAGTGGCAAATCCCCAGCTTCATGGATATGTTAATGGTAATAAAAGTACACATGCTCTCTGATCTTGCAAAGTTTAATTATTTAGGAACAATTCCTTGAGATGGTACTGCATGTCATCCTGTTTTTTCAGAAAAGTAAGAGAGGGAAACATCTCTGTAAAAGTATTAGCCTGTAATACTCTGTAAAATATGTTGTGGGCAATTGTATTTAATGATTGAACGTCTGATCATTAAATGATTGAATGTTTGAACATTTTCAGCTGATCAGAGAACTGAACCATCGTACCACAACTAGAGAGCAGTCCAGAACTACTATCTACCTCATTGGAGACCCTCAAACTATCTTTGATCGGACTTTGCTGGCTTTGTCTTGCATTAAACGTTATTCCCGTTATTCCCTTTCCCATGGATCTGTACATTGTGAATGGCTTGATTGTAATCATGTATTATTTTGCCGATGACTGGTTAACATGCAACAAAAGCTTTTCACTGTACCTCAGTACATGTGACAATAAACTGAATTGAACTAGGATAGATCTGTAAAGGACAAAACATGGATGGGGAAGCTAGTTGCATGTTACGAAGAACTAACCAAAGTAGTTTTTTTCAATGGATATTATTAATATACACTTCTCCAGAACACTCCAGAAGACATCTGATCATATCTCTCAGAAGATATTGTCAGCTAATTGAAATTGAAGGCAAGTGATTGAGCTAGATTTGTTTGCCAGGGTGACAGAAGACCTATGCACCTCATATTCCATTTACCAAATTTACCAAATTATCTATATATTCTTGCAGTCTAAACTTATTCTGCTCATTGTCAATCACACTGATAATGTTTGTATCAACTGCAAACTTTTTATCATGCTTCCTAATTTACATTACAGAAAGCAAAGCACTGACTACTGAGCCCTGTGGAACATCGCTTGATTTCCAATCATGGTAGCACCTCTGCAAATTGGAGCTAATTTAAGATCCAATTTGCCATCTCTCTTGGACCCCATGGGCTTTTGCTATTTGTACAGCCCGCTGTGTGGGATCTTATAAATTACAGGTAAAAATCAATGTAAATTACATCAAATTACTCTCCATGTTACATTCTCAAAGAATTTAATTATTAGTCAGGCACAAACTCCCTTAAACAAATCCATGCTGATTGTTCATGTGTCTTTCCAAATGAGAGTCCCTTGGAATGAATTCCAATAATTTGCATACCCTTAAATTAACTGTATTGTAATTACTTGGTTTACCTCTTCTTCCCTTGTTAAACAATAGTACAACATTGGTGGGGCGCTGAACCTTTGGATCCTGCACACAGGGAGAATGCAAAATTGCTGTCAGAACATTTTTAATTACACCTCTTGCATTTATTTAATAAGCTTGAGGTATATTTCAGTGGGGCTTTACAATTTTTGCAATTTCAAAGATGTGACACACCTTAATTATTCTTATTTTATAATCCGATCCCATATTTCACAACTGTTCATCTGAACTATATGATTGGCATCATTATCTTCATTTCAAAATATAGTCATAAAATATCCTGCAAGAACCTACCCTGCATCTACACTTGGTTACCTTTTTGATTCCTTAAAAACTCCACTCGTTCCTTGGTTATTCTCTTTCCCTTCTAGTACTGATAAAATATATTTGGATTTTCTTTGATTATTCTTGTCAAAATTGTTGCCAATCTGTGCTTTCCTGATTCCTTTACTGTACTTCCGATGCCCTTTTAGTCTACCCTCTGTATAATAATGTCAGTGCCTGACATAATGTGTAGGAAGGAACTGCAGATGCTTGTTTGTATCAAAGGTAGACACAAAAAGCTGGAGTAACTCAGCTGGACAGGCAGCATCTCTGGAGAGAACCAATGGGTGACATTTTGGGTCAAGACTCTTCTTCAGACTCCATTCCTTCTCTCCAGAGATGCTCCCTGTCCCGTTGAGTTACTCCAGAATTTTGGGTCTATCTTCGGTGTAAACCAGCATCTGCAGTGCCTTCCTGCACAGAAGGACTACAAGATATCGGCTAAAGATTAGAAGTGAAATTAGGAAACATTTCTACACTCAAGGATTTATAGAAGTTTGCAACATTCTACCACAAACTGCAGTTTACAACAAGGTCAATTTTTAAATGGGTTTTATGTTATGAAAAATACTTTCCACAGTAATACAAAGATGAAAGATGTGGAGTCCAAGGTTGGACTTATCCAATTGTCTACTTTGAATAAAAGAACATAATAAAAGCAGTAAGCCACTCGCTCTTCAGGCCTGCTCTGCTTTTTATCCACATGATTGATCTTCCATACCAAACATCATTTCCCCAAGTTTCAGTCCATGATTTAGAGATAGGGCATGGAAACACACTCTTCAGCCCACTGAGTCCACATTGATCATTCATTCACACCAGTGTGGATCAGGAACTGCTCGAGCCCCACAGAGGTTGGATGACCACATGTATCTGATGTGGCCTGCAGCGGCAGACTAACGGTGGAGGACATCGCCAGTATCACAGGCCAAACCGACCACTGCAACAGTGACCCGGTGCCACCACTAGGAACATGGGCCTTTAAGGCCTAGGTAAGAGTCTATATTTTTAAGAACTTTAAAACTCAAATGATTTAAAATGTCACTGGAAACGTGGATACTTTATGCACTTCCTCAGTATAACCTACTGTTCTTACACTACAATAGTTTCATTCTTGCACTTGTGTGATTGTGCTTTGGTATGGCAGGGTTTTACTGAATTATATAAAAAAAACAAAAAACGTCACTGTGTCTAGGTACATGTGACAATAAAATAATGGGCCTGATCCACTTAGGCGATTTTTCAGCGGACTGCCAGCGACTGTCAAGTTGCCGGCAGTCACCTGAAAAACCGGGAATTGGAACGGCGACTGTCAGAGTGGAACACACACACACACAAACACATCGCAAAGGCGGGGGCCAGGGCAAGCGGGGGGTGCACTGTCTGAAATTCACATGGTGCAAAGCCAAGGTGATGCATACACACACCGCGATGAACAGGAAGGTTGGCGCTGTAATTAAGGCGGCTAGCGCAGTGTACGGTAAGTCCTTTAAAAAGAGCGGGGGGGGGGGGGGGGGGGGGTGGAAGAAGGGGGGAGAAGGAGTGGAGACAACTTTTAAGAAGCCAGACAACTTTTAATAAGCCAGAGATACACAGCTGTGAAGTTTGGCGGGCATTTAACATTACCGATCGGTTATCCTTGGTTCTGAAAACTCCTGCTTAGTTTTTTTCCCCCAATGAATCAATGAAAATGACCAGTCAGCAAAGGCGATTAAGTAAAACTCCCACAACTGCCTCGACTACCCATAACTACATGGCGACCCCACTACAACTGCACCTACGACTACAGGATTACCGATTATCTCCATGCCATCCAATTTTTGGCCGCAGAAACATTTTCAACATGTTGACCATACTAAGTTGCGACTAGTTCCCAGAATGCGGGAACTTCTCACGACCATGAAGGAGACTCACCAGAGACCACCAGCAAACATGTGGCGACCATGAGTCTCCTGCACCCGCCTAAAAAGTCACTTAAGTGGGACAGGCCCTTAACATTGAACCGCCAATGAACCATTGAACTCTTATTTCCCTTGATTACATTAATATTCAAAAATCTATTGATCTGTTGTGCGAAAGAATGCAATGATATAACTCCCACAGCCTGCATTGTGAGAATTCCATTGATTTTTTTATTCTGTACTAAATGAAATCTTTCTTCATCTCTGTCCTAAATTACCACCCCACAATTTGAGATATGGCACCTGATTTTAAATTCCATAACTAGAGGAAACACTCCACTATCATTCTTCTAAACTAGAGACTACATACCTAATCTGCTGAATCTCTCTTCTTCCAGCAAACCCCCCATCTCTGGAATTAGTCTTGTGAATCTCCTCCACACTCTCTTTCCCAGATTCATTTTTTTTTTGGGAAGGAGACCACAACTTTACGCAATACTCCAGATGCAGTCTGACAAATCCCCTGTCAATTATAATACAGCAACTTTACTCCTGTACCTAAATTCTCTCATAATAAAGGCGTCTATATTATTTGGTTTTCTAACCACTTGTTATATGTGCAGGTTGGCCTTCAGTGAATTTCAGTACATACACTTAAGTTCCTTTGAATACAAGATTACCCAAACTCTGACCATTTAAAAATATTATGCCTTTTCGTTTTGTACACCCAAGTGGATAATTTCACATGTTTTCATTGCTCACTTACTGTGCTTGCATACCCACTAGAAACCTCTCCACATCCTCCACTCCACTCACAATCGCACCTAGTTTAGTATCAACAAATTTGGAAATATGACATTTGTTCCCATCAGCCAAATTATTGTTGTAGATTATGATTAGCTATTAACCATTGTGGTACTCCATTAAAGGCCTTTTGCCAATCATTTGGAACATAGAACATTGAACATAAACCAGTGTAGCACAGGAACAGACCAATATATGAGGAAGGATGTACTGGCATTGGAAAAGGTCCAGAGATGGTTTACGAGAATGATCCCTGGAATAACTGGGTTAACTTATGATGGCACTGGGCCTATACTCGCTGGAGTTTAGATGGATGAGAGAGGACCTCATTGAAAGTTACCGAACAGTGAAAGGCCTGGATAGAATGGATGTGGAGAGGATGTTTTCACTAGTAGAAGAGTCTGGAACCAGAGGGTATAGCCTCAGAATAAAATAATGTACCTTTATAATGGAGATGAGGAAGAATTTCTTTAGTCGGAGGGTGGTAAAACTATGGCATTTATTGGCACAGATTGCTATGGAGGCCAAGTCATTATGTATTTTTAAGGCAGAGGTTGACAAATATTGGATAGGTAAGGGTGTTGAGGGTTATTGAGAGGGAAAGATAGATCAGCCATAATAGAATGGGAGAGTAGACTCAATGGGTCGAAAGGCCTACTTCTGCTCCTATGACTTATGAACCCTTCAGTCCACAATGTTGGTGTTAAATATGGTGCCTATTTAAACTAATCCCTGCTGCCTGCACATGCTCCATATCCCTCCATTCCCTTTATGTCCATGTGTCTATCTAAAACTCTCTTTGATGCCACTGTCTTATCTGCTTCCTACTCTGTTATCTCCTCCACGATTAATGTTTGCCTCTATGGCACCCTGCTGGGCGGGAGCTTTTCAAAAGTCATCTAAAAGTCAAAATATACCATACCCACTGGTTCTTCCTTATCTATTCCATCAATCACATCCTCAAAGAACTTTAGCAGGTCAGTCAAACATGACCTTCTTTTCATAAATCTGCATTGACTCTGCACACGGTTATTTCTATTTTATTATATTAATCGTTATAAATTCTAACGTTTCCCATTAGGTTACTGCAGCTAATGGGTTGGTAGTTCCTGTTTTCCATCTCATTCCTTTCTTGAATGGTGGGATTACGTTTGATACCTTTCAATTCTCAAGAATGATTCCAGTATCCATGAAGTCTTGCAAAATAGTGACAAGACGATTTACTATCTTCACAACTACATGTGTACGAATTTCTTCCCCCAGAGAGTGGTCTTTTCTACCTCCCTGGGCTATAAGGTCATACAACGTGTATGACCATTTATTGCACTGAGCCCCCATTAACCATTAAGCAGCTATTACATTATTCTTACACTAATCTCGTTTCATTTTTCAACTTTCCCATCAAATCCCACCATTTATCTGCACACTTGGGACAATATATTCTGGACAATTAACATGCCAACTCATACGTCTTTGGGACATGGGTGGGAATTGGAATATTCAAAAGAAACCCACACAATTACAGGGAGAATATGCAAACTTCACACGTCCTACACTGGAAAGATGAGGGAATTAATGACTATGTGAAACTGGCATTGAAGTGGAGTGATATCTGGGACAGGACAGTCATGATCAGATTGTATGGTGGGGCAGATTTTATGGGCCTACGGTCTACTTTTACTCTCCTGTGTGCTTGTGCGGGTATTTTCAACAATTTAGAAGAATTAGGAAAGACCTAATTGAAATTTTCAAAATCATTGTGAAGCTTAATATTCTGGTTGCAGTCAGGATATTTGGTGGCGAAAAAACTTACAAAGTATCTGAAACAAAACCATTTCATTGATACGTCAATCCAAAAGGCTGGCATAGCAGGCTTCTCGGGATGCCTTGAACATACCAGCATCATATGGCATCAAATCCAGACTGCTAAGAAAGAACAAAATGATCTGCATAATGTTCCTCGATCTGGCCAATGCCTATGGATCCGTTCCTCATTCGCTACTGTGGACTGCTTTTGAATTATTTCAGGTGCCTGCAATAGAAACATAGAAACATAGAAATTAGGTGCAGGAGTAGGCCATTCGGCCCTTCGAGCCTGCACCGCCATTTAATATGATCATGGCTGATCATCCAACTCAGTATCCCGTACCTGCCTTCTCTCCATACCCTCAATAACAAATCTGGTAAAAAACGACTTCCAGGATCTGCAATTTTGTCTCACAACATCAGACTTCACCACAGCTTGGCAACCACTGGAAGTAGGCATCGTGGCGGGGTGCACCATCTCCCCATTGACCTTCACTATGGCAATGGCGCTCATTATCAGAGCATCAAAATGGGTTGTGGGAGGAAAACAGCTACAGTGTGGTCAGCGATTGCCACCGATACGAGCCTATATGGACGATATAACAACACTAAAAACAACTATCCCCTGCACCAAGAGACTTCTGGAAAAACTTCATCAAAACATCACATGGGCAAGGCTGAAGATTAAACCCAGAGCAGAAGCATCTCCTTTGTCAAAGGTCAAGTCAAGGATCAAAGATTTCATATTGACAGAATACCTGTTCCAACTGTTTCAGAAATGCCAGTGAAGAGTTTGGGCCGATGGTATGATGCAAGGACACCGAGCAGTTTGAACAACTGAAAAAGAGCTTGCATCAACAAAACTCAAGCTGTGGTGCTTCCAATTTAGCATACTACCAAGAATCATCTGGCCTTTAACTATGTATGAAATCCCCATCAACAAAGTGGAAAAGCTGGAAAGAATGATCAGCACACATGTGGAACAGTGGCTTGGACTTCCACGATGCTTAAGTGCTGTCGGACTGTGTGGGAGTGGAAAATTGGAATTGCCCATAGCAGGACTTGTGGAAGAGTTGAAATGCACTAAAGCAAGGTTGGTCATGACCTTCACTGAATCTGAAGATACTGTTATTCGAACAGCGGCCCCCCGTGTGGCAACGGGGAGGAAGTGGACCCCATCTGAAGCCGTTCAGAGTGCTACCTCTGCTCTTCGTTCCCGGGATGTGGTTGGCCAAGTCCAACACGGGAGAGCCGGGCTCGGGCTTGTCTCAAAAGCTCCTCAATGGCACAAGGCAACATCAGTGCAGAAAAAAACGCTCGTGGTGGAGGAGGTGAGATGACAGGTGGAGGCAGAGCGATACGCCAAGGCCGTCTCAATGGCCAAGCAGGGCCAATGGACTAACTGGGAGAGCCTGGAAAAGAGGAAACTCAGCTGGGCTGACATCTGGCAAATGGACGGATCTCGGCTAAGTTCTGTCATCAGAGCCACTTATGATGTTCTACCATCACCCCAGAACCTGAAGCAGTGGTTCGGAGAAGACCCTGATTGCTCCCTTTGCCAAGCACCTGCATCACTAAGGCAGATTTTAACAGGATGCACTATGAGCCTCGGCCAAGGGTGTTACACTTGGCGGCATAACCAAGTTCTCAGACAGCTGGCATCAATCCTTGAACAGAGGCGAATTATCACAAATGCTTCCCCACCAACATCGGCAGGAATTGTCCACTTCACAACATTTGTACCAGCAAGCCAACCTCCAGAGCACCAGATAACATTAATGGATGCAAGCATTCTGCAGCCTGCTCGGGATTGGAAAATGGAATTGGAATTAGAAAAAAGGCTTGTGTTTCCCCCAGACATTGTGGCCACAACACTCCGGCCAGACATGGTCCTGTGGTCCACACCAGCCAAGTTGGCATACGTTGTGGAATTGACAGTTCCAATGGGAAGATGGTGTTGAAGAAGCTTATGAGAGGAAAAAGACCAAGTACTCTGAACTGGCAAATTAAGCTTCCCAGAATGGCTCGAAGACCAAGGCTTTCCCTGTCGAAGTGGGATGCAGGGGATTTGTTGCTACATCTATGACCAGGCTATTAAAGAAAATGGGGGTGAGGGGTTGCTCCCTCCAACAAGCAATCAAGTCATTATCAAATTCTGCAGAAAAAAGCATCAATTGGATTTGGATCAAAAGGAGACAACAATTGGGCTGCAAGATGAAGACAGGAGGGTATGGAATTGACGGGGGTGTAACTGGGATGCCAGGTATCATCGTTGAGCCCTCTGGAGATGTTGTGGGTTTATCAATGAAACATCAAAGAAGGAGGGTGCCCACCTGATGATCCCGATGATGTACCTACCCTACCTTTCACCACTCCAATCCCACTGCAAATAGCAAGAGTGCCGACTTATTACAGGGATTGAAACATCAAGTCCTATTAGCTCTACCTCCTCACTAAATAGTCTGACACCAGAGGGCATAGTCTCAGAATAAGGGATTGGCTATTTAGGAGTGAGTTGAGCAAAGATTTTTCAACTCAGTTGTGTGGTGGTAGATTTGCAGCCTTAAAAGTGCCAGACACCCGGGTTTGTTCCTGACTATGGGTGCGTGTCTGTATGGAGTTTGTACATTCTCCCTGTGACTGTGTGGGTTTTCTCCGGGCGCTCCGGTTTCCTCCCACATTCCAAAGACGTGCAGGTTTGTAACTTAATTAGCTTCTGTAAATTGTCCCTGGTGTGTAGGATAGAACAGGGTTCACTGGCTGGTGTGAACATGGTGGGCCGAAGGGCCTCTTTCTGCACTGTATCTCTAAAATTAGACAATAGACAATAGACAATAGGTGCAGGAGTAGGCCATTTGGCCCTTTGAGCCAGCACCGCCATTCAATGTGATCATGGCTGATCATCCCCAATCAGTACCCCTTTCCTGCTTTCTCCCCATATCCCCTGACTCTGCTATTTTTAAGAGCACCATCTAGCTCTCTCTTGAAAACATCCAGAGAACCTGCCTCCACCGCCCTCTGAGGCAGAGAATTCCACAGACTCACCACTTTCTCTGAAAATTCAAACAAAAAACGACACAAGATGCATGCACAAATTTTGGTTGACGTCGATCAGCTCTGGGGTCATCTAGATATACCTTTTAAGCATTCTATCCAGGGTGATTGAATTTCTTAGTCTCAACATTTATGTTCTTTATTGCCTTCACCAGAATAAATAGGCTTTCTTTTAACAACCAACTAAATTAGATCAACTTTTTTGAACTGCATCAGTCTATACCATTCATTGCTCCTTGCTCCTTAGATCATTACATCTAACCTCACTTATGCGACCTGGGTGCTGGGGATTACCTTATATGAAGAACTACTTTACTTGTGTTTAATATACCCAATGGTTTGTGGCTACTGAAGATCTTTCCATTCAAATGAAATGAGTAATGAATGAGGATTGAGATTAAAGTAGTCAAAGACTAACAGAAAGAAGTATTGTAGAAAGAGAAACAGGAGTATGTCATTTGACCCACAGTCTTTTGATAAGATTACAACTGATCCTTTACTTCAAGACCACTTTCTCACAATTATCAGCTGAAAATTTTCTTGGAAATTGAAAGCACAGAAAATCCATCATCTACTTAGTTGCAACTGTTTGCCTCTTTAAATGTAGCTTTAGTAATTCTTAGAGACTAATCCAAATAGATTTTACTGAGTAAAATGAGCTCTGGGTAGGATTCCGTGCTCAAAGGCAAAAGAAGCATTAGGCAGTTTGATGGACCTTTGGGGCCATAGTCCATAAACATTCACAAAGTGAGCAAGCAACAAAAAAGGTTTTCACTGTACCTCGGTACACGTAGCAATAAATAAACTAAACTAAACTAAAGTTCTTGCCTATTCCTGTCTCAGCTCAGAAAATATATAGTAATGTTGGTGGGTGGTTGGAGAGGAGCTGTATGTATTCTGCTAGTAATTCAATAGATATTCACCTGTCTCATTCCCAGAAGGCACAGTACCTAACATCACATTATGTTTCTCTTTCCAAGATCAGTTATCTTTGAGTGTCATTTAAATAAAATTGTCATTTTAGACCTGGGGATAGCATACATGCAAAACACCAAAACTTGGAAAGACTGATAGTTTGTAAAAAGCTGTCAGTTCAAAAAGTTACAAACAGCTGAAAATCGACCCAGAATACAAACAATGGACCATGACCATTCCTTTAAGATGCCTGAATAAATAACATCCCTTTTTCATTTTGGAATCATTCTCCAGAGATTACAATTCGCAATGACATTCTACATTTCACTTTGTTTTCCGGGGAAAATTGAAACTGAAATCCAATGGCTTTATAGATGTGAGATGAGAAGAAATGCTTACAACAGGGGGCATGAACAGCAGGGACGCCAATAGTCCTTCAGATTAATGCATAGTTTTCAAGTGACTTGGGTGCCCTGACAATGCCAGGATTAGTCCAGTACAAGAAGGGTCGGCCAACCAAGGGCAAGGTCAAATGGTGAGTCAGTAAGATTGGGAAGACTTCAGAAATAGGGATAAGGAATCTACGACTGCTGCAGATTTTTGTGACATTAAGAAATGTACACCTGCGTCTTCGAATCTCATCAAAACAAGTTTCTTGTTTGCCTTGGAGAGCCTGCTGCCGTTTCTGGGTTAAAATTGCTTTGGCTCACATCGATATAATCATTTTATTTGGTGCCTATTAGAATTGGGTCAAGAAAGCATTTGAGCAAGTTATGTTGTGGAAAGAAAAGTTTTCATTGACCTTGATTTTGATTTCTGTAGTATCCATTTTTGATTGGGTAGAGGGAAGAACAAAGTGAAGTGATGCAGCGAGACCTGGGTGTCATGGTACACCAGTCATTGAAGGTAGGCATGCAGGTGCAGCAGGCAGTAAAGAAAGCGAATGGTATATTAGCTTTCATTGCAAAAGGATTTGAGTATAGGAGCAGAGAGGTTCTACTGCAGTTGTACAGGGTCTTGGTGAGACCACACCTGGAGTATTGCGTACAGTTTTGGTCTCCAAATCTGAGGAAGGACATTATTGCCATAGAGGGAGTGCAGAGACGGTTCACCAGACTGATTCCTGGGATGTCAGGACTGTCTTATGAAGAAAGACTGGATAGACTTGGTTTATACTCTCTAGAATTTAGAAGATTGAGAGGGGATCTTATAGAAACTTACAAAATTCTTAAGGGGTTGGACAGGCTAGATGCAGGAAGATTGTTCCCGATGTTGGGGAAGTCCAGGACAAGGGGTCACAGCTTAAGGATAAAGGGGAAATCCTTTAAAACCGAGATGAGAAGAACTTTTTTCACGCAGAGAGTGGTGAATCTCTGGAACTCTCTGCCACAGAGGGTAGTTGAGGCCAGATTTTCATTGGCTATATTTAAGAGGGAGTTAGATGTGGCCCTTGTGGCCAGGGGGATCAGAGGGTATGGAGAGAAGGCAGGTACGGGATACTGAGTTGGATGATCAGCCATGATCATATTGAATGGCGGTGCTGGCTCGAAGGGCCGAATGACCTACTCCTGCACCTAATTTCTATGTTTCTATTTTTTTTCTAAAAGGTCCAGCCTTTAAAGTTTGGAGAAGAACTTTGTCATGGATTTAATTGTCTTGCAAGTTGAGAATTCAATTGTGTATCGATGGGTCTCGGCCCAAAATGTCACTAATTCCTTTTCTGCAGAGATGATGCCTGGCCCGTTGAGTTACTCCAGCACTTTGTGTCTTTTTTCGCATATAAACTGGAATTGAACTGCTATTTCATTTCTCTGTAACAGAGGAAGGTTGATTTTTGCCCAAAGTTAAACACAATAGTCACTATTTCCAGGTCATTTCAAGCTAATCCAGAAATCCAACCTTGCAGATCCCAGAGTGATTCTGTCTCCTGCAACAAACTCATTTTTTACATCAGGTGTGAATTTGTTTAAACAGTAGTAAACATTTGAACGGTTCGATATGCTGATGCATACATGGAAAAATGGAAGACATACTTTGCCTAGCTCTCGGTCAGATGGTTTGTCCCTCAAAGGCTGAGCGATTTGCATGGTCGACGTGAATATGAGTTGCCAGTAATTACTCATCTGGAACACCCTTTGTGAAAAGTTGACAGTGATGTTACAATAACTCCATGCTGCTCTGATAACAAAGGGAGGCCCAGCAAGTTCTGAAGAAACTTCAAATCTTCAGTTCCCAGTTGAGCAAATTATCCTCAATGTGAATGTTATCAAGCCTTCAGGTCTGGATTGCTGTGAAAGGTTAGGGTCCTATCTAAAACCTAAATGGGACTCATCACCACTGCCAGCAGCAGTTCTGTTCTTGTGAGAGAGTCTAGGACCAGAGGTCATAGCCTCAGAATTAAAGGATGTTCCTTTAGGAAGGAGATGATGGAATTTATTTGTTCCGAGGGTGGTGAATCTGTGGAATTCATTGCCGCAGAAAGCTGTGGAGGCCAAGTCAATGGATATTTTTAAGGCAGAGATGGATAGATTCTTCATTAGTTTGGATGTCAGGGGTTATGGGGAGAAGACAGGAAAATGGGGTTAGAAGGGCTATGATTGAATGACGGAATAGACTTGATGGGCCAAATGGCCTAATTCTGCTCCTATCACTTATGAACATGAATAGAGAAGAAACAAAGAACTGCAAAGCTATACGCAAAGTTCTGAAGTAACTCAGCAGGTCAGGTAGCATCTCTGTAGAAAAAGAACCATTGACGTTTTGTGTTTGTGTCTGAAAAAGGGTCCCGACCTGAAACATCACCTGCCTGAGATGCTGCCTGAGTTATTCCAGCACTCTGTGTCTATCATTCCTATATGATTAACTTGATTACATTTTTTGAACAGGCAACAGAGAGGTCAAATTTTATTTCATCTGCAGGGATTTTGATAAAATTGTAAAAAATTACGGCATTCAAGAAAGAATGGAAACATGGATCTTAAGAATAGCAATAATTGTCAGGGGGTTCTGTATAAGTTTTTCAATAAACGATGCCACACTGTGATCACTCTACTACATAGAATGCCAACACATCTACCAATTTATTTCTCTCATTAGCTGCATTCAGTTTCAGGAAGTAAAGTTGATGGGTGCTCTCATGGTGGCAAAGTTGCTTACACTGGTGTTCCCAAGGCCTCATGATACAGTCTCTTGTTTTTGTTCTTTCATCTGTGCTTTTCTGGCAAAGCTAATGTATTCCTAATTGCCCTTGAGAAGGTGGTGGTGAGCTGCAGTCTTAAAGTGCTGCTCCTGAAGCCATGCCCACCATTTAGTTGAGTCGAGAATTCCAGGATTTAAACTGGCCAACAATGGGATGCAAAGAGATGATGAGGAAGCAATGGAGTGGCAGTGAGTGGAGCAACTATATAAAGATGAAGGTGCAACAAGAAATATGGCATAGGTATCTTTAAACATAACTAAAAATATCCAGTAATGGGGGCATTAAATAAAATATGATTTTCGTAGGTGGCCCATGAACTTTTTTTGATTTTACGTTTGTCCTGCCTGCAAATGGATAAATAAACTGATATAGGTGGTCTGCTCAGCTGCGTAGAATCATAATAAATACAATATAATCTAGGGAAATGCATGGCAATATATTTATGAAGGTAATACAAGGCAAGTGAATGTGCAATGACACAATGAGTGGTGTGACAATGAGTGGTGTGAGAGAATAGTGGGTCAAAAAGGTGGTTACAATGCATGGAGATAGTTTTCCTTTATTAGGTCAGTTATAGAAAGTATAAACAGAAGAGACAAGTGAGACACTAGGAACTGGTTTATTAAGAAAGACTGGAGTAGTTTAGCGGATCAGGCAGCATCTCTGGAGAATGTTGATAAGTGACATTTTGGGTCAAGTCTCTTATTCAGACGGAAGAAGGATCCTGAGCTGAAAGGTGGTTTATCCATGTTCTCCAGAGATGCTGCCAGACCCGCTGAGCTACACCAGCACTTGGTGTCATTCAAGGTTGTGTGTGAATTGTCTACAACACTAATTAGACCACAGCCTGCATATTTCTATTCACCCCACTATAGAAACAATATGGTTGCATTGGCAGGGGGAGCTGATGAGAGTTATGAGGATGCAGGCAGGTAGGGAATACTGTAGCCACGAGGAAAGATGAGATAATTAGGGTTTTCTTTGGAGAGAATGAGGCTGAGGCAAATTGAAACAATGAGGGGCATAGATAAGGTAAATGGGAGGAATCAACAAGCACTTGCCATAGAATTAAAGGTGAGATTAGAAAATATTCTACCCCTACAGGATATTAGGTTCTGGAACTCTCTGTCTGATAAAATGGTAGAGGCAGGAACCGTACTCACATTTAAAAGTAATGGAATGTTAACTTTGAGAACCATAACTTGCAGGGTAACACAGCTAATCCTGGAAGAGGTGGGATGGGTTTTATTCATCTGACATGGACATTATAATCACAATGGCCTCCATCTGTGTGGTAGATATTCTTTGCTTATGTGATTCTACCTCAATCTTCATTGCCCAGGGAGAAGAATTAGATTTGGATATGTGAATGCATTAATTCATTGTCGGACACTTTTAAGGATATCTCTTTGGGTTAAATACCCTAACTGGCATGAAACACTTTTTCATTTTTGGTTCCTATAATGCATATAAATGGCCTATTGGGGGGTTACACCTGTGGTTTGGATGTTTTTGAGCATTGTAGTATTGTATCTGTTTTCTAGAGCAGAAATAAACATGTGGTGTAATACCCATGATTTACTAGCCTAATTACTAATGTTGAGCAAAGTGTTTTAACTGCCCAAGCAGTTGTTTTGAAGACTACAACAGCAATGGGCAACAAAGAGCATTTGTTTTAGTAGCAATGTTCTTAACACTGGGCAGTTAAAGAATCAAGTGCTAGTCTTTGGTGCTGGAAATTCTACTGGAAGAGATGGAAGAGAGAAAAGAGGTGGGAAAATCCATGGAATGGATGGTTGCCTGGATTGCGAAAAGAGGGAATGGCTGGTATAGAACCTGTAGGGTGGGAATGAACGTTTACATTTATTTAATGCCTTCCATGTTCCTTTCAATTAGTTACTTTTGAAGTGAAATTAATGGTGTTGTGTAGGAACCACCAGGGGGCGCCGCACAATGGCAGCCTCGCCAACAGTCTGTCTGTCTTTTCATCTTCTTTTTGTTATTTTTAGTGTGTTTTAAAAATTTGTGTTAATGTTCTCTGGTTTGTTTTATGTGGGGGGTCGGGTCAGGGGTAACTTTTTTTCAATCTCTTACCTTGCCGGAGATGCGATTGTTTTCTGGATTGTATCTCCAGTTGCTCTGGGGCCTAACATCATGGAGCTGGAAGCGTTGCTCAAGACTGACTTTGAACCCTACCGTGGGGACGTGGACTTGCCATCGGAGCCGATGACTTGCCTGGGATCGACGCTCCAACCGCAGCCATCGGATTTCACCTTCGAGGAGCTCGCAGTCTCGGGTAGAGACCGATGTCGTGAAGCTCCAAACAACATAGAAGGTTTCGACCAGCCCCGACCCAGAGTCAGATCTCCCGGTGCAGGGGAGCTGAGATTCCCCACTGATGCAGGAGCTTGATCGCCCTGACGCGAGGGCCCAAACGCCGACAGTTACCTGAGCGAAGATCGCCTCGTCAATGGAAGGCTTGAGGCCCCCGACCACGGGAGAACAAAGAAGGGAAGAGATTGAATTTTTTTTCGTCTTCCATCACAGTGAGGAATGTGGAGGAGTCACTGTGGTGAATTTTTATGTTAAAATGTATTTTGTGTGTACTGTTGCTTTTATTGGTATGACTATGGCAAATCAAATTCCTCTTATGTTGCAAAACTTGGCTAATAAAGTACGATTATAATGATAATTATGATGGGAAATCTGGATCTGAAACTTGATTTGTTCAAACTGAAGAGCAATGTGGTAATGACCTGATAATCTTTTTTTAACATTGATGATTGAGAGATAAATATTGGTCAGAATTCTGCAGAGAGTTCTTGTGCACATCTTCAAAATAGTGCTGTGGGAACTTTAATGTCCACCTTAAATTTACAAACTGGATCTGAAACGTTTGAAGAAAAATATCAGACCAGAAGCAATTTGTTAAAGGTGTTCAGCACTGCTGCTATCCAAACAAACATCTGCCACAAGTAGACAGCAATAAGCATCTGCCTTTTACTCCAGCATTCGACAAATCCTTTTCTGTTGAATCATTCTAACCAGAATCAGAAGGTCAAACAAAGCAACTTCAGTGTGAGCGAATCAGGCCAATCGATATTTTGATAAATGGGACCTTTTTGTGTGGAAAAGATAGAATGAGCAAAGATGTTTGTCACCCCATGGGAAAATAACAATTCTTAGGAAGGGTTCTGCAAAGAAATATCAGCTCGCATGACCAGACTGCATGAACATTATGGTTCCAGCGAACTACAAACTTAGGCAACCTGAGTTTACATTTGGTTGAATGCCCTTGAAGCTGGTCAGTTGTCAAACATGGTGTACATTCTGTTACTTTATAAAGACTGACAATATTTTTTTAGAAACAAGAAACTGCAGATGCTTGTGTAAATTCCAGTATCTAGACTTACCCCCTTAGTCTGGTTTAGTCAAACACTAACTTAAACTCTGGTTCCAAAACCTTACTTTATCGAAGAACAAACTGCAGGGATGGTTGCTGATCCACCCACGCAAGACAACAATATCTCGTGCAAACAGAACAGAAGTTACATTCAACCGACAAACCTCAAAGAATTACACATCCTCTTATACCCCTCCAAACTAAGGGCGTGACATTACTTGGAGAAGGCAACCCCAACAAACCAATCACACATATTAATTATAACAGTACATAATTGACAGTTCCCTAATCCAATAATATAATCTTATATACATTGTAGTTGAAAGAAACTTCTAAAAGGAAGCAAACATAGCAACATGTGCCCTGAGATTCAGACAGTTCCTCCAAGGCTCAACAGTTTGACCAATCATCAATTAGCAAAGTAAAGCTTTGCAACAATATTTACAATGTGTATGTCTGGTTTGCATTCACCCAATCCGTTTCATGCAATTTACACCTAATTGTAAGATTCTGCAGATGTTCCATTCTTTCCCTGCAACTTTTTATCTATGCTCTAGTCAAGCTGGTACCATTCTGCAGCTTGTCCAATTTCTGCAGAAGGCCCATTTAAATTGACCAAGCAGCCCAGAAGCCTTTACTCAATTTTAGTGTCCTGGCATCTCCAACTTGGCCAGAATTAACACTCGTTTACAAAAAAAGTGCTGGAGTTTTTTTGTGTAAAAAACACATTTGCTAATTTTATTTAATTTTAAAGACATTTTAGTTGGGTGGTCCTAGCAATGAGTTTTGTTTAGGTTCGAGATACAGTGCGGAAACAGGCCCTAACAGAAAAAAAAAACCTTTTTCAGACTGGCTCTAGCCAAATAGAAAGTCTCCCTGGAACTATAACACTAATACCTAGGGTAGACAGCCAGAACCTTTTTCCCGGGATGGAAATATCCAATGCAAGAGGGTCAGGCTTTAAGGTGTGAGGGGCAAAGTTTAAAGGAGATGTGGGTGGCCACCTTTTTACATAAATCATGGTGGATGCCTGGAACATGCTGGATGCAGATATGATAATGGAATTTAAAAGACCTCAATAGGTACATGGATACGCAGGGAATGGAGGGACATAGATTATGTGTATGCAGATAATAGTTACTCTTGACATTATGTTCGGCATTGACATTGTGGGCTGAAGGGCCTGTTCATGAGCAGTACTATTCTGTGTTTTAGGTTCTATTAATGCCAAGTTGCAATTGAATTTCCAAACTGAGCCTTCAGAGTGGTATTAAGTAAATCTCACAGCAATTAGTTGCTTCAATGAGCACCTAAAGCTCTTATTCATGCTAGGCCATTACTCCCAGTGTTAGCTGCAACACAGTTAGTTAACTTCTTCTCTGGGTTGGACGATTCTAAATTAAATTCCCACTCCAGTGGTTTGGGCACAAGGCAGTCCAACCCCTATTACTTTCTTAGAAGCTTAAAAGAGATTTGTCATTTCACCGAATACTCTAACAAATTGTAATAGATGCAATGTAAAAATGATGACACAAAGTGCTGGAGTAACTCAATGGGTCAGGCAGCATTTCTGGAGAAAAAAAGATTGGTGGCATTTCTGATTTGTGTCTGAAGAAGGTCCCAACTTGTTATGTCACCCATCCTGTTTCTCCAGCGACTCATTGAGTTAATCCAGAACTTTGTGTTTATCTTTGGTATGGGACAGCATCTGTGGTTCCTTATTTCTACACTATAATAAGTATCCTAATTGGAACAGGAACACTAGAGATTGCAGAGAATGGAGGACTTAGCCTCGTCCATCATGGGAACAGCCCTCCACACCCTTAAAGGCATTGACATGTGGTGCTGCCTCAAGAAGAGTCTACTGTATTATCAAGGATCTCTACCATTTGAGCTATAGACCCTTCTCATTGCTACAATTGGGCAGGAGGTACAGAGACTTGAAGTCCTACGCCACCAGGTTCAGTACAACATTGAAACTTGCACTGCCCTAATCCTACCTCAGCAATGAAACACAATGGACTACTATTTGCACTACGATGGACTTGTTTCCTAATTGTGTATTTTTGCACTAAAGTCTTTTTCTCTGCTCATTCTTTTTCTATTCAGTCTTGTAGAATGTATGTACAATTTATGCATAGTTTACGTATAATGTATGTTTTGTGTGTTGTCTGAGTCTATGTGCCTGTGAAGTTGCTGCAAGACTTTTATTGTGCCTGTACTTCAGATTACTTGCGACTGTAAACTCGATTTGAGTTGACTTGACATCAATTCATTTCATGGGAGCATTAACAAATTGAATTTGGCACCAAATCACACAGGAGATATTGGAGCAGATGGCCAAAGTTAGATATTTTAAAGAATGTTTGAGAGGAGGAGAGAGGCAAAGAAAGGTGCAAATCCTGGTTGTGACCATAGAGAAACCAGCTATAAATGCTGGGCGCAGGTCCGAGCAGCTCTGAAAAAACATTAAAACCATCAGTTACATGCTGAACCATCTCTTAAATCCAAATTCTGAATAATTTATAAAACACATCACAAATTAAGTCTAAAGAAATACATTGACATATCAGTGATATATGATATCAATATAGATCAGGGTGTCCTATATTGTTTAATTTAGTTTAGAAATACAATGTGGAAACAGGCCCACACTGACTAATTCTAGAACCTACAAACTTGCACATCTTTGAAATGTGGGAGGAAACCGGAGCACCTGGAGAAAACGCACATAGTCACAGGAAGAATGTGCAGGTTGCACAACAATACAAGGTCAGGATCGAACCTGGGCCTCTGGCGCTGTGTAGCAGCAATACTACCACTGTACCGCTTATAGGTAAAGCAGCACAGGAAAAGGCTTTCCGGCCTTCAATTTTTGTGCCGATCATGATGCCAAGTTAAACTAATCTCCTCCGCCTGCATTTGATCCATATCCCTCCACTCCCTGCATTTCTATGTGTTTATCCAATAGCCTCTTAAAAGCCACTATCATAGCTGCATCTCCCACCACCTCGAACTGTGTGTTCTAGGACTGAGTGGGGGTATGTGCCATTATCTGCTGGCCCAGGCAGACAACGATGGGTACCTAACGGGTTGATCATTCTCAGATGTGAGTTAGGTTCAGATTGCTATGGTTGAGTTGTGTTCTGGCCATGTTTTATTTTTATCCGCGGGCAGAGCTTTAGAGGGGCGTAGATGTTTAGGGCAGAAATTTGAAAGCTTAGGGTTTCATGGACACAGCCACCTGTTGTAGTACAGCTACTATTTAGGACACAGAAAATAACGGAAATGTAGGAAGGAGGTCACTAGTCTAATTTAAGAATAAAAATAACTAGAGCATGGCAGCTTTGCTAATGGGCAACAAAGTCTTTAGTGATCTCACGTTTATGAGTAGATGATGCAGGGTCACCAAGGAAGCTTTCAGAATAGTACGGGTATCAAGGGTTATAAAGAGAATGAGGTTAGGAGGGAGAGATAGATCAGCCATGATTGAATGGCAGATGGGCCGAATGGCCTAATTCTTTGTTCACTTATGACCTTAGACTTTATTAGTACAGTAAGTGACAACAAACACAGGCAAAGTAAAGGGAGGTAGAAATAAATAGTCATGGTGGTGGCATGTTGTAAGAAACGTATTGCTGAATCAAATACAAAATCAGGTTTGCTGACTGGTTGAACTCTGTGAGTTAAAGGAGGGTTAACAAGGCGAGGACAGCTGGAGAATAGAGTTTCTGTGGGGCATGAATGCAATGTAAGAGATAAAGTCAAAATCAAGGATATGGGGGTCCTTTTCATCAGTCTATGAAAGTAAGCATGCAGGTACAGCAGGCTGTGAAGAAAGCGAATGGCATGTTGGCCTTTCTAATAAGAGGAGTCGAGGCAAAGAGGTCCTTCTGCAGCTGTACAGAGCCCTAGTGTGACCACACCTGGAGTATTGTGTGCAGTTTTGGTTCCCTAATTTGAGGAAGGACATTCTTGCTATTGAGGGAGTGCAGCGTCGGTTTACAAGGTTAATTCCCGGGATGGCGGGACTGTCATATGCTGAGAGAATGGAGTAGCTGGGCTTGTACACTCTGGATTTTAGAAGGATGAGAGGGGATCTTATTGAAACATAGTTAAAGGTTTGGAGAAGCTTGAGGCAGGAAACACGTTCCCGATGTTGGGGGAGTCCAGAACCAGGGGCCACAGTTTACGAATAAGAGGTAAGCCATTTAGAACGGTGACGAGGAAACACTTTTTCTCTCAGTTGTGAGTCTCTGGAATTCTCTGCCTCGAAGGGCGGTGGAGACCGTTCTCTGGATACTTTCACGAGAGTGCTTGATAGGGCTCTTAAAGATAGCAGAGTCAGGGGATATGGGGAGAAGGCAGGAACGGGGTACTGATTGGGGGATGATCAGCCATGATCACATTGAATGGCGGTGCAGGCTCGAAGGGCTGAAGGCCTACTCCTGCACCAATTGTCTATTGTCTATTGTCTAATTTTACAATAGTTCATTCAAATTTGTCAATCATCCACCAAAGTATTTGAGTCTGTTCAGACAAGAAATTGTATTTTTTACAGTGACCCTAATGTAAAATAGCATTGACCTCAATATTAAAACACTCTAGGATAGATTATTCGAGGTCGTACAAATGCTGAGGAGCTTTGACCATTTGCCACCAAGAATGTCCGCATACAATTTTCAATCCATTAAGGTTATGGGCAGCAGTCTGCAATTTCTCAACAGCTATCCTCCACTAACTAGTGTGATTTTATAAAACTACCCCCAGATAATCCTTTCCATTTTCATTCTGAATGAAATCTAAGAGATTTTGATGCCCACGCTGAGCCTAACTCTCTCAAACCTTCTTCCTCAAAGGCCTACAGATAGCAATCAAATACAATTGGATCATTCAATACGGTCATTGACAAGAGATAAAGCTGAATCCGGAGCATCACCTCCTGCCAAAGATGTGAGACATTTTAACAATTATTAAATGTATTTGACATTATGCCATTTAAAAAATATTAAAGGTTATAGAAATAATCCAGTAAGTGGCACTAGGGTCGGCACAGTTGCATGGTGGTGGAGTTGCTGCTTACAGCACCAGAGACATGGGTTTAATCCTAACTACGGGTGCAGTTTGTACGGAGTTACCATACAATGCCATCCGATACGATAGAACTTTATTTATCCCAGGAGGGAAATCGGTCTGCCAACAGTTATAAAACACAACAAGAAATATGAAACGCAAAATTAAAGTAACGAGTGGAAAGTCCAGGATTGGGGATGTGCAGAGATTGGGGAGGGGGAGGAGGGGGGAGGGTAGTCAGTCTACCCCACAACGGAAGGGGGAGGAGTTGTACAGTTTGATAGCCACAGGGTAAAAGGATCGCCTGTGGTATTCTGCGTTTCATCTTGGTGGAGCCAGTCTGTTGCTGAAGGTGCTCCTCAGGACCAAGGGACATAGATTTAAGGTGAAGGGGATAAGATTCAATAGGAATCTGAGGAGTAACTTTTTCACAAAAAGAGTGGTGGGTATATGGAACAAGCTACCAGTGGAAGTAGTTGAGGCAGGGACTATCCCAACATTTAAGTAACAGACAGATACATGGATAGGACAGGTTTGGAGGAATAGGGACCAAATGCGGGCAGGTGGGACTAGTGTAGCTGAGACATATTGGCCAGTGTAGGCAAGTTGGGGCTGAAGGGCCTGTTGCCACACTCTATGACTCCATGACATCTGGAATAATTGCTAAAATAGGTGAAAATTGGATTGTATTCAGACTGTATTCAATTTATTGTCATTATCTCATAAGAGACAACAAAATGGATTTTCCTTACAATCAAGTAACATAAAATAAATAATAAATAAATAAAACATTTTTTTTTTTAAAGCACAAACACAGTAGCCCATGACATAGCACAACCCCACAGCGGCACCAAAGTTGAGGAAGGTACCATAGTCCAGCTAGCCTCCCCGCCGATCTTCCCAGATGTTCACCCATGGTCGGGGCCTCCCGAGCACCAGCAATCGCCACCATGGGCGGCCCGATGCTCAGGACCTCAGGATGATGGAACACCGATGGCGAAACCTCGACGGAGAACATCCTCAGCGGCCTGGACCACCAGATCAGCCGCCTCCCACCGGAGTCCGTTGCTCCCGAAGTCCACAGGCCGAGCCGGGCGGAGTCGCAGGACTCCGCGTTGTTGATCAGCGCCGCCCGCGTGGGGAGCTCCGCGAACCACAGCTCCACGATGTCGGTGCTGCAGACCCAGCACTCCGGGGCTCCAAACGGCATCGCCAGCCCCGATGTATCAGCGCTGCCCGCCGCTGCTGGAGTTCTGGTCGTTCCCGGCAGGAAAGGCCGTGCCAATTCAGTAGGTAGGCCGCTGGGGGGAGGGCGAGGACTCGACTCGAATAATAGTCGCGTCCTCTCCAGGAAGCGACTGAAGGACGGTATCCCCGTTACCGTACCCTCTTCCCCCACAAAATACATTAAAAATAAACACAAAAAACACACTTCAACATAACAAAAAAAAAAAAAAAAACGGCCTGAAGGCGGAGGCAGCTAGCAACACCGCCACCGGATGTCCAAGACAATTGTCAATTACAATTGAATTTATGTATAAAACATGTGAAACAAATGATATTGATCTCATGTTTACAGCCCAACAGAATGAATTACTGTGAATGGTTGTTTGTCTTCTTGATTCCTGATCAATCCCTAATGGTTAGTTTGACTTGGCAATGTTATTTACTTACAGCACTTAGTCCAATGTGTCCAACACTTTCTTGGAGTCCAATTAAAAAGAAGTTGACTGCTCCCTCAAAGCATCTTTGATGCTCAAAAGTGGAGGTTGACACATACATAGAATGGTGGAAGCCACGATAGACACAAAAAGCTCGAGTAACTCAGCGGGACAGGCAGCATCTCTGGAGAGAAGGAATGGGTGGTGTTTCGGGTCGAGACCCTTCTTCAGAAGTCTGAAGACAGTTCTGCCGAGGCTGCCACACTCGATAGTCCACCACTCAAGGTGTATCTCTGGCTTCTTAACAGCAGCCCTAAGTTAGGGAAACAGCAGCCCTAAGTTAGGGTTATTGTTTTACTTTATGTTAACGCTCTAATTCTTTTTAAATGTTTAAATGTGCTTTAAGCTGTAAAAAGGCATATTTATGGACATATCTCTTTTTGATCATATTTCTCCAACAATAATGAAAAGTTGCCAAACTGTTTTTACGAAGAGTATGCCATTTTAAACTCTAGCCGTGTCATTCTTGTTCCTATGGTTTCAAACACCAGTGTCTATTAGCAATAGAACAAAAAACAAGACCTTTCTGAGACAGTGACCTTCCTGCTTATCTATAGTTATGGTTTAGGTCTGAAACACAAGAACATTGATAAAATATTTGCTGACATTAGGTGTGTTGTATTGGGGCTTCTAGTCGAAGAGTAATATCTCACTGATGATGTTTCTGTCAGGTTCATTTGCTCATTTGTGGACTGTTCTTCTCTTCCTGAATACTGTGATAGATGGGCCTTGTGGAGAAATTACTTTATCACACAGCTGAGATGACAGATATTAGCGAGGAAGCATATTTGTGATATTCAGTCTCTAACACCCACAGTGCTACTTCAACCTGTTCTTTAATATATTGGCAGAGTTACTTGAACTTGAGGATATATTATTCTTTTAATGACTCAATCAAGCAGTGAAATAAAATTAAATAATTTAACACTTGCACCTCTCTTACAATCTACGGTGGATTTATACATTACAATAGCTTTCATTATTATTGCCAATGCTTTGGGCAGAAATTGTAAAATTTACTTAAGATCAATCTAGAATTTTTTTTATGCTCCTTAAAACTGGAATACTTTGATTAAATTCCATTCATTCTCAGGATGTGGGCATAGCTGGCAAGACCAATGTTTATTGCCCATTCTTAATTGTCTTCGATACTCGGTGGTGAGACATTTGCTTTAAGCACTGCAATTTATATGGTGAAAGTACTCCTTTAGTGAGTGGTCATTTTGCTTAAACTGAATTCTAAGCTATTTAAAAGCCAAACACATTGTATAGGATCCAAACTCACTGTGACATCTGACTCAAGGCAGCTGGCTTCCTTTGTTCAATGAGACCAGTAGATCAGATGGTATTTATGACAATCTGATAGTTCCAAGGGCATTTGGATTCAGTTCTCGTGTCGAGAACTGTCTTCAGATTTCTGAAGAAGGGTCTCGGCCCGAAACATCACCCATTCCTTCTCTCCAGAGATGCTGCCTGTTCCGCTGAGTTACTCCAGCTTTTTGTGTCTAGCATGACTTCCACCATTCTATGTATGTGTCAACCTCCACTTTGCTGTCTCGGGTTGTATCTGGGGGGTGAAATTCCCGATGTTTTGTGTTCAGTGAAGAATCCTGTGTTGGTTAATAGTTATACCTGGTCTTTTCCACATGATTCAAATAGAAAGCAATAGCAGTCAGAGGATAAACATTTGCTATTGTAGGTTTTTAGTTTCAAACTGATTCTAATGTTTCCAACATATTTTAAAACCTGTGAATTGTTGATGAGCAATTTTTCATTGTGTTTAAAAGTAATTGGAAATCTTTTAATGGTTTTCCAGTATTTTAGATTTTTCATTTTTAGTATTGTGTTATTTTCATTTAAATTCTGATAGTCTTTGCAGTTTCAGCTAAATTGAAAACTTGATTAAGGTCACTGTCAAAACATTTCCTTTTTGTGAATTTGAAATAATTTGGTCACCCCATTTGACCCTTTATTTTGCAAGGGCCTCATTGCTATATGCAGGGTCTGATCACAAAATACTTCTCCAGCAGTTTTCAAGAGTAAAGAGTGTTTTATTGTCATTTGTCCTGAAATGGAATAATGAAATTCTTTCTTGCTGAAGTAACTCAGTGGGACAGGCAGCATCTCAGGAGAGAAGGATTGGGTGACGTTTTGTGTCGAGACCCTTATTATATAATGTTTTATATAATAAAACAAACAATAGTAGTGCAAAGACAAAAACAATGCCCCCCAAGTTTGCATAGTTCTGAGCTTCTTTGGAGGTTGGTGTGGTTAGTTGTAGTGATTTGTAGTGAAGGTTGGAGTTTGATGGTTGTATGGAAGAAGCTGCTCCTGAACCTGGACATCACAATTTTCAGGCTCCTATACCTTCTTCCCAATTGCAGGATTGAAATGTGAGCATGACCAGGGTGGTGTGCATGTTTGGCAATGCTGGCTGCCTTTCAGAAGTCACTGCAGAAATAAAAAGGTCAATCCAGATTTGCTTTGGAAGTCAGCAGTCAGCCACCAGTGCTCGCTACTGACAACTGAGTCTGGCTATGTTTTGCAAATGCTCCAATTTCTCAATCTACCTCAAGGAAATTACAGATGCTCAGTATCCACAATATTTTGTAGAAGCAAGCAAGGATGCTGGCTTGTATGTAGGGCCACAAAGTGCTGGAATAACTCAGGGGGTCTGGCAGCATCTCAAACAAACGGAGAAGGGTGACGTTTCGGGTTGGGACCTTGCTTCAAACTCTTTGTCAATATTTTCCATTGGTATTGAGGTTCTTCTTGATGTTAATAACATTTAAACCAGATTTTCCTTCACTCTTCGCTCAACTGCAGTGAAATACCTGATCTTCAAGACACAGTTTCCAACCAAAGCACGGGTGTCATTGCTAGATTATGCAGAATATATAATCTATACAATACACACCCTTTACATATCATTATTTAAAGGATGTTTCCTTATCCCAAGAGCAATCTCCCTCAAATACGGCAGCAGAGTGATTGAGTTGCTTACCTACAAGAGACCTGCTTTGGTGATACAGAGACCTGAATTTTAAATATAGATATTTTTAATTCTAGAAATTAAAAATCCAATATCAATAATGGGATTGTTGTATAAACACTTTGTCTCATTTTGTCATGGAGTACAGGCTGCTGACTTTATTTGGTCAGGCTTACATAGAATTGTAGACCAACAATGTCATCTTCTTCTCTGTCATGTGCTGGGGCAGCAGGGCGAAGGCCTCGGACACCAATAGGATCAACAAACTCATCAGGAAAGCAAGCTCTGTCCTGGGGGCGGAGTTGGATTCATAGGAGGTGGTCTTGGAGAGGAGGATGCTCCTCAAACTGCGGAGCATCTTGGACAATACAGCTCACCCCCTCCATGACACTGATCAACCTGCGGAGCACCTTCAGCAACAGACTGGTTCCACCAAGATGCAGTACAGAACGCCACAGGAGATCCTTCTTCCCTGTGGTTATCAAACTATACAAAGTCTCCCCCTTCTGTCATGGGGTAGACTGACTCCCCTCCCCCCGCAATCTTTGCACATCTCCAACCTTTCCACTCATCACTTTAATTTCATGTTTCATGTATTTTGTGTTTTATGACTGTTGGCAAATCAATTTCCCTCCTGGGATAAATCAAGTTCTATTGTATCGTATAGTATCATATGTCGTTGACATGGCCTTTGTCGTTATCGTCTTCGATGTTATCGTGGACATTATCAAGCTGCACTGTTAAAGGACAATTGGGGTAGACCATAAATGCTCAATGTGCCTGTAATACTCACATCCCGCAAATGGTCATCAGTTACTGGATCTATTCTGTAACTGACTATAAACAAATTGTTTACTGCTTCTTCCAAACAAGTATGAAACCTCTTTTCAGTGAGAATTCACACAGGCTGCAGGGGTGATCTCCTGATTGAGAATATTGAGAGGTGATCACCTGATTGAGAATATGATAAGGCCTAATGCATTTAAACGTGAACTTGATTGATTGAATTGATTGAAAGGGCAAGGAACAGGCCCTTTTGCCGACCAAGTCCATATCGACCATTGAACACATATTAACACTGGTTCTGTGTTTACCCACATTCACATTCATTCTCTGCACACTAGAGGGAATTTACAGTGGCCAATGAACTTACAAACCCACACATCTTTGGTAAGTGGGAGGAAACTGTAGCATCCAGAGGAAACGCACATGGTCACATGGAGAACACGCAAACTCCACACAGACAGCACCTAAAGTCAGGATTAAATCCAGTTCTCAGCTGGTCTACTTAAAGGCAAATATTCAGTTTTGCTGCCTGAACTTTCTTAGATTTTTTAAATTTCCACTCTACAGGTTTGACATACTATTCTAATCTAATTTCCACACTATATTCTTTAATACTATTTTGTCTGATTTATCTCTTCCTCATCACTTCCATCTAAGTGTCAGTGCTGCATCAATGTATAAGTTCCATGCCATCACTTACCTGCACTAAAGTTAAATCGCCATCCACTCTTGTGCACTGCTGGATACTTGTTACTGATCGTAGTTACTTAACCACAGGTCTAAAACTTTCTTCCCAATTACCTCTCTGTTTGCTTTCCTAGGGGAAACCCCAAATAATCAAGCCCATGGTTCTAATATGTGCTGAATTCCTCTGCCTTATCTCTCTCATCTCTATTCTACATTTTCCATATGGTTTATTACATCTCCCTTCCACTTGTTCTTGGAGAATGTCTCGCCTGTATCATTAAAAAAAATCTGCTCATATTATGCAGGACTACATATACTCCTGGTTTATTTCCTACTATCCACACAATGAATAAATCACAGGAACCACCCACATTCCCCGTCCCAATATGTTGCTGTTAATATTCACATGTGACTTCACTAACTGATCACCCAACTGTTTTACTTTGCCATTTTAATTATATTCACTATTACCATCCACACATCCATGCAGCATGTAAGTAATTACGTCTTTTTCTTTATCATGTTTCCATTTTTATTGTATACAGATGTGTGGGGTGCACATTATTCCTTCCCTTCAGCTGTTGTTTTGCTGCAACCAGGATGCACACAGAGATTGATGCTTCTTTCCTTCAAACAAATGCCTATTATACACCTATAAACACACTCACACACATGTCCTTAATGCATGGCGTGAGTATTGGGCAAACACGGCAGCTCTCAGCAACCTCCCATAACCCTGGGTATGCTTCTGTCTGTATCTGAGAAGCTTTCAATTATTTCCTATTTCTGCACCCTCGCCTTCTGAGTTTTTGTTGCTTTTTTTTGTGATGCACAGTCTCTGTTCTTTAACCTTTTGAAGAGTTTGAGCTTGGAAGTCTTCCACTTGCCCTTGTAGCCTTTGAATGCATTTCCTGGACTTGGCACACTTTTCCATTAGCATTTCCTGTGCTTTCACTGCCTTCTCTGCTGATTCCTTATTCTCACACTTTGCCCTCTCCAGTTCTCCAGTTAACTCGTTCATTACTCAATGCCGTTCTTCTTCCTGATTTTTTTCGTTCTCATACACTGCTCTCTCCAGTCTTCCACTTAACTCCTCCATGGCCAGATGTACTACCCTTCTGGTGACTAAGGATCTTTGCTTGACATATGAAGCTTTGAGACAAAAAGGAAGACAAATGATATACTTATACATCCTGATTAGTCAATGAAAGGCTTTTGTACAGTGAACTAATTAATATGCAATTATTTTAGTTGGGCCCTTGGGATCATAGATGACCAGCTTCCACTCTGGTTCTGTGATGATATGGCCACTGTCTTTGCCAATGGTAAGTTAGTGGGAATTTGAGAGAGCGGAAAGACTGTTAGATTGTGAAGAGGAGTGTTCCTTCCATTATTTCCATTGTATTCTCCTGTGCTCCTGCCAAACACTCATCAAAAAGCCCCTTTGCCACTTTGAACAGTCATGGGTCAGGGCTTCTCAGAAGGGACTCTTGGCAATCTACTGCAGACTACTGCTACATGCTAGTGTGGAGTTTTGGTATTTGACAGGGTGCCTACACTTCATAACCCCAATCACAGTAATAACTGCAACATTCTTACTTGGTGTCAGAAAGGAATGAGATTATTTCATTGGAGGAGGTAGGAGGCCATCTTATACACAGAACCTTTACTGCAGTATGTAGCTGGCATAATGGGTCAAACCGTGTTGTCTAATTGTTGAAGGATTCCAAGGGAGCAACTGACTCTCTGTTTTTGCACCTCATGATAGCTTGGACTTCCATACGTGAACGGTCGCCATGGAAATCCACGATAAGCTGCAGGTCATTTGGAGTTGCCTCTGACTAGCTGTTTCTTTACAGGACTCATTATTGACCAGTGATTTGTTGAGGCTAGTGGCTGGGTGCCTTCCACATCCTCAGCTCTATGCAGGCAGGGATTGGAGTACAAGTGCTGACCCATTATATTTCAATAGAACTGTGAACCATGTGCACAAATGTAAGTGGTGGTAAGCGCTTTATTTTATTATAATTGTGCTAATTTGTGTTTTGATGTGTTGTAATCATATTTATTTTTTATTTTTTTTTTAAACAGTCTACTTTTTAATTTTTTTTATTGTATTAGTTATTTTAAATCAGAGTTACTAACAAAATTGATCAGTTGCCTTTAAAAGCAGGTGTTCTATGTTCCTAGCGACTACAGGATACAGGATGACATCTGAGGTTTATTCACCACTTGAACCTTGCTCTGGGTTGCCGGAAGCCTGTTGGCTTCAGAAGATCAGCCAACATGTGAAGATGGTGGTGCTGTGCGTGTTAAATCCAGACAACTTGTTGAGCCCATTGCCAAGGCAACTATTCAGTCATAAACAATTGTTCCAAAATTCTATTATGTGAAGAAAAGTGAACAGAGCTATAATCCATGACCTTGGCGTAGAGTCAGGGCCAGAGTTAAGTCATCTTTGTAAACTTCCACTCATCAATGACAGTAGACTAATGCTCAGCTTGAAAGCACTGGCTTAGTCAAAGACAGAATTAAATACATTTTCAAGTTACCAGTTAATTCATGCATTACCGTTAAATATATATGGGTCTATCACTGATGGGTCTCAATAAACTAGGGGTGACTCTGAATATGCTTGACTTTATTTCTGAATTCTGTAAAGCTTCATGGCCTTGGGTGAGTTTCGGAAACATTCTGCTGAACACATGACGTTGGCCAGCTGCCACATGCAACTAACTGTTCATTGACAATTTTCTCCATTCATAAATCCTCCAAGAATGAGATCAGAGCAGGACTTGGATGGCATTCAGCTCGGGTGATATGTGTAATGTGGCAACCATGCCAGATAAGTGGCAGGCATCTCCAACAAGTAAAACCCAGCTCTTGTTGTCTGGAACTGACACCTGCTTTGCCATCTTCACAGTGATTGTCTGGGACAGGCGGAGCAACGGTTTGTATAAAAGAGAAGCTGAGAGGCTCAGTACTCTGCACCTACCAAGCTCTGATCTGGATGGAATACTATTTTTTTCTTGTCAGTTGCAGCTATGTATGACATTCATTTCAACGAGCATGCAATCAATATCAGTCTCGGCATTGGTTTGGGTTACTACATGCCCTACTTTTTTGACACGAAGCTTCAGATGAATTAATTATTATAATGTGCATCTTAGCTTAATGAATTTCATTGGAGCAAGTGAATTCCATTTAGGTCCAGTCATTCAGTCATAAGATTATAACATTATTAATGACTGATGCTGAATAAACATTACTCAGGAAATGAAGAGGAAACCGCTTCAAATGTCCAGAGAAGCACTAACCTTGTCTAATAGTTTCAGTTGCTACTAAGTTGCATTTCATAAACACATTGCTGGTGAAGTACATTTGAAATAAGCACTGATAAATATAACCAGCCTCTAACAACAAAAGGGAATTAATTAATTCAACTATTTTGGTGCTTGTGTTTAGAGGATAAAACGGTCACCCAGTTATTGGTCTTGTAATTCATCACAGAGAGCAGTGAGTATAGTACTTTACTGTGAAGAGCAACACGCCTACTGATCCATTCTAGGATTGTGCTCTCAAATTTCTGGAGTGGGGTTTCAACCTTTAATTTTTAATTCAGGGGGTGATTTCATGGACCCATGCTTGCTTGCACACTTGCACCAGTGGGTCTGATAAGCTGGTGGTGGATGGGGTTAAAGAGAGGACTAATTGGGGACACTAGTGAGGGGAATAAATTCAGAATGTAAAAACAAGGAACTACAGATGCTGGTTTACAAGAAAAGACACAAAGTGTGGAGTAACTCAACAGGTGGGGCAGCACCCTGGAGAACATGAATAGGTGGCGCTTTGGATCGGGACTCTTCTTGAGGCTAAAGAAGGGTGCCGACCTGATACTTCATCTGTCCATGTTCTCCAGGGATGCTGCATGATCCAATGAGTTACTCTAGGACTTTGCATTGTTTTTTAGGGCAGTCAATTCATACATGCTGGCATGGCACATAGACTTACAATAAGTCAAAAGCAGAAGCAGGATAAAGTGTTTGTAGCAGTAATGGCAACTTGACACTTCATATTTATAGTAATTTTGTCTTCAGGAAGGAATGAAATCAACTTGTGAGACTTTGCAATTTTAAATGAAATACAATGGTTTTGAACTTTAAGTCAGCAGAAATGCATCACAGTCACTCTTATATATAGAAATTGCAGGCATTTGAAAAAAACCTTCTCTATCTCTCTCTCTCTCTCTCTCTCTCTTGTACAAACTCTGTAGAAATAGCACCCATAGTTGGGATCGAACCCGGGTCTCCGGCGCTGCAATCGCTGTAAGGCAGCAACTCTCCCGCTGTGCTACCGTGCTGTGTCTCCATGAAACTGTGACCCTTAGTTCTGGACTCCCCCAACATCGGGAACATTTTTCCTGCATCTAGCCTGCCCAATCCCTTAATCTATATTACTAAAAGTCTGATCTTGACCATTTCCTGTTGTTCTGTATATTGATTTTAGAAAAAATGCTGCCACTTACGGCTGTGATTTTTGGCCATCTTGGCCCCTCCGCTGTGCAGGACAAGAGGATTTTTCCCATTGAAGAAAAATAAAAGAGTTATTATTGTTTAAAAAATTCTCTCTCCTGAAGGCCACACCCCTTACAGACGGATTATAAAACCAGGAAGTGTTGAGTGCCTCAGTCAGTCTCTTCAAGATGGGGGAGTGAGAGGGTCACGTCTCTCAGTCTGAACTATAAATAACACTGAACACATGTCTATTAAATTGTGAATGTGGTTTTACTGACCTTGAGTGCCCTTAATGTGGTTTGAAATTGAAAATGAAAATGTGGTTGGTTTGAAATAAAGCACAGCAAATGGTTGGTGGTGGATGGTTTGAAATAAAGCACAGAAAATGGTTAGTGGTGGTTGGTTTGAAAGAAAGCACAGCAAATGGTAGGTGGTGGTTGGTTTGAAATGGCAAATGATTAAAAGTCTAAACTTGACAACTTCCTGTTTGCACTGTATATTGATTTTAGATAAAAACACTACCACTTATGGCTGTGATTTTTGGCCATCTTACTCAGTCCCCCTCTGCTCATCAGGTGCAAAGGATTCTTCCCATCAATAAAAATGTTATTTGTGTTTAAAAAATATTCAGAATCTCGCTCCTGTCAATCACGCCATGAAGGCCACGCCCTTTCTGGTGGGAGGGGGGGAGGGATTATAAAATTCGGAAGTGTGGGTGTGGCTCAGTCTCTGCAAGATGGGGGAGGGAGAGGTCACGACTGTGGGAGAGGTCACGACTGTCTGAGCTGTGAATCTACCGAACTGAATGTCTACTGAACTGTGAGTGTGGTGTTTTTGTGGTGTTTTGTACGGTTTTATGATGGTTTCACCCTGGATGAAATGGTATAAAACTGCATTTGAATATGGTGGCCTTGCACCCTGCATGAAATGGTATGAAACTGCACTTGAATTTGTTTGCCTTGCACCCATCTTTAAGTGGTTTCAAACTGCACTTGAATTTGGTGGCCTTGCATCCTGCTTGAAGTGGTAAGAAACTGCACTTGAATTTGGTGGCCTTGCACCCTGCTTGAAGTGGTAGGAAACTACACCTGAATTTGGTGGCCTTGCATCCTGCTTGAAGTGGTAAGAAACTGCACTTGAATTTGGTGGCCTTGCACCCAGCTTGAAATGGAATTTCAAGGAATAGCCGTGAGTCAACTGCCAGCCCACCAGCCGTGAGTGAGCTGCCAGCACATCAGGCTTGAGTAACTGAGCTGCCAACACAAGAATCCATTTGGCCTACAATATCCATACTAGCCCACTGGAAACAGTCACTTCAGCCCACAACACCCATACAAGCACTCCAGACCCCCCCCCCCCCCCCCCCACTGGTCACCAATATTGGAATTGGTGGAGAGCTGGAATATTCCGTTGGGGGACCAGCCATCCCGTGTGAACATGGGACCCAACGGGTCCCACTTAGTCTAGTAATTTTATATGTTTCTATATGAACCCTTTCATCCTTCTAAATTCCAGTGAATATACTGTAACCCCAATCGATCCATTCTTTCATCATATGTAACCAAAAGCAGGGGGACAAGGTCCACACACACCAGGCATCCTTGCACACATTTATCACCTGTGGTCAAAGATAAAACTTACCCCGTTAAATTAGTTTTGTGAGCTAGATTATTTTGAGCAGCTAAAATTGACAGGCCTGGAAAGTACCGGCTTTAGTCTGTGCTACTGAACCAAAATCAGAGGCAAGAGCACAGTTGGGAATTGTGTCAGGCATTTAGATTTACAGTTCAGCCTCTCAAATTCCCAGCATCTCGGGCAAAAGTAAGTGATAAACGAGAAAGCACCATATCTTCCTAGTTCAGCACAATTCATCAAGTGCCGCTGGCTGTCCTTGGAGAAACTCAAGAGTGACTTTCAAACTCTACTAAAGGTTAAAGATTTATAAAATCCTATGAGTTTACCACAGGGCTGATTATTATTTTTATTCTTCTGTATTATTTATGGCGACAAAAGCAATAACAGATCCAGCAATCAGACTTTCTTCTCAGGGCTGCCATTCCCCAAGGACTTATGAGCTTTGCTGCATGGCACTCATTCCATTTACTCTGGTAATAAATCAGGCCCGGGCCTTTCAACTGCAGATTCACTGGCTTCTTGTCTGCCCTGTGCAGTGACATGCTAATCTGGGTCATTAACCCTTTGGGGCCAACAGATTTCACACATGCTTGAATAGAAATGCTTTGTTGTAATCTCAGCAATATTTCAGAATGTAAGTAAGTAATGTGGACAGAGAGCTTTAAGGCAAATGGCAGAGCAAACAAAGCACATTCACCTCACAGAATCAAGGTTAGTACCAAGGTATTGGATGTAATGCTTCCTACTTGTTCTTACATCCAGGCACAGGGTAAGTATCATGCTTGCTATTAATCAGGCTCTTTATCCTATTGTAGTAATGGGATACGCATTATCCTTTGTGGATCCCAATGGATGCTAGAATGGGATACAAAGCCAGACAATATCCAAGGTGGATGTCAATCTGTTAGGATTGGATGTTGTGCTTTGCAGAAGGTAGTAGGATGCCAAGGGGAAAGCATGGAGAACATGCATGTAAAATTCAATGACCTGACATGAATAGCAAGGGCAATAACCTCTTACGTCAAGAAAAAAAATGTTAGAAAAAATGTTATTGTTAAAGATATAGTTAAAGATATTGGAGTAGGGATCTTGGGAAAAAATCAAGATAATCAGACAAAGTCAATGTGGTTTTGTGAAAAGGAAATAATTTTTGACCAATTCAATTGATTTTTTTGGTGAATTAGCAGGTGCTATGGATAAAGATGAAAGGTGGGGGATGCCATGTTTCAATTTCGATAAGGCATTTAATAATATTACAGAGGAAAATAAATGTTCTCTTTGTAGGAAGTAACATAGGAAGCAAGATGTTCCAATGGTGGTCCACAGGGATTGGTGCTGGGACCTCGACGTTATACAGTTTAGATAAACAACTTGGACTGAAGATATGGTTGCTAAATTTACTGATGACAAAAAGGTAAGTAACAAAATAGATTGTGAAGAGGATGGGGCACCAATCAATAGATCAAATGATTCTAACTGATAATTAGCAAAGTCTGAATTCACACTAGATTATGATGGAAAACTAGTTTGCCCAAATGATACAATACAATGACACATAGAGATTCTGCAGAATGTTCCTCTTCTTCCCACTTGTTGTGTGGGATCTCCACCCACATTAGTACCCACCTAATTTAGCATCATTCACATCGAATGACAGAAACAGATTATCTGGTGGTGCAAACATTGAGGAGGCATACAGTACATCCCAATTCATGCAGCAACATTTTCAAGTATATTAATTGATCAACATGTCCACATACAATACACATCTAGAATTGCTCAGGTGAAAGTTCATTTGCTCCCAATTTACTTTGCTCCTAATTTAATTTTTATTTAGCTCTTGCCAACTACCTTGACCACCATTTTACCTATTTGCAATAGTGCAGCTCCCACTTTTTAGCTGGAAAAATCATACACCGTTTTACTTCTTCACTAGAATATTGAGGAGTCAAGACGGGTCCCCGGAGGAAGGTTGTTGAATCAAGAAGATGCAGAGGCCATTTATGAGAATGATATCAGGGCTAGTGAATTATATTGTTGAGGAGAAAATCCCAGTTTAATCTGGGATTATTTTCCTTAGAATAAAGTAGAGTAAAGTGGAGATTTAATTAATGTGCACAAAATTATAGGAGGCCCAGGCAGGATGCACCATAAAGATCTATTTCCCTTATGGAGGTCAGTAACTCAGGGCGCAGATTTAAATGAACTGGTAGAAGGATTAGAAGGGAGTCAAGTGATGGGAGTCTGATCTCAATCCCTGAGGTGGTGATGGATACAGAAGCAATCAGCAGATTTGTGAAAATATATAAGAAGGAATACTTGAAAAATAAAACAGAACACACAGGGTTTCAGAGCAGGAGCTGAGATGTGCAATTTACTTAAAATGTGTTGTGTGAATATGAGGATATGCTGGGCTGATAGCCACATCCTGTGCCATGCATTCCTGATTTGGTGATCGGACATAATCACTGATCATAATATCTCATTCATTCAGGTACTGCTGGAAGTATAAGCAGTGGGAGATGATGATCAATTTGGTAACATTTAAACTTCCTCTGAGCAGGAGTCCCTCAGATAGAATTGTATTATCCCTTTTAATGAAGCATTATGAGGGTGATGTCTGTTCAGATGCATTGGACATCCCTCCGCCATTCACAGATTGGCAAGGGAATTCCTGTATGGAACCTAAGCAACATTGAGCTAGATTTTGCCTTGGAAAAGATATAATGCAGAAGCTCGAGCCCACAAGAGTGCACCATGGCAACGGATAAAGGCAGAGGGAAATGAATGTCTCTTGTGTAAGTCCAGTGATTGAGCAGTGTATCTCATCAAAGACAGGCCCTGTTCACTCTATAAATGAGCTCTCATGACTTTGAATGTTAAATGACCATGTGAAACTCCACAGATATTTGAATGCAACAGCAGATGCCAGTAAAACGGAGAAGCAGAAAACCCAAATCAAAGGTTGAAATGCATACAGTTATGCGTAGCTTGCTCCGAGATTGAGTGTCTGCACCACTCAGCCACAAAGTCAGGAGCAGTAGCGTGCATTAACAATAATCACTTTTGCAGTATTAAGAATTCATGATGATGAGTATCTTTGTGGTTTACATGCATCTTCACAGAGCGCTGGAAATGTTCGCAGCAAAGAAACATTTGCAGAAGCCATTTCTGAGACCACCACATCTTAACATGATTTTGTGCAAACTTCCTGGTAGATCTAGAACTCTCTTAGGAGGTAATCATATTATACCACCCAAAGTGCTTGGATTCTTAAAATCTTCTTGTCATTAAATCAACACATTGGAGTGATAGGAAAGTAAGAACCAAAGATAAGTGAACATGGTGTAGAACGATTAAGATGATGCAGAAGGCTGTAAGAACTCTGGCTGTACTCAGGTTGATATGGATGCTGGGACAACAGAGTAGAGAGACAATAAAGGATGGATATCAAGTTTACTCACCGAAAGATTAAACATTAAATCACTGCAACGCTTCTTCAATTGATTTAACAAATCTTACTCCCTATAATCTATGATCAAATTGAACTCTGAAATCTTAAACAAGTAGGTAATTACTCTGGAAATTGAATTTATAAGTGTATGACAAGCACAGTAATACCACCTTGTGATTGTTCTCTGTGTTGAATTTTATATTGCTTTTCTTGCACTTGTTCACTTTGTAGAAATACCTTTCCAATCAAAACATTCTAATTCAGAGAAGCAGGCTTCATAGCCACTCGCTTTCAGAGCAGTTATCCACCACTTCATTCAAGAGATAGCTTTTCTTCTGTCTTAGAGTCACATCATAGAGTCATACAACATGGAAACAGTCCCCTTGGCCCAACTTGTCCATGCCAACCAAGATGCCTCATCTACACTAGTTCCTCCTGCCTGCATTTGGCCGATATCCCTCTAAACCTTTCCTATCCACGCACCTGTCCAAATGTATTTTAAATGTTGTTACAATACCTGCTCAATTACCTCGTCTGGCAGCTTGTTCCATATTACCCACCACCCACTGTGTGAAAATGTTGCTCTTCAGATTCCTATTAAACTTTTCCCTCTAACCTTAAACCGATGTTGTCAAGTTCTTGATTCCCTTACTCTGGGTAAAAGACAATGCATTCATCCTATCAATTCCCCTCATGATATTATATACTTCTAAAAGACCACCCCTCATCCTCCTGCATTCCAAGGAATTAATTCATAGCCTGCGCAAGCTCCACCTCTAGCTCAGGCCCTCAAGTCCTGGCAAAATCCTTGTAAATCCTATTTGCACTCTTTCCAGCTGAACACCATCTTTCCTATAGCAGGGTGACCAAAACTAGCACACTACCTGAAATATACACCAGCACCAACACTCCACAATACACCAACATGTACAACTGTGATATAACATCTCAATGTTTATACTCATTACCCTGACAGATGAAGGCCAATGTGTCAAAGGCCTTCTTGTCTACCCTATCTACCTGTGATGCCATTTCACTGAACTATGAACCTGCACCCCTAGATCCCTCTATTCTGCACATTCCCCAGATACCTGCTATTCACTGTCAAGAGTCCACCCTGGTTTAACTTCCCAAAATACAACCCCTTGCATTTATCTGCATTAAACTCCAATAACCATTCCTCAGCCCACTTGCTCAACATATCAAGGTCCTGCTGTATTTTTTGATAACCATTTTCACTATCTACAATACCATCCACTTTAGTGTTATCTGCAAATTTACTTATCATACCTTGCACATTCTCATCCAAAAACCACATACAGCTATGAGCCCAACACTGATCCCTGAGGCACACACTAGTCATGGGCTTCCAGTCTGAAAAACAATCTTTCATCCTCACTCCCTGCTTCCTTTCATGAAGCCAATTTTCTGTCTTTTTGTGTAGGAAGGAACTGCAGATGCTGAAGATAGACACAAAATGCTGGAGTAATTCAGCAGAACAGGCAGCATCTCTGGAAAGAAGAAATGGGTGATGTTTTGGGCTGAGACCTTTCAGTGTGTCATGGAGGGGGTGAGCTGTGTTGTCCAGGATGCTCCGTAGTTTGACGAGCATCCTCCCCTCCAAGACAACTTCCATGAATCCAACTCCTCCCCCAGGAGGGAGCCAGCCTTTCTGATGAGTTTGTAAATCCTATTGGCGTCTGCAGCCTTCGCCCTGCTGCCCCAGCACATAGCAGCAAAGAAGATGGCACTGGCTACCACTGATGGTAGAACATCTGTAGCATCTTATAGCAGAGGTCGAAGGAGCGGAGCCTTCTCAAAAGGTACAGGCAGCTCTGTCCCTTCTCTTTAGGTGACACTACAAGCTATTTGTAGTCCCTGGTAAACTGAACATCAACACCATTGATGGAGACAGAGGAATAGATGGTTCTCATTGCACACTGTACTATGCTAATTTTATTGCCGATTTTTATCTCTTTATTCCTCCTCAACTGACAGGGATACATATCCTTTCCCATTCCTTGGTCTCTCTGTAGGGCATTACTCTTTGAATTTCATTCCATGGAATAGAAGGGTAAGAATGATATTATAGGGAAACTTAGGATTTTGAAGAAGTGAGTGGGTACATCTAGAGAAGATAAACACAAGGAATTGAAAAAAACAAAAATGCTGGAGTATCTCAGCAGGTCAGGCATCATCTCTGAAAAACATGATAGCCAACGTAGACAAATGCTGGAGTATCTCAGCAGGTCAGGCATCATCTCTGGAGAGAAAGAATGGGTGATGTTTCGGGTCGAGACCCTTCTTCAGACTCAATACCTATTGAGTAGTTTGTGATGCATTGGGCATGGTGGCTACTGAATATTGCTGCAATGGATCCTTGAAGGAACTGCTTATAGACTTTGAGCTCCAGCCTATTCATTGATTCTTTACTGGAACCATCTAATTACTCATCTAATGGAGCCAATGGTGATCAAGTTATGATATGGATAGTCATAATTTCACAGAATTGTAAGGCTCAAGGGATTGAACAACTTGTTGCCACTCTAACGCTCCTAGTTCTTGGCTATAAATCCTTTCCTTTAAGCCTACTCCCTGACTCACAATGATTACTTACTACCTGTACACCATGGCAAGACCTATTTTCACAAAAGAACCTCTTCAATCAAATATGAATTCAGCTTACCTCTACACTATCATCTTGCTGTGGTACATTTTATCTACTTGTCCCTGCATGCTCCTGCAATGGTTTTCTGGAGCTGAAGCATTAGCTTTGTTAGTCTTTCTCTTTTTGTGCAATCTGCCATTACATGCTCAGCGGGCAACACATGAATTTTAATTTCACTGTGAACTCCGTGCCTTTTCTGCAGTTCGACTTTGTGTCCTAGGCACTCAGATATGTTCGTCTTGGTCATTCACAGTCGTTTTTTTAATCCTGGAACACTCAGTCCAAAAGTCTCTTTGCTATTCCATTTTCCTTCTTTGCTCTCTGCCTTGCAGCTGTTCCTTGTATAATATGTTGTCCCTCTGTTTACCTAGAGCCATACATCACAAACACATGTCCTTCAGCCCAACTTGTCCATGCCGACCAAGATTCCCCATCTTAGGTCTGTGTTTGTCTCGTCTCCCTCTAAATTCTTTCTATCCATATATTTGTCCAAGTGTCTTTTAAATACTGTTATAGTACCCGGCTCGGCTACCTCTCCTGGCAGCTCATTCCACATACCCACCTCCTTTCCTGGTATGGATTTCCCTTTCTCTACTTTTGCTTGTTCGATTCATTACTTCTCTTTGTCCCAGTCTTAATGTCTGATGCTTATTGTTTCTTCCTTATGCCAGAACATTGCTGCTGCTCCGACAAAGAAAGCTTTAAAATACAAACCCTAGACAGTTCAGATCACTTAATGACTAGCAGCACTTCCCAAACTGTGTCTAGAGCTGTGTCTACCAGCACCCAAATGGCTTGCATATATTGCAGTCCCATCCTTGTTTTTAGAATTTTTGGATGGCACAGCGGTAGAGTTGTTGCCTTACAACACCAGAGATTCAGGTTCGAGTCTAACTATGGGTGCTGTCTGTATGGAGTTTGCACGTTCTCCCTGTGACTGCATGGATTTTCTCCGGACTCTCCAGTTTCTTCCCGCATGCAGGTTTTTAGGTTAATTGACTTCTGTAAATTGCCTCTAATGTGTAGGATGCAAAATTGGGATAACATAGAATGATTGTAGGGTGATTGTTTTTCGGTGTGGACCTGGTGGATCGATGGGCCGGTTTCCATGCTGTTTCACTAAACTAAACTACATTTCTCCACTGCTTATGCTTTGGTACTAGTGCAAATTTTCCTTGAGCCATTTGGTTAGAATTTACTTCATGGACAACAAAATCTGTGAAATTAATCTCTGCCCACAATACCGGCCACTAAATCTGCCACACAAGTGGAACAACTCAGTAGAACTGGAGATGGGACTGGACGTGAGGGGGTGCATTGGAGGCATTGGAGGTCATGAACCTTGGGGCAGTCAGTCATCTGTTGCAGTAAGCATTCATACTGAAACTGCACCAGTTGATTTCCGACACAAGTGATGTTTGTATTTACGGTTCATTGCCTGCCTACTCTGCTGGACAGGTCACAACAGTGGATAGGCCTGCCAAGGCGGCAGTGTGGGAATTATCATCTTTTGCTCCGGTTTCCATTTACAAAGACAAAATGAACTGACTTGTGATTGGATCTTATTTGTTACCATAGCATTTCTGATTATTTTCAAATAGCAATCTCATGATGGTTTTTGAGTTGTCATGGCGATTTTGTATTATTTTCATTGCTTTTTACCTGAGCTTCTTATTGGGCAATTTATGGTATTGTTATGCTTCTAAAGGAATATTTAAATTTTCATTTTTCTCTGAAGGAAATTCCTAAAAATGCACCACAATAATCTAGTGTTAAACTAGTTTATTCTTTGAATTCACTGACCATGTTGCCCAAGATGTAAGTCTGGCTGTGACCTGGCAGTGAGACGGGGTGATTACTTCCATAATTAATCGTTGTCTGATTGATGCCAGCGGTTCATCGAAGTGTAGGAAGGAACTGTAGAGGCTGGTTTACACCGAAGATAGACACAAAAAGCTGGAGTAAAAAGAATAGGTGATGTTACCGGTCGAGACCCTTCTTCAGACTGAGAGTCAGGAGAGAAGGAAACGAGAGATGTGAAAAAGTAAATAGAAAAAATGAATTCAAAAGGGCAAATCAAAGCCAGCACAATGATCAAGGAAAGGTGGAGCCCACAATGGGCCATTGTTGGCTGTGGAGAAGGTGATAACGCGTTATACAAAGAGTGAAACTCAGTAGGACAACAGTAAAACTAGTACAGGTACAATGACTTGGGTAGGGGAGAAACAGAGAGAGATACCCTCAGCCCGGGTAATCTATGTGTGTATTTTAGTCTCTTGTGCAAAAATATTTATTACATCCTGATAAATTATATTTGTAACTAAGTAAATACAGGTAGCAGGAAAATTTAATGGGATTATTGTATTGAAATTGGAATGCCATATTTCTAATCATTTTCTTTGTAAAATCACATTACATTTAGTGACAGAAAAAGATTTTGACCAAATTAGATTGCCCATCTTTCGATCTCTACACTACTCTCCTCCAAAGAAAGTTATATACCTGGCTTTCAAATTAGTTTATGTTAATCACATATTCCACAGCATCTATGTTACTATTTGAATAAAATCATTTATTTGATTCATGTCCTTATCCCCAGTCCCTGAGCACTTTAGTCTAATGTACAATCTTGCTTCCGAACAAAAGCCATGGTGGTGACATTCTGCTTCCATACAATTCAATTTTAACAATGTAAAATTCTGATCACATGGATATGCAGGGACTGGAGGGATATGGATCACGTGCAGGCTGAGGAGAATAATTTAACCCTGCATCATGTTTGGCATGGACCAAGGGGTCTGTCCCTGTGCCACACTCTTCTACAGATAGGCACAAAATGCTGGTGTAACTCAGCGGGACAGGCAGCATCACAAGAGAGAATGGTGACGGGTCTGAAGAAGGGTCTCGACCCAAAATGTCACCCATTCCTTCTCTCCAGAGATGCTGCCTGTCCCGCTGAGTTACTACAGCATTTTGTGTCTATCTTCGGTTTAAACCAGCATCTGCAGTTCCTTCCTGCACTGTTCTATGTTCTATGATATCCACAATGATTCTCCATATTTACGTGACCAGTCATATAACATATAACATATAACAATTACAGCACGGAAACAGGCCATCTCGACCCTTCTAGTCTGTGCCGAACACGTATTCTCCCCTACAAAATGTTGTAGGGGGGGGATATATATGTTGTATCGTAATTTCCGCTGAGCATGAGTACTGGTAATAATATAATAAAAAAGGATCTTCAGCTGCTGGAATATACCAAATATAGGCACAAAATGCTGGAGAAACTCAGTGGGTCAAGTAGCATCACTGGAGAAAATGGATGGGTAACCTTTCAGGTCTGAAGAAATATCCTGATTCGAAATGTCACCTATCCATTTTCTGCTGTGGTGCTGCCTGACCCATTGAGCTATTCCACAATTTTGTGTCTATTACTGACTGGTAGGAATAAGTTGATTCGAACAACACAATGCTACATGTGAGAATAAATTAAATCAGCTTATCCACCGAGAATGAATCGTTTAAGCATTATAAGAGAATGATCCTCCATCATCATTGACTTTTCTTAGGCTTTCTGCTCTTAGTGATGCATGTGACTAACTAGGACAGTAAGTGTAGGATAACGGTCATAAATCCCATGAGGTATGCATCAGGGCACAAGATTTGATACATTATTGAAATAATTCATTAAAAGAGGAAACCATGGAGAACTAAAACCGCTTGCCTGAAATTCTGGATATCAAAACCCTGAATTGCAAACCACAGAATATAAAGGACTACAGAAACATAGAAACATAGAAAATAGATGCAGGAGTAGACCATTCGGCCCTTTGAGCCTGCACCGCCATTCAATATGATCATGGCTGATCATCCAACTCGGTATCTTGTACCTGCCTTCTCTCCGGACCCCCTGATCCCTTTAGCCACAACTCCCTCTTAAATATAGCCAATGAACTCGCCTCAATTACCTTCTGTAGCAGAGAATTCCAGAGATTCACCACTCTCTGTGTGAAAAATGTTTTTCTCATCTCGGTCCTAAAAGATTTCCCCCTTATCCTTAAACTGTGACCCCTTGTTCTGGACTTCCCCAACATCGGGAACAATCTTCCTGCATCTAACCTGTCCAACCCCTTAAGAATTTTGTAAGTTTCTATAAGATCCCCCCTCAATCTTCTAAATTCTAGCGAGTACAAGCCGAGTCTATCCAGTCTTTCTTCATATGAAAGTCCCGTCATCCCAGTAAAAAAAGGGAAAATGTGCCGGAGTAACTCAGTGGGTCAGACGGCATCTGTGGAGAATATGAAGAGGTGATGTTTTGGGTCAGGACAATAGAATGTGTTTCCAGAATTTCAAACTAACGATAAAAGTAACGATGCACGCTGTCAAAGTTCACGGTACTCAGCTGTACAGACTATGACATTTTAAGCAAAACACAAATTGCTGGATGAACTCACCAGGTCAACCAACAGTTGTGAAGGGATGGGCAATTTTGTGTCCAGCAATTTTGTGTACCTTCCATAGATGCTCCAGCAATTTTGTGTACCTTCCATAGACACCTGCTGAGTTTCTCCAGCAATTTTGTGTACCTTCGGGCAATAATTGGGCTTGTAACTCTTCTTCCCAAACCAAAACAGTGTCTGTTTATTCCCTCCATAGATTCTGCCTGATCCACTGAATTCCTCCAGCAATTTCACGTTCACAAGGCCCACATTCGGCCCATCGAGTCCACTCCGCCATTCAATCATGGCTGATGTCTGCCTCCTAATCCCATTTTCCTGCCTTCTCCCCATAACACTTGACACTTGTTTTAATCAAGAATTTGTCTATCTCTGCCTTAAAAATATCCACTGACTTGGCCTCCACAGCCCTCTGTGGCATTGAGTTCCACAGATTAACTGCCCTCTGACTAATGAAGTTCCTCCTCACCTCCTTTCTAAAAGAGCACCCTTTAATTCTGAGGCTATGACTTCTGATTCCTGGACTCTCCCACCAGTGAAAAAAATCCTTTCCACATCCACTCTATCTATGCCTTTCATTATTCTGTAGGTTTCAGAGATCGTCCCTCAACCTTCTAAACTCCAGCGAGTAGAGGCCCAGTGCTGTCAAACGCTCATCATATGCCAACCCATTCATTCCTGGAATCATTCTTGTAAACCTCCTCTGGACCCTCTCCAGTGCCACCACATCCATCCTCCGATATGAGGCCCAAATTTGCTCACAGTAATCCAAATGCGGCCTGACCAGCGCCTTATAGAGCCTCATTTATTTCTTTATTTTTGCACAAGATTCCAGTGTATTGTGTCTCCTGACATTTTGTGGCACGTTCCCACATTGAGTTAGCTCATCTTTGATACATAAAAAAATACTTCCATCAGTGGTCTTTTTTATTTTTAAAAGACTTGAACTTGTGTAAAGCTGTTCATGTCTTCAGGACCTCACAAAGCACTTCCCAACTGTTGAAATAATTTTGAAAGGTAGTAACTGGTGTGCCAGAGAAGATGCAAAACACAACTTGTCAGAGTTAGAGTCAGGACTTCCGGTGGCGCCATGCTGGACTAGCAGTCACAACTGCTGCTCCGCTGCTGCCGCTCGCGATGCCGCTGTTAAAATCGGGTCTGCTGCTGCGGGACCGTCTGCTCACCAGGCGGGCGTCCGCTGAGCCGTCATCAGTAAGCGCTGTGATTTAAAACCGCTTTTAAAGGCTCCTTAAATGAAAAAAAACTGTCTCCAGCTCCGAGTTGCGGGGTTGAAGATCTCAAAACTGCTGGGCCTAACACCATTGAAGAACGCGGCTGGAAGTTGATTTTGGAATTTACAAGAGCGCAGACTGAGATGGCTCTAACAGAAAAATGAAATGGAGGAGATAAAGAACTCGGTAAGAGAACTGAGGCTTCAATGGCCGGATATTGAGGCTGGAAACTCAAAAATTATGGAAAATATTAATGTTAAATTGATGGAAAATATGATCGCCATCGAACATCTGACATCGGGGTGGGGAGAGTAATCAGAAAAGTTTTTATTGACTGCATTGTTTATGTAAAATTGTAATTGAGGTTGTGTGAAGAGCTATTTGTTAATAATGTATGGCTGCAGAAACGGTTTGAGCCTGTGGACGTCTTGTTTCCAATGTAACAAATAAAAGACATTGAAACAATTCTTGATCTCTTGAAATTTGCAGGGACAGTAGCTCCAAATGCGGGGCCTCAACCAGCGCAATTTGTAAGTCTCATTTAAATGTCTATTTTCTCGAAGCCCGATTCCATGTATTGTGTCTCCTACATTTTATGGCACGTTCCCACATTGAGTTAACTCATCTTGGTTCACTAAAAAACTACTAATCAAACATGTACTCAATTTACCTGTGGAACCGGAAATTGAAGTGGCACATCGAATACCTAGATTTAAGCCAAGATCACAAGCAGATCCAGCCCGCCCACGACAGATCATAGTCAAACTTCGGGACATTTCAGCACTTGAAGAGCTGATGAAAAAAATCAAATATGGAGTGAAGATGACCTTTGGAAACGACACTATCAAACTCCTCCGGGATTATCCCTATGAGATCGTGCAAAAGAGAAGAAAGTTCGAACAGACAAGACAGATTCTCCATGGAGTTAAAAATTCTGGAACGAAAGATTTGAAATCTTCACAAAATTATTTAAAATAAAACTTGTACCAAAAGCAGAATAGATCATTTTTGGAATATCGGAAGGTAACCCCGAATTAAATGTGTTTCAAAAGAACTTACTTAATTACGGGCTAATAATGGGAAAAAAGCTTGGAAAAATGCTCCAATACCAACAATAAAAAAAACTCTCAAACAGCTCAGAACACCTCTGAGATGAGACTCCTCCTAGCAGGCAAAGCAGACCACTTCCAAAAGACGTGGTCTGCATTTACGGAACTATTACAAGCATAAGGTGCAATAGTAATTTAAAATATAAATGGTACCAGGATCTGGTAACAGGGGGTATAAAATATATATATTTTTTTAAAACACGGTTGGTATATCCTTTTTTGCGGAGTTTTGTGTTACAATAGAGCGATTGTTTTTCCTTTTTTTTTTCTTTTCTTTCTAGGGTCTTATTTCCTTTCTTTACTTCCTTCTCTAATTTCTTCCCCAAGGGACTTTCTTCTCCCAACACTTTCCTGCACCTTCACGATTCTTGCTCACTTTCCTTACTTCTTTTATTTCTACCTTTTTTAAAGCTCGAAAAACGAAGTGGTACAACAAAATGTAATAAGATATATGTGAGGTGTATTACTGTAATTTACTGTACTTCTAATAAAAATAAAATTTAAAAAAAAGAGTTAGAGTCAGAGTTACACAGCACGAAAACAGCCCCTTTAACCCAACTCGACCATGCCGATTGAGATACCCCATCTAAGCTCGACTCATTTGCCAGTGTTTGGCTAAATATCTCTTCACCACCTTTCCTATTCATGTATCTTTCAAATGCTGTTATAGAAGAGAGGGTCAAGAGTGTTTTATAGTCATATGTCCCAGATAGAACAATGAAATTCTTATTCGAGTCAGCACAACAGAATATGTAAACATAATACTGTGAACAATATAGAGAGGAAGAAAAGTTATATGTAGTTCAGTGCTTATTTGAGGTTACAGTGTTTATTAGCCAAATGACTGTAGGAAAGAAACTGGTCCTAAACCTGGACGTTCCCGCTTTCAGGCTCTTGTACTTTCCTCCTGATGGCAGGGGTGAAATGAATGTGAGGTCATGGTGGTGTGAGTCTCCGATTATGCTGGCTGCCTTTTTGAGGCAGCGATTCCGATAAATCCCATTGATGGTGGGGAGGTCAGAGCCGGTGATGGACTGGGCAGTGTTCATAACTTTTTACAGTCTTCTTCGCTCCTGGGCATTCAAGTTGCCGAACCAGACCATGATGCAACCAGTCAATACACCTGTAGAAGTTCAAGAGAACCCTCTTTGACACAAATCTCCGTAATCTTCTCAGGAAGTAGAGGCGTTGATGTGCTTTCTTTATAATTGCATCAGTCTGCTGGGTCCAGGACAGATCTTCGGAAATATGCACGTCCAGGAATTTTAAGTTTTCCAGTACCCGCTTCAACAGCCTCCTCTGACAGCTTGTTCCATATACTTACCAGCGTCTGAGTGAAAAGGTTGCCCCTCAGGCTCCTATTAAATTATGTCCATATCACCTGAAACCTAAGTCTTCTGGTTCTAGATTATCCTATCCTGGGTAAAGAACTCGCTATTCTGTACACAGAAAGAACTTTCTATTCTGTACACAGCCTCTCTATTCTTCTCATGTGTATGGGGACGTTCAGAACAGAGCAGCAATCTTATCTTGACTAGATAATCTGTCTTTTCCAGCTATTAGATGCAGGGTAAATAATGATCCTGAAAACGGATTATCTCCCACTTTTCTTTGAGCTACATCGTTGAGTCCATTTAACATTGAATTCCTTCAAAACACAACACTCTGCTACGGAGTTTGTCTGTGAGGATGTTGGCTGAGGCAAGAGCACTTCAGGCTGGGTTTGATTACTCTGCATCATTGCTTGGGGATATCTGCTGAAAATTTGCACCACTGCCAAATCCCTCACTCCCAGGACAGCAAAACGGTCAAAAGAAGTTCAGTGTTTTGACTAAGACTGACACTAGAGCAACTCACCATGTTTCCCTTTCATCACCATTCAACTCAGCCTCAGTGATTCATTGGAATCAATCTCACCCCTGGCTGAATGTTGTGTATTCAATTCCCACTCCAATCATTAGCACATAATCCTCGCTGATACCCAGTACTGCGCTGAGATAGTGCTACATGAAATGTTAAACCGAAGGCCTGTCTACCCTCTCAGGCAAATGTAAAAAAATCCCATGGCACTGTTTTAAAGAAGAACGATGGAGGATCTCAGCTCCCCTGTCGTAGATCTGTTCCTTAACTAAGCAGATCATCTGGTAATTACTGCATTACTGCTTGACAGCTACTCCAATTTTAGAAATACCGAAATGATTGTAAAACATTTTAGATATCCTGATAGAAGAATAGAAAATTATGAGAGGCATCGGGAGGATAAACTGTGAGAAGTTTTTTTCCCAGTGATGAAGTATCAGACCAAAGAGCATAGCTTTGAGGTGAGAGCGACAAAGTTTTAAAGGTGATGTGTGGGGCAAATATGTTACATAGAGTGTGGTGCGTGCCTGGAAAGCGCTCCCAGGGGTGGTGGTGGAAGCAGATACAATAGTGGCATTTAAGAGGCTTGCAGATAAGTACTTGAATATGCAGGTAATGTTGAGAAATAACATGCACGCAAAGATTACTTTAACGACATTGTGTCCAAAACGGACATTGTGGGCCAAAGTGCCTGTTCCTGTGCTGTAATGTTTTATGTCCCATGTATAGGACAACGCTGTAAAATGAACTATATTAATGCTTCCTTCCCTTTGCAACACATTTAACTACTAGATTCTTCATCAAACAGTGCATGGTAATATTAATGATGCCATAATGTTTCCTGACCTAGTAATCCAGAGCCTGAGCTAATGCCTACACGATAATCACACACAGCCTTTGAATTGTAGAACCTCAAAACTTTATCTGTCACAACGATATCCCATTTATCATTTAATTTGTAACCTGCCACATGCCACACTTTTTTTAATGACTGCTCCCTTTCTAACTCCCATTTCAGAGAGAGGAACAATTATAGTGGAGGCTGGAATTAGATTGCTTCAAGCTCTGAATGTGACAGAGGCAAACCTCTTGTGCATTTGCTGTGAAGGATAATATTGAGGAACATCAGGCATGTTACAGGCCCTGTGGACAAGGAAGTGTGGCAACTAGCTTGCATGCTTTCAGATCTCCTTTGTGGCAATACCTCAGATATTTTGTCTTCCTCGTCGACTAATTCTGCAACTAGCAGCTGGAATGAAATCTGCAGCAGGTCTCGGTGCCTGTTAGTGTCAGTTCCTCTGTGGAAGTGAGCACTGTTACACTGGAGGCAATCGAAACAGATTTCAGATTGTTACAGCTGATCTGTCTTGGGGCTTTACAGGATCAGGCAATACCATCAAACCAGCCAATTCCAGCAGGCCCATAGTTCCAGGCCTAATGGAACAATAATGGTTGAATTGCGACTGTCCTCTCAGGTGGATTTAATCTTTCCCTTCTGCAGTCACGTCAGCAGGGAGGTGAGACCAGATTGCCTGGTTGGGCTCTCTGGTCAAAGTCAGCACTGGCTCCATGCCAGGAGCCAGCTGGCTCTCAGATCTCAATGAGGAAGAACCTTGGAATAGAAGGGAGAAAGATGCATGCATATACCTAATGGGTGTTAGGAAAGAATGGGGTAAGCAGTTGTAATTTATCATATTACAATAGATTATGCTCTGATTCTATGCTTTGTTATTTGAGCAGATTACAGCCAAGCGGAGTTCTTTAGGGAGGTTCCCATAATACCTATGCTGCCTTTAAATTATTTCTTTATTAAAGTGAAATCTTGTAAAATTTGCCATGTTGATTCACCTCTTCAAAAGCTGCTGCATTTCCTCTGCCTGTGTTATTATGTAGAATTGCACCAGAAAAACAGAAAGTAACTAAACATTAGGCCCAGCCAGCCAACAATCTGCCCTGTATAATATAATAATAATAATAATAATAATAACAACTTTATTTATAAAGCACTTTAAACAACTGCAGTTGCCACAAAGTGCTGTACATGAGAACTCATGGACAAGAAGTTATTACAAACCATTAAAAACCATAAAACAAAGAACTATAAAACAGTAAAAATTAAAAGACATTAAAAGCATTAAAAACAGGAGCAATGTTTCAGCCAGTGTCGAAAGCCAGAGAATAAAAATGAGTTTTTAGGGTGGATTTGAAGATGGACAGTGAGGGGGCCTGTCTGATGTGCAACGGCAAGTGTATACTGTATGATACCAGAGCTGCAGCAATGAAAGTGACTCTTAAGTGCCTTCTAAAATGGCAACAAAAGCTACTCAGCTGGATATTGTCATTATTAAAATAGAACATAGAATCTAGAACACAGAACAGTACAGGGCTTTAACAGGCCCTTCAGTCCACAACATGATGTCAAGACCGACCCTTATATGCCTGTTCATAATCCATATCCCTCCATTCCCTGCCTACCCAAATGTCTATTGTAGTATTTTCCTCAACCACCATCCCTGGCAGCGCGCTCCAGGCACTCACCATACTCCTTAAAATGTTGCCCCCTCACCTTAAAGCTATGCCCTCTAGTATTGATTTGTACATCCTGATATGGGGTACTGACTGTCTACCTTACCTATGCCTCTCATAATTTTATATGCTTCATCCAGATCTCCTGGCAACCTCCAGCGTTTCAGAGAAAATGATCCAAATCTGTCCAACCTCTCCCTGTAGCTAATACCCCCTAATCCAGGCATCATTCTGGTAAACCTCCACAGCACCCTCTCCAAAGCCACCACATATTTCATGTAATGGGGGCGACCAGAACTGCACGTAATACTACAAATACGGCCTGACTATAAAGCTCCATCATAACTTCCTGACATACCTAATGCCCCCGACCTATGAAATCAAACATACTATATATATGCCTTCTTTACCATTCTATCGACCTGTGCAGACACTTTCAGGGAGTTATGGACTTGGACCTCAGAATTCTTCTATACATCAATGCTGTTAAATGCTATGCCATTAATGGTATGTTTACCCCTTACCTTTGACCTACCAGTGTGCAAGACCTCAGACTTACACGGATTAAACTTGCTGCCATTTCCCCACCCATTTCCGTATCCCGCACCATATTTTGACAGCTTTCCTCACAGTCCATGACCCCAGCAATCTTGTTGTAATCCGCAAACTTACTAACCAACATTTACATCCAAATTATTTATAACTAGAACTAGGATAAGGCAAAATGTCCACCTGGCACTGAGCTATGCACCGAGTCCATACATAGCAAAGTCAATCACAGACTAGCCAAACTTCCCAAGTCTTATTCATGAACACCTGGGCACAAAAATCCATCCACAAAATTCTCTTCACAGTTACTTAAATGCATCTAGGCTATTCCCTGAAACTACTAAGTTAATTGTCAATTTCAATGTTCCATATTCCCATCTCTCTCTACTTGCACAGAGTGGGTATCGTGGAATTACAGTAGTATGATGGGTAGAGAGAGAATTGCAGGTGACAAAGAATAACTCAAGACAATTATGGGGAGGGAGGGGTTGGCAATAAAATATTTGTGGAATGAAGGTCAGAAAATGAATTGCACACAGGGCTGGTGAAGATTCTGGAAGGGATCTGCAGAGATTATATTTGGGGTGAATTTGGAGAGATGATTATATGGGGATGGTGATAGGATCATGTGGATGGAGTGTCAAATCTAAGAGATGTTCAGAGGGAATCCAGTAGATGAAATTACCAATCAGTAGCAGGAGTAGGCCTCCTGACCCCACAATTAAACGCCAACATTAAGTAAAACCACACAGTTAAAATATAGTCATCCACTTAAGGCAAAGGTCAGGAGGGATCTGTTTGTAATCATAGTTCCACTTAGCCATCTATCCACAGTAATCTGGTTCCATCAGATGCTGCTGTTTCACAATGCCAGATACCCAGGTTTGATCCTGACCTCAGGTGCAATCTGTGTGGAGTTTGCACACGACCGTGTGGGTTTTCTCCAGGTGCTCTGGTTTCCTCCCACATCATAACGTGCAGGTTTATAGATTAATTGGCCTCTGTAAATTGCCCATAGTGTGTAGGGATTAGATGTGAACGTGAGATAACAAAATTAGTATGAACTAATTTGGTTGGCGTGGACTCGGTGGACCGAAGGGTCTGAGAGCGTGCTGTATCTCTAAACTAAATTAAACTAAATTAAACATCACCCTTTAAAGAAGAAAGTTCCAAAGGCTCATATTTCTCTAAGAGAATTGAAAAAATTCTGCTTTTAAGGGAACACATACATAGTATTCTAAATGCCCGATATAACTGAAGCATAACCTCACAACTTAGGTATTCAATTCCCCTTGCAGTAAAGAATAACATTCTAATAGGTTTTCTTATTACTTGCTGAACCTGCATATTGCCTTTAACAAATCATGGAATGGACACCAAGACTCCTTCACATCTATTAGAACTATTATTTCTGTGAAAATGAACAACTTCATATTTTCCACATTACACTCTCAACCTTTTTCCACTCACATAAATTTGCCGACATTTCTCTTCCGCCTCTTTACATCCTCATCATATCTTACATTCCTACCTTTCTTTCTGCCATCAGCAAATTATAAATTATAAAAGGCTGAGCCCCCGTACAGATCCCTACAGATTGTCTTCAGTTCCTCCCTCCCACTAGATCATCAGTCCCCTCGTATTTCTGGCAGATTGTTTATGTCTTCCTTAGTGAAGACAGAACCAAAGTACTCGTTTAACTTTTCTGCCATTTCTTTGTTTCCCATTATAAATATATAAGGGCGATTGGCAGAAAATGAGACAAATGCAGCAGATGGTCGAGTGATCATTAACACTGGAGGCATCTGATGTCTCAGGCTCTCTAGCAGGAGAGAGAAACATAGAAACATAGAAAAATAGGTGCAGGAGTAGGCCATTTGGCCTTTCGAGCCAGCACCGCCATTCAACATGATCATAGCTGTTCATATAAAATCAGTACCCCGTTCCTGCCCTTTTCCCATATCCCTTGAAGAGCTAGATATAACTCTCTCTTGAAAACATCCAGTGAATTGGCCTTCTGTGGCAGTGAATTCCACAGATTCACAACTCTCTGGTGAAAATGTTTTTTCTCATCTCAGTCCTAAATGGGCTACCCCTTATTCTTAAACTGTGATCCCTGGTTCTGGACTCCCCCGACATTGGAAACATTTCCCCTGCATCTTCTGTCATCATATGTCAGTCCCGCCATCCCGGGAATTAACATGGTGAACCTACACTGCACTCTCTCAATAGCAAGAATGCCCTTCCTCAAATTAGGGGACCCACCAGGGTATTTTATGCCACCTTACTCACTGCCCTCCTCTGCTCCAAGTCACCTAGTTTTGTTCCGATTGGTGAAATATGAGAAAAGTTATGAAGGTCTAAAAATCGCGAGATCAGCAGATTGGTCTTATCGCCTGTCAATCACCATGAAGGTAACGCCCCTTCTGGCATCCGCTGGAGAATAAAGCCCGAGAGGCGGGGCTGAGTAAACAAGCCTTGCTGATTGTGTCCGTAAGAGTGTAGTCGGGAAAGCCGCTGTGTGGAGTCGGGAAAGCCGCTGTGTGGAGTCGGGAAAGCCGCTGTGTGAAGTCAGGAAAGCTGCTGTGTGGAGTCGGGTAAGTTGCCGAACATCCGTCTCATCCTCCAGCTTGGAGCAGGTCTCTTTTGGCCTTTATAATGGCATTACCAAGGTCGTATCTGGACTTCTTGTAGACCTCTGTATCTCCAGACCTGAATGCCCGGGATCTGGTCGTCAGTAGATTGCGGATCTCATGGTTCATCCAAGCTTCTGGTTAGGAAACACTCGGAAGGTTTTTGTTGGGATGCAGTGATCCACATATTACTTTATGAAGTCTGTAGCAACTGTGGCATATTAATTCAGGTCCGTTGCCGAGTCCCTTAACATTGCCCAGTCTACTGACTCCAAACAGTCCTGTTGTTCCTCTACCCCCCTCGACCAGCTCTGTACAGTCCTCAACTCTGGGGGTGTGTGTGCCTGTATTGCTGCCTGTAGGCAGGAAGAAGCAGCACCGCGGTATGGTCGGATTTACC